>NC_041390.1:611375341-611378372 GCF_002162155.2 Triticum dicoccoides
GCCCCGGCCGAGGGGCAGCCTTCCGCCACGCGCCAAGGACGATGTGCATCGCCGGGCTCGCCGACCTCATCCAAGTCCCGCCGGCGCTCGTGGCCGCCGCTCGCAGGGGAGGAGCACGAATCCGAGGTACAGAGAGGGGGGCGACTTGATTCTTGCCAGATCTGGGTGAGGGCTGGTTAACGGCGGTGAATTTCGTGGAGCTCAGAGGCAATGGTGATGGGCGGCGGCGGCGGCGCTCCTGCATGTTGCTGGCTCGAGGGAAGAGAGAGAGATCAAGGTGAAATGCTGACAAGTGGGCCCCATGTCCAGTAAAACGGTTCAACTTAACAGTGTTAGAAATTGGTGCCACATCAGCCTGACTAGCGGACCCCATCTGTCATAAACGTGCTCAGCCGAGGCAAATCCGCCGATCAGTGTTATTTGCAAAAAAATTACGATAGACATGGTGTTTTTTGCAAAAAGAATGTATTGTAGTGTTTTTCGCAAACCTAGCCTTCAAACTGGTGGTTTTGTGCAATTTACTCGTATGAGTGAGTCTGCAGGAGTAATTGTTACCAACTGCTAACATTGGCATATTATTTAACAAAGCTAGGAAGTAGCAATTGTCAGTGGGTTGAAGCTTCATCATGTGGTCAGCACAATAGTAAAACCAATCTGCCCAAAAATCACACAACGAAGCAGAATTTCAGCATCCATGAACCAAATCCAAGGCATTCAGCACATCGCGAAGATCAAGTTATGGAATTGATTGCGTTGCGGGGGTGGAGATATAGAGAGATACCTTTTCTCGAAGCACGGAGGGGGGGTGGGCTTGGGGTCGCCGGCATCCGGGACTCGGCGGTTGCGGAGCACGTAGGCGGTGCGAGGCGAGTCAGGGGAGTCCTCGCGCTTGGCGCGGCGTGGTGGAGGAGCCATGGTGATTTCCTCCGTGCCCCCATCGCCGCAAAGGGGTGAGGATGATCGCTCGTCGCGGCGTGCTGGACGAGGCTCCGCAGTCACACCCTCCGAGTCCAGGGGGTGGGGTGGTCGCCCGACCCTCGCAGACTCGCGCTTGCGCAGAGGAACATGACCCTCGGCGCGCTTGGCCCGGCGTGCCGGAGGCTCCGCCACCTTCGCCTCCGGCCTGGACCGCTCAGGGCGCTTGGATCTCCGGGACTCGCTGGTGGCGCGCTTGTCATGGAGGTCAGTCATCTCGGCGGCGACTCCGGTCGGTGGGACAGGATTGGGGGCCCGAGGTGGACACGGCCTCCTTTGCCATCCAAAGGCCTTAAGCCCAAACAAATAGCCCACAGAAGGCAAATCAATATTTATACACATCTGTGTTGCTCAAAGGATTTGCCAGCGCTCGAGACAACACAATTTGCCATAAAAATATTCGATTTGCCATACTTAAAAACCCGACAATATAATTTTACCATTTTTGAAATTTATACATATTTGTTCTCAATAAATGTACATACCTTTTCACTCTATGGAAAAATTGTACTCCCCCCATTCCCTTATACAAGGCCACTATGAAAAATACATTTTGCATCTATACAATGCCACTTACATTAATGATGTTTTCTCATACTAAGACCTCTTCCAATGCAAAGGTGCTAAGATGAGGTGCTAAGTGCATTAAATACCTTAGCAACTCAACTCCCCAATGCGTAGGTGCTTAACTTGTTGTTGCGAAGCACACTTTATTTAATGAGTTAGCACCTAAAGTCTTTCATGCATTGGTCAAATTGTTTCATTCATGTGGTTTGCCTAGATTCTCGCGCTTGTCATTGGTTCTTCTTAGGGTCATCAAAATGCTCTCTCCCCTCCTTAAATGTTGTGCCATGTCATTTTTTCGCTTATGTGGCATGCTTAGCATCTATCCACCGTGGAGCACTGGGAAGGGCCTAACAACTTGGTTAATACTTGCATGCATGTAGTCATAATGACTCTGTGCTACTTCATTCTTATTCCTTCCTTGCATGCATGCGGATGTACTAGTGATCTCGGTTAACAAAAGAAAAGTTGGCTTGCAAATCAGTCGTTAAATTTTATCTTGGTACTTGTAATCTGAGTTTGTGACCTTGTATAAGGGAATGAAGGGAATACATATTTTTTAGAAGGCGACGCACTCAACTTTATATTAATAAAAGCCCTAGTAGAGTAAGGTAACAACGTTAAAAGTCTTACGGTAACCAACTTGAAGAAAGAAAAAATAAGTGCTACTTTGGCATTTCCATGGATAACTCTTCGCTAGGGTTAGCTCCTAGAGATAGTAGGGAGATCCCCCAGCCGCTGCCAGACTGCCGGGTAACTTCGGTAGAGGTCTGCTTCCCTTTTCGCACGAGGTGCTCCACCTCGGGATGGACATGTTGCGGCCTTGTTTGTCTGATTCACGCAATTGTGTTACAACATGCTCACGGATCCTGCAATGGGATCGAAAGGAAGATCAAAACCAATAGGAGTTTGTGGTGGAGATGATGCCCTGGAGGATGTAAATCACACCCCATGGGATGTGGATCACAAGCCCTAGGCGAACCACACGATAAAACCAATCTGAGTTGAATCCGCCAGGAGGAAGCTCTACATGTGCAACAATGCGGAGGATAGCAATGTGTCAAATGAGTACATGGAAGAGAATTATCCACTAAATGAGGATGACTTAAACCTTTCAAAGGAAGAGCTAGAAGAGTTAAACTATACTCCCTCCGTTTTTTTAGTTTGCATATAAAATTTGGTCAAAGTCAAACTTTGTTGACTTTGACTTAGTTTATAGAAAAAAATATCAATATTCACAATATGAAATCAATATTATTAGATGCATTACAAAATTAATTTTCATACCGTATAGCTTTAGTATTGTAGATGTTGATATTTTTTTCTATAAAGTTAGTCAAACTTTACAAAGTTTGACTTTGATCAAATTTTATATGCAAACTAAAAAGAAGTGGAGGGAGTGCGTTTAGGACTTCCAACGCAGAGATTGACATGGATAATCCGGTGTTTACGGTTGGCTTAGTTTTCAGTTATATGAAAGAGGTGAGAAGGG
>NC_041390.1:611378758-611420204 GCF_002162155.2 Triticum dicoccoides
GAGAGAGAGAGAGAGAGTTAAGATCCATAAAAGCTAGAAATTAGGCAACTAGGATGAATGTGTTTTGTTCAGAAGGTTGTCCTTGGATGTTTAAAGCATCTAAAGACAACAAGACATGGAGCATTGTCATTAAGAACTACAATGGCAACCACACCTGTCGGAGGAGCTTGGATTCTAAGTGCTTGACTGTGAACCTGCTTACAAAGAAGTCCATTAAGAAGTTTAGGGATGACATAAGATGGATTTGAGCACTTTTGGGAAGAAACTTCAGAGAGAGTACAAACTACTCCCAAATAGATGAAGTTCAATAGGGCGAGGAAGACAACACTAGAAATAATTCGTGGGAATGAAGCAGACCAATACAATCAGTTGTGGGATTATGGCCAATAACTCATAAGAAGTAACCATGGTAGAACATTCATTGTTTGCACTATGCAGGTAAAGGAGAAGGATGACCAAGATCTGAAGGACCATTTGTCTTCATTATATTGGGCTTATGATGCCAGCAAGAGAGGGTTCTTAAAGGGGTGCGGACTAATTTTATATGTTGATGTTGTCACTTGAAAAGCATGTACAAAGGTCAGTTGCTTTGTGTGAAGTGGGCATAGACCCAAATGATTGTATCTACCCCATAGCTGCTATGGGTATGATCGAGGTGGAATCAACCTATTCATGGGAATGGTTTCTCAGGACATTAAGAAAACATGGACATTTTCAGTACCTCCCCCTATACTATCATGATTGGCAAGAAGAAGGGGTTGATAAATGTAATTGATAAAGCGTTTCTAGATGTTGGACATAGATTTTGTGTTAGACATCTACATCAGAATTTCCACAAAATGTTTAAAGGAGAGACACTAAAAAATAAATATTTGGGCCATTGCGAGAGCAACCACTGTTGATAAGTGGAATGAAAACATGGACAAGCAGGAAAAAGGATTGCATTGCCACTTACAAATTGGATTGAAAGTAAGCCCCAAAACCAGTGGTCAAGGCATTTTTGGTGAATTCCCAAAGTGTGACATCCTTCTAAATAACATGTCTGAATTTTATGTCAGTTATAAATGATAACTTTTCATTACACGTACCTCTGTCTACAACATGAACTTGTTATGGATGCATTGGTTTTACAATATTTACTTGCTTGTAATTGCAACCATATGTTGGAAGCAAGAGCGTTGGTTGTTCTATCAATGTTACATTGCATAATGGGCAAGATAAGTGTGAGACATGAGACGAGATAGAGGGAAGCAATAGAAAAATGGAACAGAATTTGTCATAAGATTAGGGAACCTTCATGAGAACAAATGGACCCTTTAGTGCCATGAGACTGTCCTTTGAAGAGTCAATATTTATGAAGTGGCATCTTAACAAGAGCCTGAAGGAAGGATAGCGAAAAGGACGTATCTTCCTTTCCACAGTACAACACGGAAAGTTAAAATCAAGAACAAAAAAATATTTTGCTAGTAGTGTTACATATGCGCAACACGGTTGGACTTTATTTCAAACATCTGTAGGTATGAAAGCTTATTACATGGCCAACCACTAAAAACTATGTAATAAAATGATATCATGTACACTGCTAAAATGCTCACTATCATATTGCCCTGAGCTTAATTTGTGCACCATGCATGGGGCGCAACATTTTCTGGTTATGCGGCACATGAGAATACGTTGGGCCAAGCTCGAATTCGAAATGTTGAAGGATCATGCACAGAGCCATCTTGGCCTCAAGCAGAGCAAAATTCTGACCGATGCAGATCCGTGGACCCCAACCAAATGGCAGGAAGGCACCAGGATCCTTGGATGCCTTGGCTATCCCATCAGCAAACCTTTCTGGCTTGAACTCATGCACATCGCTTCCCCATATGTCTGGGTCATGGTGGATAAGCAGCACAGGAAGCTCGATGATCACACCGGCAGGGTAGGTGATGCTTCCAATCTCTATCTCCTTGTATGTTTTTCGCATGAATGCAACAGCCGGCGGGTAAAGACGGAGAACCTCGTAAAGAATCATGGTCACCTACAAGTAGAGTGGTAAATTTTAAAACTCTAGTTGCCATTAGTTTGGTGTTAGTATTGCAATATCAAAATGTACTCACGGTTTTGAGTTTGCTAAAGCCGTCATACTCGGGCTTATTCTTCGCAAATAGGCCAAGGACCTCCTCCCTTGCACGGCCCTGCCACTCAGGGTGCATGGCCAGTACGATCATTGTCCAAGTGAGAAGTACCGATGTCGTCTCTGACCCTGCAAAATAGAACAATTTGCATTCCTCTATCACTTCTTCAATTGTCATTCCTAGGATGGGCTGACCCTTGTCGTCTGTTTCCCTCATGTTTGACTCAAGCATTAAGCCGAGTAAATCATCTTTGGTGCTTTCTCCTTGTTGCATCGCTTGCATTCTTTTTTCAATCAGGCCTCGCAGAATGGATTCAATCTCGTTATTAGTTTGATGCATCAGTCTGTTCTTCTTGGTAGGCAAGGACCTGGAAATTTCCTATGGATATCAGTACATATATATGAATCGGGTCCGCTAATGAGTACATACATTTTACGTTCAAAATATGGATCTCACTGCTAAATCAGTACTCACATGTAAAAACAAAAGTTCAGGAACATGCATGCTTACAATATTAGAAGGATGGTAAGAGTTAAGGAGTTACTCACATATAACCAGGAATGAAGATCTTCTTAACTTCGGCCACAATGCGGTCGGCTTGCACAGACTGCAGCTCGAAAATCCTTCTTCCTTCGAGGTAGCTGCTGCCGAAGGCGGTGCGTGAGATGACATCTCCGGTGAGGGTCTGGAACTCCGGGCAGACATCCACCTCACAGCAACCGTCAGAACCGAGGGACTCGATCCATCTGCTCACAAGCTCTTCACAACACGCAGAGAACGCCGGCATCATGAGCTGGAAATTGAGGGAGCCATGCGTGATCTTCAGTAACGAACTTACTCATGGTAGTAGTAGTAGTAAAACTATTCAACTGAAATTAATACTAGCTTGCTAGTACAGTAGTCTGGTAAGGAAATACAGTAATAGTAAATAAATTACACTTAATTACCTTGAGCTTCTCGACATGGAACGCCGGGTTGAGGATCCTCCGGTGCTTGACCCACTTCTCGCCCTCGTAGACCGCCACGCCGCCGGCGAGGAGCCTGGTGAGCGTCGGGAACTGGAGCTTCTCGAAGTGGCCGAACTTGTTGGACATCACCTCCCGGGTGACGCCGGGGTCGGCGATGGTCACCTTGGGGACGGGGCCGAACCAGGAGACGCACGTCTTGCCGTGCTCCCGGACGGTGCTGCAGAGGTACGGCGCGACGTGGGCGCGTATGTCGTGGCACCGCAGCGGCAGCGCCCTCGACGACGCCTCCTTGCCCTGCCGCCCGTAGTCGCCGAGGTCGCCGACGGGGAAGCGGTACGGCGTCCCGCGGAGGCCCTGCGCCCGCAGCGCCCGCTGGAGCCGCCGCGGCCGCCACCACGTGTAGTCTACCAGCCGCTTGACCTGCCAGAGAAGCGCCAGGCCCAGGAGGGTCCATAGCACCATGGCTGGGCGGCTCGCCAGCGCTCCGAGAACCATTGTTTCTTGCTCCAGTCAGTCAGATCAAATGGAGGAAGAAAGGCTAGATGAGAGTGAACTTTGCAGTGGGTGGGTAGTAAGGCGTTTGGCGACGGAATATATAGAAGGCAGTGCCACAGAATTCCATGGATTGCTCAACGATGCCACGTCCGTTGGTCCGTTGCTCCCAAGGAACTTGGTGGAGAAGAAACTATAATGGATCTGATTGGGCAGATTATGGACGGTGACGCGGCAGGCCTCCATGTGGGCGCTGTTTCCTGTCTGCTTCGTGTTGCTTGGCTTGAGCTCAGACTTTTTTGTGGGGAGCTTGGATGTAGTACTGCCTTTTAATATTTTTATAGGGGTTCTGGACGTAGTGCTGAACAACGCACGATCGGTTCATTTGTAACACGAAAGAACCAAATCATGACATTTGAGCTTGAGCATTTTTGAAACGGAATATAATGTAAAGAATACTCCCTCCGTAAAGGAATACAGTATGAGAGCATTTAGATCAATTTTTTTAGTGATCTAAATGCTCTTAGAGGATCTCTAGTAGACCCCGTAAAACGCCATCCCGCAAAACTTGTTTATAGTTCGCCAAAAAACGCTTTTGCGGGCCGATGCGGGCTGCAGCCGAGCAGACCCCTCGCCCGTGTCGGCCCGCAAACCGAAAACCACATATTAGCCAATTTGACAGCGATTACGACGATTGAGTTCAAATTCGAAAAATAAAACATAGTTCGTGCGCAAATAAAAGTATAGTTTTTCTACGACAAACACAAAAGGACTTCATGCAAAAGCAACAACCACGTCCATCATCATCTTGGTCGCTTTTCACCCGGCGCTACAGTGGATGTCATCAAGTCACGAGCTACCGCAATGGTGAAAAGCGAAGCAAGTAGAAGAAAATCGAAGAAGCATACCTTCCGGCCATTTCGTCGAACATCTAGCTTGCGGTGGAAGCATCGCCGTTGAAGGGCATCGTCGTGGTACCTCTTGCCGGGGCGGAGGGAGAGGATGAAGTCGCCGACCTCTTCGTAGGAGCCTTCTTGCGCTTCACGCCCGATACCTTGTCCTTCTTCTCCGACAGCGGACGGGCAGATCGCACAGCGGCGGCGGGCGCGCGTGCCTTCCTGGCGGGGCCAGCCGGATTTCTGCCCTGCACGGCGACGTTGCCCTGCCGCTTGCGGACAGGCGCGGTGGTGCCTTGAGCAGTGGGGGCGACATGGTCGATTGCGAGATCTGCCGGAGGGGATTGCGCGTGCGCGACATCCACGATGACGGGGGACGGATGTGAGGCTTCCATGGCGGCGAAGAATGGTTGGGGAAGATGGACCGGAGCGAGCGAAGGCGGGGCAATGGCGGCGAAGGGGGTGGGAAGCGGGAATGGCCGCACGAAAATTTCCCTCGCGCAAAATCTCGCTGTGGATAGGGGGCGAGCTCGGGTCGGCCTCCCACCCCGTGAATCTAAAGGTTGAGGGCGAACTTTTGCCGCGCCCCGCAAAAAAATTTACAGGTCGTGACCCGATACGGGGTCTGATCAGGCAGCTTTTTTTGCGTGGACTCATATTTTGACGGTTATTTTACGAGTCGAGATGTTATGCAAGATCTGCTAGAGATGCTTTTATATTTCTTTTCGCGGCATTGTACCTATCTACCTCGTCCCAAGAAATACAAAAAGGGTAGAACCAAATAACCACTTCGTTTTCCTTTTTCGTGAGATGTTGTGGTCGATGCTTCCTTTCTGCTTGGTGTTGCTTTGCTTCAGCTCAGAATTCATTTTGCGAGATGGTATGGTCGCCGTTCTGGTCAAATCTCCCGTATTTTTTCTAGGGAAGGATGGGAAATCTCTATTGCTCGCTCGCAGCAACAAAAATGTCGGCATGGCCCAGGCCCAACAGGGAGGCGAGAACAACTGCTTTTATAAAGTTTTTTGGTAGCGATTTTTAGTGCTGTTTTGACAGTTTTCTTCTGTTCGGTTTACTGTTTTGTTTTTTGTTTTTCTTGTTTTTCCTTTATTTTGAGTTTTTTTAACAAAAAATTCTGAACAATTCTAAATTTCTCAAGTAATTGTTTTTATGATTTTTGAAAATTTTAAGACCATTTTTTTTCCAGTGAACATTATTTGAACTCACAAATATATTTTTAAAGCCATGATATTTATTAACCCTGAACCATTTTTTTACAATTTGAGTCAAAATTTTATTAATTTGTGAACAATTTTTAAATTCGAGAGGCTTTAAGTTACTAAATTTTCCAAAAAAAATACAACCTTTCTAGAAAAGTGCAGCAGCCATTTTTTGGTGGTAAACCAGTTGCAGAATCAGAGAGAAAACACAAAGTTGGAGAAAATTAGTCATGAGGAGCCTCCACGCGTAGGTTGGCAACCAAAATCGCATTATATGAGTTACCTCGATTTTTTGACACAGAGAGCATCCAATAGATGGCCCCGAAAGGATGTACCACAAAAGGGGAACAAAATATTTGTGAGTTCAAAATAAATACCAACAAAATTTCAATGATAATACAGAAATCAAATTGGTCATATTTGGAACAATGATTTGCAAGAGGGAATTGTATACATTAGTTTGGGTTGTTCTCTTCTGAGTGAATAATTTCTATGACAGTCAAGAATACAAATATAAAGTTCTATCCTCACCACTAAGGCTAAAACGATAGTTGGCTAGTTACATTAGCGTTGAGCTGGAGGTAAATGAAATGTATTCACCATTATGTCATTTTACTTAATGCAATACTCTTTTATTACTCAATACTCGAGATGCATGTTGGATATTTGTGTTTGGATGGAGTAGTAGCTATAGACGCAAGCTAGATAGTAGCCTATGGACAGTTGGATGTAATGCCTATATGTTTTCATGACAATGATGATTTGTCATACACACTACAATTTAATCAACACATGTGTATCCTTAAGTTAATGCACCATTGCTCTTTGGAGAGATGTCTGTAGTGAAACTATGAACCCCGCTCCAATGTTCCTCACTGATAGAACCTTTCATTTACTTTCATATTCTCTAGTTTATTACTTTTTATATTAAAAAATCCAAACAGTTTAATAGGTTGTGCAACTAGCAAAACTAGTGAGATTGGCAACGTCACTATAACCTGTGGGGGACACAAGTTAAGTTTCTTAGTTGAGTGCATGTCTGATCATTAGGCATGTGATTTTTTATTCACAAATTGATACCTTGGTTCCTTAACTGAGAGGAAGCCTTACCGCTCGCTACCAACCATCTACACTTCAGGTGCAACAAACAATGTATTCTAAAAGTAGCAGGTGCCCAAAGCGGATATAACGGTTCAACAAGCCTCCTCGTTGTTGCAGTTGACATGAAAGGTGGTGTGTCCCACAAAGGAAGAAATGGGTCAAAAAAAACAAGGGCTCGTGATGGCAACTCACAAAGACGACACACAAAGGCTTGCGACTAAGTTGTTCGTAGACGTTAGTAGCACAACCATAGTTCAAAAAAATTAGTGGCAGTCATTGAATATCGAAATTGGATAGTGATCCATACATGATTTTTCATTGAATAAATGGGTGAGCTTAGGTTCATATCCAACCTTGTACATCCCTAGAAAATGGAGTACAGCACACACATTTGCGATGTGAACTAACAAAAATGGATCATGGAAAAAACAGTGCATGTGAGGATGTGCCATGACACATATTGCTATAGGCGGTATAATCGGATAATCTAAGTAGCATCTAGAGTACTTTGCTTATATATGTACATTGAGAGAGAGGCCATAGAACAAGGCCTTTTTCATAGTTTGGTTTCCAATCGATGGTGCCTCCATTGGTGGAGCCAGACAAGGATGGCTAGATGAGCGAAACACAAATGTCTAGGGAAAATAACTCTATACCTTCTAATTAACATCCTCTCTTACCCAAAATACATTTCTTCACAAAAAAATTGACGTATCAATAGTAAAACATAGGAGTACATACGTAGATCTCAATTTGAAAATCCACATATCCATAAGTAAATCCAACATTTCCTATCACAAGGAACACATTCATTACCTTGCCCAAAAGGGACTCGCAAATTGCGCCTATGAGGACTTTACTAAAGGCAGCATAGCCAGATACTTCGAGTAGCAGAACATTGCGCTTATAGAGAGATGGTAGAACAAGGAACTTTTCATATTTGGATTTTTTGGTTTCCCGACTATGGGAGGAAACACAAACGCCTCTGCGAAAATGACTATTTATTTTAATTAAACACCCTACCCCCTACCCCAAAAAGTATTTATTCACAAAATTTCTGAAGGCTAGGGAGAGGGAGCACCCCCTCCCCCCAAGGTAAGAAATGTGTCCAATTCCACTTATTAGTAGTAAATATAGGAGTACATATGTGGATCTATATTTGAACATACTCATAACTATAAGTAAATCCAACATTACCTCTCACCATGAACAAATTCATTACCTTGTCGACTGCACTGGCAAGAGTTCCACACGTAGATCTCAATTTGAACATCCGCATATCCATTAGTAAATATAATATTTCCTATCGCAAAGAACACATTGATTACCTTGTCCATGAGGATTTGCTAATTACACACGTGAGGATATTTCTTGGCACATCACTACCGAAGGCGGCATCGCCAGATACGCCAAGTAGCATACGAAAAGTGGTGCTCATGGACAGGTCGTAGAATGAGGAATTTTTTGTATTTGGATTTTTTGTTGGCTGACTGTGGGAGGAAATACAAATGCCTCAGGGAAAACGACTCTATTTATTTTAATTAAATACCCTATCCCTACTCGAAAAGCATTTATTCACAAAATGTTCGAAGGCTAGGGGCAGGGGGCAGCGCCCTACAAAACATATGTCTAGTTTAATTTATCAGTATAGTAAATAAAGTACATATGTGGATATCTGTTTGAACATCCTCATATCTATAAGTAAATCCAACATTTGCTCTCACAAGGAACACATTCATTACCTTGCCAATTGCACCGGTAGGAGTGCCATGGGAGCAGTTGTGCATAGAACACTACACAAAACATAGGCATAGGCCAATCGGCAAGTGTATATATATTCGGCGGAAACAAAAAGAGCTTATATTGTCTAGGCTAGTAAGTTGAGACAACAATACTTGCACTGCTCCAAAGATGATGACATAAGAGGCATCGTTGTCTCCACTATGACAATTGCTCCTGCCGCCATGATGGGAGCAATTTACCGTACGCACCACATTGCATGTATGATTTTGGGAAGCATATCTCCACCCTCAGGTGGCGGCATGGTATATATTGATTGGGGAACCAAGCCGAGATTATAAATGTTTTTTTACATAATTGAGGATCAAGCAAAGCAAAACCGAATCAATCTAAAAGCATCATGGTAGGAGCTGTACACTATCTGGCATGGTTTAAACCATTATGGTTGCATTGTATGTGGCATGTCCTCTCAGTAATAATTATAATATCATGCCTCAACCACAACTTCCTTATGCGGCAACTCAACAGTGAGTGGTTTTGTAAGCACATCATCAACCTGATCATGAGATGGAATAAGCTGAATATCCAGTAATTTACAAGCTACCCTTTCTGTGAAGTGAAAATGAATCTATATATATGCTTACTTCTTGCATGGAACATATGGTTGGTTGAAAGGTATGTTGCCGCAGGATTATCACACCAAAGAGAAGGAATTTTGTCCCATGGCACGCCAAGCTCTTTGAGCAAAGATGTTGTAACGCCCCGAGACCGATGTGCCAGGTGTCTTCCAGTTATTCGCTGTTGTTGCCTTGTCATTGCTTGCGTGTCATGCATCTCATACCATGTTGTCATGTGCATTTCATTTGCATACATGTTCGTCTCATGCATCTGAGCATTTTTCCCGTTGTCCGTTTTGCAATCCGGCGCTCTTATGTCATCCGGTGTCCCTTTCTACCCCTTTTCGTGTGCGGGTGTTAAACGTTTTCGGATTGGACCGAGACTTGTCATGAGGCCTTGATTTACTACCGGTAGACCGCCTATCAAGTTTCGTGCCATTTGGACTTCGTTTGATACTCCAACGGTTAACCGAGGGACCGAAAGGCCTCATGAGTGTTGCAGCCCAACACCCTTCCGAAGTGGCCCAAAACCCACCTAAGACCTCTCCATCATCTCGGTCGTTCGATCACAATCACGTGGCCGCAAACCGCACCTCATTTGGACTCTCCTAGCTCCCTCTACCTATATATATGTGATCCCCTCCGAAATTCGCGCAGATGAAACCCTAAAAACTCCTCCCCGCGCCGCCGGACACTTCCTCCCGCCCCGGCCGGACATGTCCACCCTGTCGCCACATCACTCCGGCCAATCCGGTGTTTCCACGTCATCTCCGCCGCCGCTCCAGACCAACCGGCGCCCGCCACCTGTCAGCCGCGCCTCCCCCGCCGCCGCGGCCCGCCGGGGCCCGGATCGGGCCCTCCTGACCCGGGACGCCGCCACCGCCACCCGCGGGCGCCCGAGCCCCGCGTTGCCGCCCGCCTTCAGCGCGCCACCGCCCGCCTTCAGCGCGCCACCGCCCGCCGCCCGCCTCCGCCGACGAAGCTCCGCCGCCGCCTGCTCGCCGGCGTTCCCGCCTGCCTCGCCATCGGGTTCCCCCGCCGCCGCGGGTCACCATCGCCGGCGCCGCCTTGCGCGCCCCGACCCGCGCCGGCCCCGTGCCACCCTCGCCGGCGCGCCCACCTCCGGCGACCCTCCGACCGACGTCTCCCTCCTCTCTGGTCACTTCTCCGGCGAACAGTGATCCGGCGAGCTCGGATCTGACCTCGGGGCGCGTGCAAACCCTAGATCCGGTTGACTTCTTCTCCCTCTCCCAGATATTTTTTGCAAACTTTGGCATGTCATAACTCTCTCATCGGAGATCCGATTTATGCGTGTAGCATATCAAAATGTTTGTCTCGACGAGTACATCATTTCATCTCATTGCATCATTTTCATTTGAGCTCATCTTGATGCCTGAAATGCTGTTGGAAGAGGGTTATGTGATGAATTTGTCAGATCTGTTTCAGCAAATGGCATTTTGTCATTTTTGCCATGATTAATGTATGCATGCTATGACCTTGAGCTCTACATGTGTTTTGTGATATGCCATGCCATCTTTACAAGGGTGTATGCCATGTATTTTTATGATATTTGTGGTGACTAGCACAAGCTTGCAAAGTAGTGTAATCGGTAATACTGATTTCAGGGACTTAGAATTTCACTAAGTCCTTGTCCTGTTTTTGTCTTTATGCCATATGTTCATGTTGTTTCCTAGTGATCCGTGCCTCTTTTGAGGATGATCAGTAAGGATGTTTTGTTAATATTGTGGTGCTCTATCCATCCATATCTTTGTTTGCAATTATGGAGCACCCTTGCTTGAGTCAATCAAGCTCTACTTTTGCTATAAATTGATCCTGGCAGATTGTTGACATGTTTAGCGATTTTGCCGAGGATGTTGCTATTGATCCGTGCATACTATGTTGTTGTACTTGCCATGTCTAGCTTCTATGCTATGTCTTCTTGATGGGTGTATGCTTAGTTTATCATGCCATGCTTTGTAGTGAGCGCATCGAGCTCGTAAACATGCCTACTCGTTAACTGATTTGCATGCTCCAGTTTTTCACTAAGTCTGAATTTGTTTATGTTTTTGCCATGTTCACATGCTTGCAATTGTATTTTCTGATCCCTTTTGGCTCAAGGTCACTAAGGGACTTTTGTTAAGTGCTTTAAGTAGCTTCATGCCATGCCTTGCTTTGCCATGTTAAGTTCCTGTAGCATGTAGTTTTCATGCGCTAAAGATTGCTTTCTGATGATAAATTCCAGACTTGTGTTAATTTCACTAAGTCTGAAACCTGTTATCATTTGCTCTTTTGCCATGCTTGTTTGAACCTGTTATTGAGTGAATTAGCCGTAGCTCAGTGTTCATCTTTTTTCAAGAATCATGAGTGGATCCCTGCCATGTATTTTGTTGTCATATTTGAGTGTTGTAGCATATTTATCTTGATGCATTTAGTTGATCACTTGCTGATTATCGCAGACCGGTGCCATATTTGTTTTGCTTGCCATTTCCAAACCATGCATCCGACTCCGGTGATCTTTATATCGGTTTCAACCAAAATAACCTCACCTTTCCAGTGGCACTCTTGGATTTCCAAGTTGAGGCCAGGTTCAATCATTCCTTTGCAAGTCATGCATATGCACTGCATACCGCATATCATACCATGTTCGTGTGCTGGTTGTTTACTATGTTGTGTGCTTCTTTCCGGTGTTGCTTCTTCGGGTTGGTTCCGGTAACGTCGTGTTTGTGAGGACCCGTTAGACTACGTCCATTTGTCTTCTTCATGGACTCGTTCTTCTCCGTGCGGGATTTCAGGCAAGATGACCATACCCTCGAAATCACTTCTATCTTTGCTTGCTAGTTGCTCGCTCTTTTGCTATGGCTATGCTGCGATACCTACCACTTGCTTATCATGCCTCCCATATTGTTAAGCCAAGCCTCTAACCCACATTGTCCTAGCAAACCATTGTTTGGCTATGTTACCGCTTTGCTCAGCCCCTCTTATAGCGTTGTTAGTTGCAGGTGAAGATTGAAGTTTGTTCCTGGTTGGAACATGGAGATGTTGTTCCTTGTTGGAACATGTTTACTTATTGGGATATCACAATATCTCTTATCTAATTAATGCAACTATATACTTGGTAAAGGGTGGAAGGCTCGGCCTTATGCCTGGTGTTTTGTTCCACTCTTGCCGCCCTAGTTTCCGTCATATCGGTGTTATGTTCCTGGATTTTGTGTTCCTTACGCGGTTGGGTTATAATGGAAACCCCTTGACAGTTTGATTTGAACAAAACTCCTCCAGCAATGCCCAACCTTGGTTTTACCATTTGCACTAACAACCTACCACCTTCCCTTGGATTCTGCAGACTCAAGGGTCATCTTTATTTTAACCCCCCCGGGCCAGTGCTTCTCTAAGTGTTGGTCCGAACCGAGCTGCCTGCGGGGCCACCTCGGGGAAACTTGAGGGTTCGTTTTACTCGTAGCTAGTCTCATCCGAGTGTGCCCTGAGAACGAGATATGTGCAGCTCCTATCGGGATTTGTCGGCACATTCGGGCGGTGTTGCTGGACTTGTTTTACCATTGTCGAGGATGTCTTGTAACCTGGATGCCGAGCCTGATCGGATTGTCTTGGGAGAAGGAATATCCTTCGTTGACCGTGAGAGCTTGTGATGGGCTAAGTTGGGACACCCCTGCAGGGATTTGAACTTTCGAAAGCCGTGCCCGCGGTTATGGGCAGATGGGAATTTGTTAATGTCCGGTTGTAGAAAACCTGAAGTTGACCTTAAATAAAACACATCAACTGCGTGTGTTACCGTGATGGTCTATTCTCGGCGGGGTCCGGGAAGTGAACACGGTGTTGGAGTTATGTTTGACGTAGGTTGTTTTAGGATCACTTCTTGATCATACTTTCTCGAACGTGCTTTGCCTTCTCTTCTCGCTCTCATTTGCGTATGTTAGCCACCATATATGCTAGTCGCTTGCTGCAGCTCCACCTCATGCCTTTGCCTTACCTATAAGCTTAAATAGTCTTGATCGCGAGGGTGCGAGATTGCTGAGTCCCCGTGACTCACAGATACTTCCCAAACCAGTTTGCAGGTGTCGATGTTACCGAGTAGGAGACGCAACCAAGCTCAAGGAGGAGCTCGATGAAGATCTTGTCTTTTGCGTTGTTTCGTTCTAGTTGATCAGTAGTGGAGCCCAGTTGGGGTTGATCGGAGATCTGTGTAGCTTTTGAGGTAGTATTCTTTTATTTTGGTTCTGTAGTCGGACCTTGATTGTATCTGGATGATGTAATGCTTTATTCATGTATTGTGTGAAGTGGCGATTGTAAGCCAACTATGTATCTCTTTCCCTTATGTATTACATGGGTTGTGTGAAGATTACCTCACTTGCGATATTGCTTTCAATGCGGTTATGCCTCTAAGTCGTGCTTCGACATGTGAGAGATATAGCCGCATCGAGAGCGTTACAGATGTAGCCATGTAACTCTAGCCGTGACATTAGATAAGGCGCTATATTTTTCTTCTGTACTTGAAATTGGGAAGGTGGCTTGATTTAAAAACTCGAATATACTCCCTCTGTTCCATAATGTAGTGCTTCCTCTATTCCCGTGCTTCAACATGTGAAGTGTAAAGGTTGACATCAGGCCGCACACTAGTGAGCCTACAACCCGTGAAAGAGCTTGCTTCGAGCAATAGGCCCACATCGCCTAATCATTTGCATTGAAAATCATAAACTTGCCAAAAAACCCGAAAATCCTAAACCTACCGACACGGGTTACAGATGTGTCCTGTCCTCACTAACCTCCCATAGTTTTACTTTTTTTTCGAGGAACCGACAGGAGCCCTGCCTTTTCTTATAGATGAAGACCAGAAACACAATTTACAGGGCACACGTTTTTAAGGAACGTGGCAGAAACCCAAAAAGTACCCACAAATGGCAAGGCCCCAACGAAAACCATATCCCGTTGCTTAATGTCCTCAAAAGCCAGTAAGACAACCTCGCGATGAGTCATCCGTTGACCGATGAAAACACATCTGTTTCTCTCTTTCCAGATAGCCCAAAGGGTGTAGATGATCCTTCTGCTCCATTGCCGCCACACATGGGATGGCTCATTTACCAACATCTTGTCCCACAAGTCAGAAACAACACTGGCTTGGGCAAGAAAACTGAGACTGCAACACCGTCGTTGGTCCAGGTGATTACCTGATTCCAAATAGCGACTGTGAAGGGACAGTCCTTGCAAAGGTGGGTCGCTATTTCCGACTGCTAAAGACATAGCTGACACCTTGGGTCGTGCGGCCAGCCACGAATAGCCAGCATATCCGCGGTGATAATTCTACCGTGCGGGACTAGCCACGCGAAGAATTTGCATTTTGGCTCAGCATGGGTAGACCAGACCTTTGAAGAGTCAAATCACGGGTGTGAGCCAAACTGTGCCACATAGGCCGATGTGGAAGAGTAGGCTCCATTTGTGGTCAGGTTCTAGGAGATTGTGTCGTCACTGATCTAGCAACAGAGCTATTTGACCGATCCACCCATACCGAGTGACAAATTCCCCTAGCTGTTGCAGGGATCGAAGGTTAGCGATTGCTGTGATCCAGTTATCATTTGTCAATTCATGATGCACCATCCTATTTTTCCTTGTAGCGATTTTGTAGAGCTCCGGCCGAACATAGTTTTACTTTGTGTCCCCCCCCCCCCTTCTGCCCTATTTTCAATCAGATATGCCACCTCAACATTGTAGGCTTAATTCCCTAGGATTTGGTCCGTAGGTGTTGCAACTAGCAAAACTCCGTCTGCATGGGTCACTTTGTGTGACCATTTTTTCCTTCTTTTATATAGAATCTCAAATATGTATCTATTTTCACCATTTTTACAAAAAGTGTAATAACGAGGGAAAAGGAAAGTTTAGTGTCTTGCAACTGGATAAAAATGTTAGGGAAAATATAAAAGAAGTATCCATATATTTAAAAATATGTCCTTTTGTTTATGATCCAGTTTTTGACAACAAGGAATATAGACGGACTGACCGGTCTAAAGATCGCCACTTTTGGCCGGCCAGTAAGGGCATGTACAATGGTACTATCTTAGGAGTGCCACATAGGATAAATGATGAGGTGGAGGAGAGATAACTCATAAGAAAAGACTTGTCTTCTCTTATTTAAGAGAAGACAAGAGATGATCTCTTAGCACAATATGTCTCACCACATTTTTAGGAATAGCTAGTTATTGAAGATAAGATTAAGAGATGACTTATTGTAGACACTTCTTTTTGTCATCTCTAAATTAAATGCAAGATTTAAGATAAGACTATCTTATCAATCATTGTACATGTCCTAATAACGGGAATAGTTTCTTTGTACTACTGATGGGATCATCAAAACAGTTTATGTACCATCTTCACATTGCTTTTCTACAACAGATTACAAACATCCCCAATGTCCACACAAACAAGTCCTTGTTTGGTTCAGGCTCACAACTCTATTTCAGTACCGACGTCGATGTGTACGCTGCAAGAACCGGGCTGCACAGGTAGGAGCAGCCTCTTATTTCCGTTGCTCAACATCATCGTCACGTCGCGCATGGTAGGCCTGTCCTCGGCGCTATCCTGGACGCATAGAAGCGCGATCTGGATGCACCTCATAACGTCCATCTCCGGGTACTCCTCGCCAAGCGAATCATCCACCAGCTCGTCGCACCTCTGCTCTCTCCACAGCTGCCACGCCTGTTGTCCAAAGCAGATTATGTTTGTGCTATAAAAAAAGTATGTCTTGCGGTCAAAGTAAGCATGTAAACGATCATTTTTCTGAAAAGAGAAACAAGGAGATGAACCTAGTTACTGAGATTATCTTGCGCGGCCTTGCAAGGAACTTATATATAGAGATTGAAGCAGGAAATAGTACATAATGATTGCTGGCTTAGTAGGGATATTGAAGCAAAGCGACGTGCTAATTCTTCGATTTTGACATATTTGATTTTACTCACATATTTCCTGAGCTCGTATGATCTTCCGGATAATTGGTAGGAACCGACGGCGCTCTTCCCACTTATGATCTCGAGAACTAGGATGCCGAAGCTGAAAACGTCTGACCTTGTTGAGTAGACATTCTGGGAGTAGTACTCCGGTGCGATGTATCCACTGTAATGAAACAATATATGGCAGTAAGCTCACTATAAACATTATTATCTCAGTCAAGGGAAAATGACAGGTGACAAACACTCATTTGCTCAAATCATTTTCAATGTTGATTGAATTTTTTATACAATAAACCTAGTACTATTGCTATCGCAGATCTGCAAGGAAGATCGTGGAGATGAGAAGTTGTGCACTTAATTGACTTAAGTATGAGAATGACTTGTTCAAGTCAACATTGATATAGGTCATAAGGTATGAAGATTCATGCATTAGACAGCTCCCTTGGCTTGTGCAATACGTTTTGACTGCATATAGACTACTAAATTTCCGCCCCATGACCTCTACACCATGATATTATACATGCATGTATTGCACACACACATAGGTCTAGTTAGGACAAACTTTTGACCAATAATTATGCTATAATTTGTAACTTTTGTGTTGCAAAAAAACACATTTTGCAATATGAATCTAATACACCGATTTTATGTCACATAAAGTCCATACTAATAGAATAGTTGTTGGTAAGCCTGTCGAAATGAAATCTAATATTTGAAATATGGGCAATGATGAATCATGGAACTCAACTTAGTCTCGATTCGCATGGCACTTCAAGAAAAAACACTGAAATATATCCATCATTTCAATAAGATTTTGTAGCGAACTGAATATAATTCCGGTCTCAAATGTGAAGCTTGTAAAATCAAAACCTTACAATGTTCCCATAGCCGTTGTCGTATTTGATTCTGTCACGCTGGAGAGGCATGTCCTTGCAATCCCAAAGTCAGATATTTTTGGGTTCATTTCATGATCTAATAGGATGTTGCTTGGTTTCATGTCTCTGTGAACTATGCATTCATGCGCATAGTCATGCAGATAGAGAAGGCCTTCTACTATCCCTTCAATTATGCCGTGACGTACGGGCCAACTCTTCTTTCCTACCCCTATTTAATTCCAATATGCAAATGTGAATATCAGGATACAAAATTATTTTTTCACTACATTAAATAAATAGAAATTATTTCAGCCTTTTCTCATTTTCTTTGGGGGGGGGGGGCAATGTATTTTTCATTTTGTCGGGAAAGTAGACGTACCAAAAATGAACTCTTCCAAGTTACCGTTTGGCATATATTCATACACAAGTATCCTCTCTTTGCTTTTGATGCAGCATCCAAGAAGCCTGACCAGATTCTTATGTTGTAGGCTGGCTATGAGTTTGATTTCATTCATGAACTCGCGGAACCCCTGCACTGAATTTGGAGAAAGCCGTTTGACTGCTATGTCCTGATCGTGACACAACTGGCCCTGATGAAGTGTACATGAACTTTTATATGGCAGAGCAAATGGACAAATGATACTAGTTTGAGTATATAGCATCTTATGTATTATTTATGCAAATATTCTGCATTATGACAATTAATATGCTTGTTCACAATTCTATGTTGGGTGCATTTTGTAAGAAATAATGATCTTCGATGTATATATATGATTGATGCATCATTGGGACAAAACAAAGTTTTCTTGAATTTAGGTAAAAGAAGCCACGATATGAATTTTGAATTTTGCGTATGTTTGATTTGATGATTTTTTTAAAAAAATAAAAATATTGAAATATTGTGTTACAAAAGAAAAAAAGTGTTATTTTGTCTTGGTAAGTCTAATATTTATGAATGCGAATACCTTGTAAACAATGCCAAATCCACCTTCTCCAAGTTTATTTTTATCCGAGAAGTTATTAGTAGCACTTCTTATTTTCGAAAATCTGAACAACGAAAACCTTGAGTCGCTTTCATTTACAATTTCCTTTTTCAGGGTGACTAATTCCCTCTGCAATAACGATTCTGCACAAGGAATAGGTAGGTAAATATCATATTCATGTGGAAATAAAACTGATGAGCAATTCGATATGTGCACATAAAGTAACATCATCATCATCATCATCATTATTATTATTATTATTATTATTATTATTATTATTATTATTATTATTATTATTATTATTATTATTATTATTATTATTATTATTATTATTATGTGACATGGTATTTGGAGGGTTTCTTAGAAAATAAACTTTTTGGCTCCAGCATTGGTTCATATTTGTAAAGTGCAGACGCTTAACTAGGAACCTTGTTATTGAAAGAAAGCATTGGTGCTTAAGAAAAAGTTGGTTTATTTTTATAAACACCTCTCTAAGAATATTGCATTTAAGATGGACTAATATACTCAAAGAACAATACAAAAGAAAATACATGAATGTGCATGAAATTCTCACAAAGAAGCAAAATAGCTAGTTCTACACCATATTACAGCACTCTGGGTCATGCTATTCGGCACCCTGGATAAGGAATAGTTATTCTTTACCCCTCTCTTATTACATCACTACACATACTTTTACATCCCGTAAATTTTGTCCTACGCCAGAAGTGAAACGAGAAAGTAAGAAAATGTATGTCAGTCGAAATATATATTTTATATGACATAAAATTATGAATGTAAAAATATAGTAGATAATATACATATCTCTACTCTTATAAAAAAACCGAGTTGGTGATAGGTGTGCTTGCCATCTTGCAATATAGACCGTCTGATCTATATCCGACGGATAGAAAGCAAATTATGGCAATTTTGTAAAAAGATACCCGCATCTCTCACCACATTTGCAGATAAGGCCTTTCCTCGTTCATCCTTATCTCCCATAACCTCATTGTTGAGCAATTAAAAAAGGAAGCCTCTGGAACAATCTGGCACGGTGGCTGCTACCGGCGTCGTCCATCCCCATGCCTCCGCTCAGTCCAACCACCAATCACCACCACGCCCCACTCCTCACCTTATCTCTCCTCTTTCTCGAGATATATTAGTTTTTACACATGAAATTACTCCCGCATGGGTCAATCACAACAGGTGTTTTATAAAAAAAATGCATCTTGATGTTCCGTGCAATGCACGGGCATCTTGCTAGTAAAAGTAAATTTTGTGATTTTATGACTCAGATCTCAGTTTTCTTATACCAATTTTTGTTGTATGTATGCATATATGTATATGTATATAGCGATACCTAAGCAGATCACATCTGTAGATCTCCATAACTATACCTAATAAGATCATAGCACGTACATTTTCGTATTTCAAAAAAAAGCCATAGCCGATGGATCATCATACTTGCACTCACACAAATCTCACACAGAAAAATTAGGTGCACATGTTAATAATTAGGCGAACTATAAACTACAAGTGCATTTTACACCTGTTTTGAACATGTTGGTTCTCATCACATACTCCAATGCTAATCTAAAACGACAGATAGATATGTGAGTGGAACCCAACGAAAACCTAGTCAATGGGAAAATCTCCTCTTACAATCTGCTATATATGTAGACACTTCGTACTATCAGCGTACAGAATTCCACAAGAGCAATACAAAAAGAAAATGGCTGAGAATGATTACGCACCAACATGAGTATCAATGGAGTACATAAATGAGAGTGGATTACTGGAACCAAAAGCATGAGGCATGCTGGTCATTTATTTTTTATTTATAAAAGATGGATTCAGTTATATGTTCAAGCATGGACCAATAACAATACGGAGTGGAAAATGCCAACGAACGCCAAGCTCCAGTGAGCTCGTTTTCAAATTTTATTTTTCAAAGCGCGAAAAATTCCAGATTTATTTGTGAAAACACGTGCACATGTATACTACGTATGTGCTAAATTCCATAGCATTATCAAACAAATTAAGTTACGCATGAAGGGCAGCAAACCAGCTATGCCACGTGGTGCAAGCTGGTTGGCCGCGGTGAAAAAGCTTTTGAGATATTTTTTTAGATGGAGGTGAGGATTTTTTTTCCCTTTTTAGATGGAGGTGAGGACCTCACATAGTTTTTTAAATGGAGGGCTACGCAAAGTAGCGCTCGCTGGTAGGCTGCGTTGGTGATTTTTTTACTTCTTTTCTAGATGGAGGTGATGATTTTTAAAAAATATTTTTCTAGATGGAGGTGAGGACTACATGTATTTTTTTAAATGAAAACATGAGCACAACTTCCTCTCAAGCGGCACCACCGGGTGGCGCCCCAACCACTAGTATTTTACCATGTGACGTACAGAAAAAAGACAAATACACATCTTTTAACAGGCCTTTTATTTTTGTTATTGGGCCAGGATTTTTTTTGTACAGCCTACAAATCACAACATTTTTTCGATGAAATTTAACATGTTCTTACGGAATACATATATGTTTCCATGTTTTTTTTATGTTTTTGAAACTTTTAAATATGCTTTTTTGATACTTTTGAAATACTAACCTCACTGGAGCTCGGCCTCCAAAAATCCGCACTCTATGAGGAGGTCATATAGTAATAAAGCCGACTAATTCTATATAGTCAGCACAAAATGATAAATGAACGTAGATATAGCATACAACAAGTGTTCTAGAGGGCACATAGATTGTGGGTTAATTCGGTTGATGTCCTCACAGCGCAAGACTTGACTGAATAAATAAATCTTTCACAATTATTATTTTGTTATTTCTTGGAAACATAATTAAATATTTATATGTAGAATAAAGTCAAAGATGCACCTTTAGAAATGTTTCAATCTCTAAATACCACGAGTTAGGATTTCTTTATTAATTATAAATAATAGCCATTTTGATTTCCCATTCGGGGTTTATACTGCATAATATTATAAGGAGCACCATGAATAAATGTCATGAATTATGAAACGAAAAGGGTAAAGAGGAGTACAAAATATGTCTACATGAGATAAAAATAAATACCTAACAACTTCCAATACACTAGGGATGATGCCCTCGCAATTATTTTAAGGAGCACCATGCTAATGATGATGACTTGGCCAAAACTCTTACCTCTGACTTTCTTCACGATGTATGGCCTTAGCAGTAAGCCGAGGATGAGCAAAACTAGGAGAGGAACTCCAACTATGACAATCATAAACACCGCGCTCTTCCCATCTTGGATATACAAAATACGGCAAATCACTTTAAATTTTAAGTACCACTATTGTGTTTTCCTTGAAATATACTGTCATAGGAAATGTATAAACAGCAAAGCAGTGCTTACTTTTAGGCATGTCGATCTTGATAGTGTCACTTGTCTCCTCGAAGAATAAGTCCTTCTCATATCGCAGATTACACCGAACCCCCAAAATCCTGCCCCCGACGCGGCTTAAGGAGGCCTCTTGGTTGCTCATATTATTGCTCATAAACAGCGTCGGCAACTGCTTGATAATGCCATCAAGGCAGCTCCTGCACTGTGGCCCGGTGAGGTCCGGCCTG
The DNA here is from genome assembly GCF_002162155.2 of Triticum dicoccoides. NCBI lineage: Eukaryota > Viridiplantae > Streptophyta > Magnoliopsida > Poales > Poaceae > Triticum > Triticum dicoccoides. Next base: position 611,400,315 of record NC_041390.1, read on the forward strand.
CACTGCACCAGGCCGTACACGGTGCTCACGCCCTGCTCACCGAACCCGTCCTCGCCGGTCGCGTACCGGGACCGGTTAGTCAGCCTGGGGCTGCCGGAGGTGGCAAGGTCGGCCATGGTGTTCATCAGCTTCACTACCTTCCCCATCAACCGCTCCGCTGCCTCGGAGCCCCTGACGGAGTTCATATTGTTCGCCGACCATTCCGGCTCGTTGCTGATGTTGGAGAAGGACCGCTCGTCGTCGGTGAACCGGAGCATGTACTGGTCGTAGTAGACGACGGCGGCCTTCCGGAAGAAGACGCGCTCGGGCACGCCCTGGAAGGCGGCTCTGAGGCCGTCGGCGCAGTTGGCGCCGGTGTAGTCACCCCGGCAGAGCACGAAGCCGTACACCTTGTCAGGCGCCTCGCCGTAGCTGCCCTTTGCGAAGCCCGACGCGCGGGCGCCCGCGGTGAGGGTCGCTCCGAGAGCTCCAAGGTTGGACCCGTAGCTGCTGTTTGCCGTGAACGTGTCGGCGGCCTCGTCGGGGAGTGTCTGCAGCGGGCTCACCGTGGCGGAGGCGGCGGCAACGCTCGCCGCCGGTGGCCACAACCACAAAGCGAGGAAGAAGAGCAGGAGGAGGTACGTGGGCATGGTGGTGACTGGTTGCTGGTGAGGTACGTACGTTCGAGCGTTCGATTGGTTAATTAGCTACTCCAGCTTGGAGCCTTTGACTGGAGGCGGGAGCTTGCGAACATCACACCGTGACCAATCAAAACAACGGGTCTTCCAACCAATACCGTGACCAACTAATACTAGAAAATTAGGCTTGATGGGATGTACTTGGCTTGTTTTCCATAGCTTGTCATCAGTTTAAGGGTGGACATTGGGCCGCACTTAGGAAATTGCCGCGAGTATTCCAGGGACCAGAGCAGAAGTTTTGTGACTCTGACGTTCTGTTCTTTTTTTTTTCAGATAATTTATTAAGCTTATGTTTATAATACCATGTATAATTGGTCAATATCGACGACTGGATCCCTTGGAAGAATAATTATAAAATGTCGATGTCGACGCTATCTATTCATTCGTGGAACATTGACTTCAAGAATTGTATACAGTCCACATCCAATCCAGAATGTAGTATGCATATCCATGTCAGAAGTCAGAACTAGAGGTTGGTTCTTCGATAAGAACAGAACGTCAATGTTCCACGAATGAATAGATAGCGTCGACATCGACATTTTATAATTATTCTTCCAAGGGATCCAGTCGTCGATATTGACCAATTATACATGGTATTATAAACATAAGCTTAATAAATTATCTGACTTCTTTTACTTATTGCTCCTTTCATTCCAAATATGTTGTGTATGTATTTTTCTAGAACTTATGCTTCTAAATTTTTACTAGGTGTATAGAGACAAATATACAAATGTATAAGACCAAATAAATATAATTAGACACATATTTTACTTATTTATTTTGTATTATTAATGTTGATAGTTTTATCTATAAACTTGCTTAAACTTTACAAATTTGACTTTAGAAAGAATCTATACACAACTTGCTTAAATTTTATCTCTTTGCCCATCTTAATCTAATTGTTTGTGCTGCTCGATATGTAGATTTATCAGTATATATTATCTAAAGTTGCCAAAACATTCTATCTTGCACATTAATTATATTTTTTTGTAGTGCATTTGTTGTTTTCTATTGACTTATATTTCTTTGGCACAAATAAAAATATCTTATTGTATACTTAACATGACTTTTTCTTACAACCTTTTATTTTTAAAATATTATACCTTAGTAACTGTTTTATAATCTTTTGCTTTTTTAATTATCATTAGGTCAATATTTTTATTTGCCAATCACCTCTCAGTCACTACAGTCACGGCTTGTTCTCTTTAACATTCCCATGTTGTTTCGCCGATTTTTCTGGTCATCTATGTAATGCACAATCTTACCACGGAAGTCGAGTATAGATTCATTTTTGTTACAACATCAGCGCCTCTCGATTCTTCATTAATTATCGATGTATATTCATTAAAAAGTTCTAACATATTTTTCCATTCACTCTTCCTACCATATATTGCTCTCTTTGATAGCACACACATTGTTTAGCTAAGGCATATATATTTTCAGCACAATCAAAACAACATATTGCATACTGTTATTGTTATAGTCACTCCAAATATCATTATGGAATATATTTCAATACAAAACAACAAATCTATGTCACAACTTTTCTATGGAAATACGTTTCTTCCTCAAAGATGGTTTGATTTCTAAATAACCTATGTCATAACTTTTGCAAAACCATCTCAATTTTTTACCACGCACTACAAGGATCATATGATGAGACCATGCCAAGTTTCATGTTTTTTAAGTTCGTTTGCATTTTTTGAAATTAAAAAAAACCCATGTTCGGGGTCAAGTCTTGGCACCGTCACGTTTGTAATTCCTTTCCTTTTCTTCTGTAAGTACTAAAAATAGACTCAAGAACACAAATATGATTTTTTTTTGAAACCAGTTTTGCCAAACTTTTCAACAACATACAACTCAAATTTAAATTATACATGTTAAATGTCTAGAAATGCACTTAATGATGAGACCATTCCAAGTTTCATGTTTTTTGGAATTCGTCTGCATTTTTTGAAATAAAAAATCAGAAAACTCACATTCGTGGTCAAGTCTTGGCACCCTCATGTTTCAAATACCTTTCCTTTTCTTCTATAGGTCCTATAAATAGACACGGGAACACAAATATGATTTTTCAAACCAGTTTTGCCAACCTTTTCAGCCACTTACAGTTCAAATTTGAATTGTATTGGTTAAATGTCCAGAAATGCACCTAATGTCTTAAATATAGCAAGCACACTCGGAAATATGCTTTTTTTTTACATGGTTCATGTAATGATGTATCTTAGTGTAGAATTGTTTTTCGATGCCAACAAATGAAGCATCGGTTGCATTCACTTACTGCCTATAAAATGAAATAGAGAAGGAGAAAGAAATAAATAATAAAATTAAAAATAAATGAGAGAATATAACCAAGCATAAAAATAAAGAGGAAACACATAATGTAAAAAAAGAAATAAAACACGAGAAAGAGATGAAAACGGAAAAAATAAATGTTTGTCGGGTGCAATAAAAAGATACCCGGCAAAGACAAGAGAGAAGAATATTTAAAAAGGAAAAAATATTTGCCAAGTCCGAAAAAAAGAGCTCGACAAAGATTTCTTTGCCCAGTTCAAAAGAAAAAAAAGTACTCCGCAAAGATTTCTTTGCTCAGTGCCAAAAAAAAAAACTCGGCAAAGATTTCTTTGCCCGGTTCCCCGACAAAAAGAACTCGCAAAGATTTATAACTGGGCGAAATCTCGGATTCTAGTAGTGTCTGTACTCTCCATCCAGGTGTAAGACAAGTTGATCGTTTCTACTTCATGCACGTCCATGTCCCAGACGAATCAGAAAGCAACCGGATCAACTTGTTTGGTTGCTGGCATCAGCAGCAATGATGTCATCATCACATATAGTAAATGATGTCATCACATATATCTCACCGGATTGCTCTGCCGTTGGCTATCTCACATGGGAAACAGGTAAGCTCCACGTTCCGGTTGTCCTGTCCATCGTGATGCAAACTTGAAATAAAAATTGATCTTTAATCTTGACCGTTATAATTTTTGTCATTATATAATTAACTGAGCAGAGCAGACCCTATATAATGCCGACCCGCAAAACATGTTTACAGTTCGCTGCAGATTTGATTTGCGGGGAGAATTCATGCACTATAGATCAGAGCCTGTATATGAAACTATAAAATTAAAAAAATCACGGGAGAAACTTGCAGCAACATTGATCATATATAGTTCATCATCATACTACATTGATCATACATAGTTCATCATTATACTGCATTGTACTACTAGGGGGAATCTGCAGGCCATGCAGCGTCCCGAGCCTACGCTACCAACATCGATGAGCTCGCGGTTGCGACGACGCGGCGGAGGAGCCGGAGGAGCTTAGTCCTCGTCGGAGTTGAGGTCAATCCAGACCTTGGCCTGCTCGGCCTTCATGACGCGCAGGTCCGCCACCTTGGACGTGCACCTGCGACGCCGCGACGCCCTGCTCGAGGAAGATGTGCTCGATCTCGAGCTCGCGGCGGTGGCGCGCGTCGGCCTCCTCCTCCTCCTCCCTCGCCGAGCGCTCCATGATGGCGCGCTCTAGGTGCTCCTTCTGTCCCAGGGGGAGGTAGTCCTCGATCTTGACGGCAAGCAGCCCGAGCTCCTCCGGCTCTCTCTTGACCGGAGTGAGCCGCGAGCTCGAGGCGCCCGCGGACGAGCTCCCCGCGGCAGAGGAGCCGAAGGAGGCATGGTGGCGCACCGTGAGCTCTCCCTCGTACTCGTAGAGCTCGCGCGTTCGAACGCCGGCGGCGGCCAGCTCCCGTGGTTGAACCACCTCCGCGCCCGCCGCTTGCGTGCGGCGTCGGATCTGTGGCGGCGGTGGCACTCTGCGTCATCCCCACCGCTTCCGTAGCCATCCATGGGTCGCTAGGACTTTTTTAGGCTTGCCGGCGGCAAGAAATTGGGGCGGAGGAGGAGGGGAATCGCGGTGGAACGGCAGCGGAGGCGGATCGAGTTTGACCCGTATCCGAGCGGTGAAACCGCATATGTACCGGTGGAGAACTTTTTTCGGGCCACGGTAAATTTTTTAAGGGGCCTGGCCTGATATACGGTGTCTATTCTGGCCAGAAAACGGGCCCCACCTGTATACTCGTCGGAATTATACGGGTTCAACCCTTTTATAGGGTCTCCTAGAGATGCTCTTAGAAGACAAATCACATAAGCTGTAAGGACATGTGGTCCAACTCAAAACTTCTTCTAGTTTGACGAAAAACGAACATGAGAACTGGTCGACGGACGACTGGGGAACTGTGTTGGTTGACAAAAAGTGTCCGGATGACGCCCTTTACTGACAGTCTGGTACTTTAAGGGACCGCGTTGGAGATGCCGTCGCCCTAGATTCTGCGTCAGGTGCATATACATATCTCGTAAACTCGTGTTACTTTTCAGACAATTCATATATTTTTTTCTTGAATATGCACACGTGTGCGTATCATAAAGAAGGAGGGGAGAGAGACTCCCAAAAGCTCCACGGTTTTACAACATATTTACATGTGGATTTTATCCGACACCACCTCACTCACTATGCGAACTACTCCTGGTCTATCCACACTCCACTTGCCTCCTTGAAGCCAATTATCTTGCCCTTAAACATCCCTCCTTTTGTCCAGAGCCTACCCTCCTCGAAGACAATTCATATGAAGCTCTTCTCCCACTTACAATCTCGAGAACTAGGATGCCGAATATGAAAACAACAGATTTTGTTGAGTAAATATTCTGCGAATAAGTCCCAGGGAAATGGGCGAATAAGTCCCATGATGTATCTGTCAGAATGAAATAAATTCACACTAGAAAACAATGTTGAAGTATCACAGGGAAATGACTGCTGATGCATATTAATTTGACTAGTCATCTTCAGTGCTGAGTGTTGACTGCTGACCTGAACTCTTGATTGACTAGGTTGGATATTGTGCTAGAAAATGAAGCTCAACATTTACTCAAGAAAAAAAAGATATGCAAAGTACTCATATAGATTTGACGAAAAACGAACATGAGGACTGGTCGATGGACGACTAGGGAACTGCGTTGGATGACAAAAGGTGTCCGGACCACGCCCTTTACTGGCAGTCTGGCACTTTAAGGGACCATGTTGGAGATGCCATCGCCCTAGATTCTACGTTAGGTGTGTATACATATCTCCTAAACTCGTATTATTTTTCAGACAATTCATAATATTATTTTTCTTGAATATCCACGAGTGTGCGTATCATAAAGGAGGGGAGAGAGACTCCCAAAAGCTCCACGGTTTGACAACATATTTACATGCGGATTTTATCCGACACCACCTCACTTACTATGTGAACTACTCCTGGTCTATCCACACTCCACTTGCCTCCTTGAAGCCAATTATCTTGCCCTTAAACATCCCTCCTTTTACCCAGAGCCTACCCTCCTCGAAGACAATTCATATGAAGCCCTTCTCCCACTTACAATCTCAAGAACTAGGATGTCGAATATGAAAACAACAGATTTTGTTGAGTAAATATTCTGCGAATAATAGTCCCACGATGTATCTGTCAGAATGAAATAAATTCAGACTAGAAAACAATGTTGAAGTATCACAGGGAAATGACTGCTGATGCATATTAATTTGACTAGTCATCTTCAGTGTTGAGTGTTGACTGCTGACCTGAACTCTTGATTGACTAGGTTGGATATTGTGCTAGAAAATGAAGCTCAACATTTACTCAAGAAAAAAAAGATATGCAAATTACTCATATAGATTTGATGAAAAACAAACATGAGGACTGGTCGATGGACGATTAGGGAACTGCGTTGGATGACAAAAAGTGTCTGGACCACGCCTTTTACTGGCAGTCTGGCACTTTAAGGGACCGCGTTGGAGATGCCATCGCCCTGGATTCTACGTCAGGCGTGTATACATATCTCCTAAACCCGTGTTATTTTTCAGACAATTCATAGTATTATTTTTCACAAATACCCACGAGTGTGCGTATCATAAAGGAGGGGAGAGAGACTCCCAAAAGCTCCACGGTTTGACAACATACTTACATGCGAATTTTATCCGACACCACCTCACTCACTATGCGAACTACTCCTGGTCTATCCACACTCCACTTGCCTCCTCGAAGCCAATTATCTTGCCGTTAAACATCCCTGCTTTTGCTCAGAGCCTAACCTCCTCGAAGACAATTCATATGAAACCCTTCTCCCACTTACAATCTCGAGAACTAGGACGCCGAATATGAAAACAAAAGATTCTATTGAGTAAATATTCTGCGAATAATAGTCCCGCGATGTATCTGCCAGAATGAAATAAATTCAGACTTCAAATCAATGTTGAAGTATCACAGGGAAATGACTGGTGATGCATATTAATTTGACTAGTCATCTTCAGTGTTGAATGTTGACTGCTGACCTAAACTCTTGATTGACTAGGTTGGACATTGTGCTAGAAAATGTAGTTCAATATTTACTCAAGAAAAAAAAGATACGCAAATTTCTCATGTAGATTTGACTTGAATAATGAGCACAGTACCCACGTCTTGTATGGATATTTTTCTTCTAGCAGACAAGACTTTGCTTGTGACATGCTGTACGTAGATGCATGTAACCTGGTATTGAAATCTTCAGTTCCATGACTAATGCACAAAATTATCAGGAGGAAAGATTTAACGTGAAATAATGAACTACCTCATAGTTTTGGCACAACTAGCCAATAGTTGAAGTGTTCCCCTGTACGGAGAGAAGAATAAGCTCGCCATGTTCCCAGCGCTGCCGACGTTTTTGACTCTGTGACACTGGAGAGACGTATCCTGAAAATTCCAAAGTGAAAGATCCTGGGACTCATGTCATGATCTAGCAGGATGTTGATTGGTTTTAGATTTGTATGGACTACGCACTAGTAGAAAACAGGGCTTTGGTCCAGGCCGGGTCAGCCCATTAGTCCCGGTTCAGTCCAGAACCGGGACCAATATGGGCATTGGTCCCGGTTCGTGAGCCCAGGGGGCCGGCCGGGCCACGTGGGCCATTGGTCCCGGTTCATCTGTACCTTTTGGTCCCGGTTGGTGGGATGAACCGGGACCAATGGGCCTCGCTCCTGGCCCACCACCATTGGTCCCGGTTGGTGGCTTGAACCGGGACCAAAGGCTCCCTTTTAATCCCGGCTCAAGTCACCAACCGGGACCAATGAGGTGCCTATATATACCCCTCGCTCGCGAGCAGAGCACCGCAGTGCTCTGTTTCTCTCTGGCCGAGGGGGAGAGGGCTTGGTGGTGCTCTAGCTCACCTCCTATGCACACAAGGTATTCGATGGAATGCCCGAGCCACACTACTTAAGCTTTCTTCTCTCCAAGCTCGACCTCCAAGCTCCATTTTCCATAATATTTGTCTAGGTTTAGCGGTCCGTCACGCCCCGTCTCCGTCTTCACCGCCGTCGATCACCCGCGCCGAGCTCATCGCCGGCACCACCGTGGTGAGCCTATTGTTCTTATCTTCTTTCTGAAAGGAAAAGTATTCTTACTTATATGTTTACATAGATACTTGTATTATTTTCTTACTTTTATTGTTGCATCTTATATAGTGCGATGGTTTTGGTATCCGCCCCCGTCGGCCCTCGTTCTGTCTATGATTCGGATGTGGTATATATATTATCTTTATAACTATTGGTTCATTTATTGTTTATGAAAATTATGCCGACCAACGTGACATAGATTTTATTTATGTAGGATGTATGTGAATCAGAAATGCCAACCGACCCTATTGTCGAGAGGTTAAATTTAGTTGAAGAAGAAAACAATTTGTTGAAGGAAAAAAATAAAAAAAATTGAGGAGGAGAAGATGATATTGGAGTTGCATGTTGCGGATATCGTCGATGATCACAAGATCAAGATGGATGCAATGCGCTTGAAGATTAGAAAGATTAGAAAATATGCCATTCATACCGAGGCTTGGTATCATTATGCCGTTGGATCAATTGTTACCTTGGTTGCGATTATGATCGCATTTGTTTTCGCATTGAAATGTTTTACATAGTTTCAATGTATGGTTTAATTAATTAGATGCTCTAGAGAGCTATATGTTGTTAGATGAGAACTATGTATGCACCATGGTTTTAATGTGATGATGAACTTCTATTAATTTGGACACTTAATTATATATAATGCACGCAGATGAACCGGCAATGGATGTACGGTGACAGACACACCCGCGAGTACATTAAGGGCGTGCATGAGTTTCTCGATGCGGATGAGGCAAACAAGCAGAATGGTTTTATGTGTTGTCCATGCACTGAATGTGGGAATACGAGGTCTTACTCTAACCAGAAAATCCTTCACTCCCACGTGCTTTACAAGGGTTTCATGCCACACTATAATGTTTGGACGAGGCACGGAGAAATAGGGGTTATGATGGAAGACGGCGAAGAAGAAGAGTACGATGACAACTATGTGCCCCATGAATAAGGTGATGCTGCAACAGGGGGAGCTGGTGAAGATCAAGAGGAACCAGACGATGTGCCCAATGATGCTGCAATGGGTGAAGCTGCTGAAGATCAAGAGGAACCAGACGATGTGCCCGATGATGATGATCTCCATCGGGTCATTGTCAATGCAAGGACGCAATGCAAAAGTCAAAAGGAGAAGCTGAAGTTCGATTGCATGTTAGCGGATCACAAAAAATGGTTATACCCCAATTGCGAAGATGGCAACACAAAGCTCGGTACTGTACTGGAATTGCTGCAGTGGAACGCAGAGAATGCTGTGGCTGACAAAGGATTTGAGAAGCTACTGAAAATATTGAAGAAGAAGCTTCCAAAGGATAACGAATTGCCCGACAGTACATACGCAACAAAGAAGGTCGTATGCCCTCTAGGATTCTATAGGGTCGAGGGATCGAGGGCCGAGGGTTCCAGGGTCGTCGAGGGTTCGAGGGGTCGAGGATCGCCGAGGGGTCGAGAGAGGTTTCCTAGTGTCAAAGTATTGAAGAAATCCATGGCTTCATCATTAGCCGGAAGTAACCAGGGCATGACGAAGTTCTCCAAAGCTATTTTGGAATGGTGTCCCGGATAGGATAATTTGCCTTTTTGTATGAATTTCAGCAAAGGCCTTCCAAATAACGATATTTGGAAGGTTTTTGCTGAACTTTGTACCAAAAAGCGAATTATCTTATCTAGGACTCCGTTCCAAAAATAACTTTGGAGAGCTTCGTATCATCATGCACCTGTTACTTTCGCCTAATGATGAAGACATGGTTTTGTTGAATCCTTTGACACTAGGCAACCTCCCGACCCCTCAGCGATCCTCTCGAACATGAGAAACTCCTCTATTCTTTCTTCTCCTCTTTTTTTTTTCTTCTTCCTCTTTTTTTATCGGGAACGAGGGTCGTCGAGGGTCGCCGAACGGTAGAGGAGAAACCCTAAATAGAAAGTATCGTCGGTGTGAGATACATGTACCGTCGGTGTCGGACACTACATCCACGTCCCACAAGTGGCGCGGGCTTACATCCACGTCCCACAAGTGGCGCGGGCTTCGACGCCCATGTCACTTGTGGGACGTGGATGTAGTGTCCGACACCGACGGCCACATGTATCTCACACCCACGATACTTGCTATTTAGGGTTTCCTCTATCGCTCGGTGACCCTCGACGACCCTCGTTCCCGATAAAAAAAAGAGGAAGAAGAAAAAAAGAGGAGAAGAAAGAATAGAGGAGTACTCCTCTATTCTTTCTTCTCCTCTTTTTTTCTTCTTCCTCTTCTTTTTTTATCCTTGAAGCGTTGTCGAGGCCACCCCAAACCCTAGAGAAGCAGCGTCGAGGCCACCCCAAACCCTAGAGAAGCAGCGTCGAGGCCACTAATTAATATTAGTTCTATGTTTTTGCCTCTAATATATCCATCTGTCATGTTTGAATAATAATTGCCATGTTGTCAATATTTGTAGAAACTATGGACACCGCCCGAGACGAAGTACAAGAAGAGTTGTTGGGGGACATAATCGCACGAGGAAGTGATGCCATCTGCTCGTTGTTTCTCAACGACACCGATGGTCTGGAAGCAGCTGGCTATGATTATGATGGCTCCGGTGACCTAATGCCGATGCAAGAAGGAGACCATGAGGACGGCTCCGGTGACCCAACGCCGGTGCAAGAAGGAGACCGTGATGACGTCTCCGGTGACCGAACCGAGTCCGGCCAGGTATATATATTAGTTAAGCTTCTGCTGACTAGCTAATTGATGCATTCATTGTTTTGGTATGTACACATATTAATTAAGTCTTTGTTCTTTTTTCTAGCCCTCCGGATCGAGCACAACTTCGGTAAAGAGATGAGGCTCGAAGAAAAAGTTGAGCTCGGATGAAAAGTTTGAGATCATAGCAATCGCGCCCGACGGCCAACCGATTGAACCCCTCCGGACAAAAAGCGCATTTGTTGCTCGGTGCGGGGTTTTGGTTAGGGACAAGATCCCGATCAGCATCCAGCAATGGTTTAAGCCGGCTACAGAAGACCCTAAGGTGTCTTATGTCAATGATATGCAGAAAAATGATCTTTGGACTGAGCTGAAGTCAAATTTCACCCTACCGCCAGAGGATAATCCAGAGAAGCCAGTTAAAGAGCAATTAATCAAGTCTTTTGCTCTTAAGAGGATGGCAGAACTATTCAGGAGGTGGAAGAAAGAGCTGAATAAGTTTGTCAAAAATAATGAGACAGCCGAATTCAAGGGCAGATATGAGAAGATCAGAGATCACTGGCCCGCATTTGTGTCCCACAAGACATCGGAAAAGAGTAAGAAGATGTCGGCGACAAACAAGCAAAATGCTGCGAAAAGAAGCATCACCATCGCACGGGGTCAGGTGGCTACCTCGTAGCCCGGCCTAAGTGGGCCAAGACTGAGAATGATCTGGTTGATAAAGGGATCGAACCAGAGACAATTAACTGGCCAGACCATTGCCGGACTTGGTTCTTCGGGGCTGGCGGAACCTTGGACCCTGTAACAGGGAAGTGCATTTGGACGAATGATCAAATGGACATACCAGTCAGGAAGCTTCAGCAGTATATCGAAGCAGCGCAGCAAGGGACGTTCTTTCCAGACAGAGAGAACGACGAGCTCACAATGGCCCTCGGGAATCCTGAGCACCCTGGACGGACACGAGGCACGCCAGGCTCCATTCCATGGAAGGTTGGGTTTCCAGACGCAGGTGGTTACAAATCCCATGAGAGGAGGAAAAAAGTACAGCAGACCCAAATGCAGGCGCTGCAAGCAAGGGTACAAGCGATAGAGGAACGAGAAGCAAATCGCAGCAAACGTACTGCCGAAGCTTCCCCCGAAGCTACCCCGCCATCTCAGCGGAGAAGCAGCGTGGCTTCCACCGAGCTGCTTCAGCCGGAGCATGCCTTGACGGCTCCTGCCAGCTATCCCACGGATGCTATCACGGAGTCTCAAAATTGCCACCTTATGACGCAATGGATGAATTTGAAGGTCAAGGCGGCTGTTGGCTCTGTTTATCCTACTGAACCCGGCGCAACTTTTCACTGCCGGCCGATTCCAGAAGGATATGCTAGGGTGATGGTGGATGAAATAACGGAGGGATTTGAGGACCTCCAGCTTGACCACCCTACCGGTGAAGGGGAGACTAGGCTGGGGTCTGCTCTGAAGACTCCATGCCTATGGCGGAAGGAGCTCATCAACCTTCCGAACTGGACGCCTCCGCCTCCTCCTCCTCCTCCGGCAAGTCAGGGCACTCCGCCTCCTTCTCCAGCGAGTCAGGGCACTCCGCCTCCTCCACCGCCTCCTCCTCCGGCGAGTGACGATCAGGGCACTCGACCGGCTCCTTCTCCAGCACGTGGCGGCACTCCGCCTCCTTCTCCGTCTGCGCCGACGCGCCCGAGCAGCCAGCCTCCTCCTTCTCCGCCTCGTCAGCAAGGGCGGAAGAGACCTGCCGCCGCTCCGGCTGCTCCGGCGCGTCGTAGTCCTTCTCCTCCGCCTCGTAAGCAAGTAAAGAAGACAACCGCTCCGTCTGCTCGGCCGGCGTCTAGCAGTACAACCAGAGGCGGGAGGAAATACAGATTTGGTCCTTCTCTGAAGACTCCACAGAAGTTACCATACGAGAGGACCCCGGAGGAGAACGCCGAGATCGCACGAGAAGAAGTGAGGAACTACTTTGAAGGGGTGAAAGCAAAGAAACATCCACCTCCGGAGGAGAAGGTAAATCCGGTGAAAGCGAAGCGCACTCTGGCTGCCCTGACAAAACCACCCAAGTCTCCGCCGAAAGGAAACTATGAGCGCATTATTGGAAAGGAATTTGCCGAAGCGGAGCGGTCGGGAAGTACTGTCAGTGATCAAAGGCTGAAAGAATGACGAGCTGGGAAACAAATTGCCCAGCTCGGCGAACAAGCGAAGAAATCGTGCCCCCCGCTCAAGGTGCCTAGCGACAACGTCGCTAATGATCCGAGGATGGTGCCCGGTTATAGCAATCTTGGCGATTACCTGCCCGACGATGTACACTATGATTTCATGGAGGTGCAGATACAAAGATACAAGTACGGGAAGCCTCTCGTCAAAGATGAAAGATCTCTATCAACGATGATGCGAAGATTGCATAATTGGTACTTGAAAATCTGCAGAGACTCTAGGGGGGAGGAGTACTTTGTATGTGAAAGTTAAAAAGGAGCATGACCTCGTTGGAATTGAACTGTTGCCTGTTCCATTTGAGGAGTGTACATGCATGCATGCACAATCTCTCTCTCTCCTCTCACGCCTTCTCCCAGCTCTCTCTCCTGACACTCTCTCCTTCTCTCACCTGCATGCACACTTGCAGGTTCTCTCTCTCACTTCATTAGAAAAAGTGTTCTCTCTCTCCATCTTATTCATTCGTTCCGGTAAGGGTGTATTTGTTTGAGCTTTTTTTAGTGGCTTCTGGCCCGAAAAAGCTTGAGCCCAAACAACATCCATTTTTCGAGCCGGCTCCAACGAGCCCTGGGTTGGGGCGCTCCAAAATTTAGGTCCAAAAGCCACAGCTGCCATTTCGGGCTTTTCGCAGTAGGAGCCGGTTTCAAATACACAAAAGATAAGTTTACCCTTCCACCATTTACATAACCCAAACTGCCACTGAACGGTTCGTTCTCATCCTCCTCACATATGTCTCGACAGAGAACATTCACCTAGGTTTCCCTCTCGTCCCCCGCCGGCGCCGGTGGCGAATCTCCGACGACCGGAGCCCCTTCGCTCCACCGGCCGGTGGAACGGATCGACCCGTCCCCGAAACTCCTCATCACGAGCTTCCCCTCCGTCCAGTTCCTCTCTCCTCCCAACGCTGCCGGCTCGCCCCAAGCCTCTTCGACTCCGTCACCGCCGCCCGGGCCTCTTCGACTCACCACATTGCCGGCTCGCCGTGCTTCGACTCCAGTGACGCCGGCCCAACCCTCTGCAATTTCAACGCTGTGTAGCATGCACGTTTATGCGTCGTTCGTGTCTGGGCTGGTTCGTCGGTGTGTGCTCTGCTACTGCCTGTGTTGTGTGTGCGTGTTGCGAATTTCCTCTGCTAGTGCTACTGATATGTGATGCAAATTTCATAGATTATTTTCCAATTTGAACTGCTACTGTTAAACCTACCGCCAACTACTACTGCCGTATGATGAACTGCTGTTGTCATATGTGCTAGATCAACCAGGTCCTTCATTCCCATTGCCAATCAGGGCTTAATGACACGGCTTAAAGCAAAGACGGGTTTGTGTTCGGTGATGACGGCCAGAGTAGTACTGTTGTATTTTCACCATAACTATTGGGTTCTCATATGTCCAATATATATCAAATTTATCCGAATATACTATTAATACCATCAACTAGTGTAATTTCAGTTCAATTATGTGAAAAATAGCCATCTACAACAAAAACAGCTCTTAATCGGGTCATTTATTGTTAAACCAGTACAATCAACACTTAAACCCAATCTACAGAACAACATGGATGCTATGGTCATTTCAACGTGTTTCGGTATTAGCCACAACTGCTACAACATGACTACCAAACGACTACACCTCAACTCCAACCTTTCAGCCACAGCTAGCAGCTACAGCCGCTCCTTCCAGCCGGAGCCGTTCCAGCTGTAGCCGGAGAAGTTGCAGCCCAAGCAAACACACCCTAAAGCTGGGTCACCTGTCTCACCGCTGGCTCACTGCCGTTCCTCACCTGTGAGACGCTAGGTGTTGAAACGAAAGAAGAGGGGTGAGAGTGCGCAGCATGCAAAAGTGAGTAGAGGGAGCTATCGGATGCAAAGCCTTTTTGATAGCTTTTTAAGAGGTATTTTCACAACGGGGTCGACATGTCAACTCCTGCGCTTAACGAGGTACCAAACTACTAATGGTTTCCTTGGTTACAGTGAGTCGCACAAATCTTGATGCGCCATTTTCTGAATGAATTGTATAGATAAAGGGGCGCCTAGGCACCCGGGATCTAAAAATCCACTCTGATGTTAGAAATGAAATTATGTCTATTTGCTTGTACGTATCCGATATATCTTGTTCACTCCTGGTCCGGACCCACTACGAATTCGTAAATCGATATAATCCACATCCAGTCATTATTCACTCCGCTTTGAATTTGGCAAATAAAAATGTTAAATGGTATTGAAAAATCATGATCTTATCCGACCATATCTATTTACATTCTTATATATAAGAAAAGTGTTAATGTCTTGTATCAAAAGAAATATTCATATATTTTAAAAACCGGAAATGTGGCTCCATGTGGTAGCTACATGTGGCTCCAATTTTTATCTCAAACTTATTTTGGACCATGAAAAATAACTCTATAACGAAAATATCGTGACTTTGGACCAGCCAGGCAAGCAAAAAAGCAATTGTGCCAAGAAGGCAAGCAAAAAGACTAAGAGAAGTGAGAAAGGACCATTCCTACACAACGCAAAGACACTTGTGTCAAAAAGGTAATGGAAAACAACGAGAAGTAAGAAAAAAGTCATTTATATACAACAAAAATGCACACCAACAGTTCCTTTACCATCTGCACATTGCTTCTCTCCAACAGACAACAAACATCACCGATGTCTACTCAACAAGCCTTAGTTTGCTCCAGGCTCACACCTATATTTCAGCATCGGTGAAGATGTGCATACTGCAAGAACCGGGCTGCGCAGGCAGGAGCAGCCTCTTGTTTCCGTTGCCCAGCATCGTCATGACGTCGTGCATGGTAGGCCTGTCCTCCGCGGCATCTTGGATACACAAGAGCGCGATCTGGATGCACCTCATAACGTCCATTTCAGGGTACTCCTCGCCTAGCGAATCATCCACAAGCTCGTCGCACCTCTGCTCTCTCCACAGTTGCCATGCCTATTATGCAAACAGAGTATGCGTTAAAACTAGTGACCTTCTTCATAGTCGCCAGGTCTATTAGCCAAACATATTAGTTGTGCGTTCAAGAAGTATGTCTTGCAATCATATGTACAGGTCATTTTTTTTTGAAAAAAGTTCAAAGAGATGAGTAGTTCTTTTTCGTGACAAAAGGAGGTGATAGTTAACTAGGTATAGGGATTATATATAGAGATTGAACCAGATCGCACATAATAATTGCTGGCTTTGTAGAGGGACATCTGAAGCAATATAATGTGTGGATTCTTTGTTTTTGAAATGTTTTATTTTACTCACATATTTCCTGAGTTCGTATGATCTTCCAGATAATTGGTAGGAACCGATGGCCCTCTTCCCACTTATGATCTCGAGAACTAGGATGCCGAAGCTGAAAACATCTGACCTTGTTGAGTACACACTCTGGGAGCAGTATTCCGGTGCGATGTATCCACTGTAATAAAGCAATATATGCCAGCAAGGTTATTATAAATGATCATGGTTCACAGCAAAAGAAATATCATGGAAAGACGATAGGCGTGACATGCGCTCATTTGGTCAAATCAGTTCCATTGCTGTTTGAACTTTTTCTCTTTTGTATTTGACAACCCCATCAGTATTCTTATCATTGCAGATTTGCAAGAAGATCACGGAAGGGGGGAGAAGTTGTAGATTTAGTTGACTTAAGTATGACAATGCCTTGAATAAGTCAACACTAATACAAGTCATAGGTGTGCAGAGATTCATGAGTCAACCTATTAGTTTGTGTAATAAGTTTTGAATGCATATACACAAATAATATTATGTTTCCATCTCCATGACCTATACAGTGCGACAGTATATATCTATGTATTGCATACGCTCAAAAATATTAACACCATCTCCTTTAAATATACGTCATGTAATTTTGATGAATCATTTGAACTCAAGTTATTCTCAACTTACAAGGTACTTAGCTAGCTAAATAAATATTCCCTTAATTATCTTCAGTAAGATTCACTTACTAACAAAATATAAGTCTGACCTAACATGTGAAGCTCATAAAAATGAAAACCTTACAATGTTCCCATAGCTGTCGTTGTATTTGATTCCGTCACATTGGAGAGGCATATCCTTGCGATCCCAAAGTCAGAAATTTTTGGATTCATTTCATGATCTAATAGGATGTTGCTTGGTTTCAAGTCTCTGTGGACTATGCACTCATGCGCGTAGTCATGCATGTAGAGAAGGCCTTCTGTTATTCCTTCAATTATGTGGCAACGCACGGGCCAGCTCTGCTTTGCTCCTGCCCCTAGTGAATTACAATTTTAAATGTGAACACAGAGATACAGTTTTTTTCACTAGAATAAAGAAATAGAATATATTTCTGCCGTTTGTTATTTTTGCGTGAAAGTAGAATGGCGTTATCTTTTGTTTTTCCCAGGGAAAAGTGAACGTACCAAAAATGAACTCTTCCAAGCTACCACTTGGCAAAAATTCATATACAAGTATCCTCTCCTTGCCTTTGATGCAGCATCCAAGAAGCCTGACCAGATTCTTGTGCTGGAGGCTGGCTATGAGTTTGATTTAGTTCATGAACTCACGGAATCCTTGAACTGAATTCGGAGAAAGTCGTTTGACCGCTATGTCCTGATCCTGAGTCAACCGACCCTAGTGAAGTGTACATGTATTTTTACATGAGAGATCAATAGATGACTAATGCTATCTTGAGAGGCAAATTTTAACATGCTCCCTCTTACCCTTTTTTTGACATGTGAGGGAAGAAGATAAGAGTTAATCAGACCACTACTAATGAGATCAACGGCTCAGATCTATTACATGTGAAAAGAGGGGGTAAGAATGCTAAAACTGCTCATCTTGAGAATATGGTAAATGTAAGAATTATGCATGGCAATCAATATGCTTGTTCACGATGCTATATTCAGACGATTTCTATTTAAAAAAGTGTCCTTTCATGTGCATGTGTCATTGATTCTTCGAGGGGACAAAATAAATCTCTATTAGATATAAGAAATGAAGTCACATATGATTTTTTTTAAATCTTTGAATTAATTAAAAAATAAACAAGCGCAAATAGAATTGAAATTTAAGATTACAAAAACTAAAAGGAGTGTTATTTTGTCTCAGTAAGGCTAACATTCACAAATGTTGATTCGAGTAAATGCCATTACCTTGTAAACATGACCAAATCCACCTTCTCCAAGTTTATTCTCTTTTGAAAAGTTATCAGTAGCACTTCTTATCTTCGAATATCTGAATAGTGAAAACCTCGAGTCGCTTTCACTTACAATTTCCTTTTCAAGGATGACTAGATCCCTATGCAATAATAATTCTACCCAAGAATGGGCAGGTAAGTTACATATTCATGTGAAAGAAAGTGAAGAATAAGTCGATGCAAAATAACACAACAACAATATACCTCTGACTTTCTTCACAATACATGGCCTTAGGAGCAATCCTAAGATGAGCAAAACTAGAAGAGGAACTCCAAATATGACAATCTTAAGCACCCCGCTCATTCCATCTTGCATAAATGTATGGAAAAGAGAGAGAAAAGTCAATATGAAAAAAGACGGCAAATAAGTAGTACTCCCTTTGTCCCATATTCATTGTCGCTCCAACAGATGCATTTAGCACTGAAATATATTTAGATATATCTGTTTAAACGACAATTAACATGGGATGAAGGGAGTACATTTTAGGGACTTTGGAACAACATTTGTTTCCCTTTTGCTTGGATTAGAAAATTATGTTCAACTGTGCGTATGGTTTTCTCCAGATTTATCTGCATATCTATAAACTTCATATTTCAAGGTACCAATGTATTATCTTCGTATCTAGACAAATATAAGACAAGTAATTCTGGACCAAGGGAGTATAAGTGTTCCTTTAAAATTAATAATGCAAATGCAAATTGTAAGCAGTGAAGCAGCACGTACTTTTCGGCATGTCGATCTTGATAGTGTCGTTTGTCTCCTCGAAGAAGAGTTCCTTCTCGTATCGCAGATTACACCGAACTCCAATGAGCCTGCCCCCGATGAGGAATGAAGAGGGCTGGCCCTGGCTGCTGTCGTTGCTGAACAGCTTCCTCATCTGCCCGATGATGCCGTCAAGGCAGCTCTTGCACTGTGGCCCTGTGAGGTCCAACTTGCACTGCACCATACCATACACCGTGCTCACGCCCTGCTCGCCGAACCCTGCCTCGCCGGTCGCATACAGCAGGATGGTCGACCTGGGGCTGCCGGAGGTGGCCAGGCCGGCCATGCTGTTCATCAGCTTCACTACCCTCTCCAGCAACATCTCCGCCGCCTCAGTGCCCTTGACTGAGTTCATATTATACCCGGACCATTCCGGCTCGTTGCTGACGCTCGAGAGGGACTGCTCGTCGTCAGTGAAGCGGAGCATGTACTGGTCGTAGTAGACGACGGCGTTCCGGGTCCGGCAGAGCCCGTCCACGTCATGGAAGGCGGCTGTGAGGCCGTCGGTGCACTTGGCGCCGGTGTAGTCGCCGCGGCAGAGCACTTCGCCGTAGACCTTGTCGGGCGCCTCCCCGGAGCTGCCCTTGGCGAAGCCTGACGCACCGGCACGGGTGGCGAGGGCCGCTCCGAGATTCCGCAGGTTGTACCCGTAGCTGCTGCTTGCCGTGTACGTGCCGGCGGTCTGGTTGCAAATTAGATTCAGCGGGCTCACCGTGGAGGTAGCGTCAACCCTCGCCGTCGGCGGCCACAAGGCGAGGAGGAGGAAGAGGGGGAGGAGGCACGTTGGCATGGTGATGACTGGTGAGGTACGTACGTTCGAGAGCGTTCAACTGGTAGGCTTGGAGCCTTTGAGTGGAAGTGGGAGCTTGAGGCTGTCTAATATACCGTGACGGCGGAGATAAGTCATTGATACTTCAGGACCTCTTCTCTCCCTCCCC
>NC_041390.1:611420617-611509428 GCF_002162155.2 Triticum dicoccoides
GGCGGTGGCGGCCCTCTTCCTCTCCCCCTCGCGGTTCTCCGGCTCGGGCGGCAGTTTCCGGCGACGGTGCGCCTCGGCGGGCGGTGCTCCAGTGTAGATCGGGCGCAGATACGGCGGCGGCGCGGCCCTTTGGCGATGGGGGTTGGCCGGCAGAGCCCTGCAGGCCCAGATCTAGTCCCTTTTGGGCCCGATCTGGGTCAGGGCAGGTTGGTCTGGCCTCCGGCTGGGCTGGCGGGATGCGGTTGTTGGGGTCGGCGGCTCTGCGCTGCGTCAGGTGCAGCGCGGCAGCAGGAGCTTAACGGGCCTGATCTGGGCCCGGCTGGGCAGGGGGTCCGGCGTGCTCTCGCGCCTGCGGCCGGTCTGCTACGGCTTGTGCCAATGGAGGTTGTCCCCTCCCACGTGGCTGTGGTGTTACCGGTCCCTATCGGCGGTGGTCTCGTTTGGTTCAGCCGGCCTCGCAGCATCTGTGATGGAGAGACAACGGTGGTGTCCTCGTGACTATGGTGGTGCAGGTTGGTGGGCGGTTGACGTGGTGGAGCCGCCGGTTAGTCCTGGGTTGTGGGTATGAGGGGTAGGGCGAAATCCCTCTGGGTCCGCCCGGCACCGACGCGGTGACGCCTGCGGGCACCATCAACCTTCTTGAAGGGCGTCAGGAGTACCTCTCGCCTGCTTCCCTCAATGTACCAGGAGAAATCCTAGGATTCGTTCGGGCAGCAGCGTCGTCGTTGTCGCAGTCCTTCTTGAAGATGTTGCTTGGTTCGCAGTGACTCGATGGCATTGGAGCGTGGTGGATGTTTCCGGTGGGCGCAACGGTTGCGGGATGCTTCAGCTTTCGTTCATCCGGTGCTGCCGGCATTTCTTTCTCTTGCTTTTCTCTTATTTTTCTTTTGGGCATGATTGTGTTGTTTGCCCCAGCGTCGAACTTCTGGCTGTATCGGGTGGGTGCTATATTAATATAGCAGGGCGTAAGCCTATTTTGGTAATATACCGTGACCAACTATTTTTTGTTTAAAACAAGGGGACCTCCCGTCGTGACCACCTAATAGAAAACTGTACTTCGTGCATTTTTATTTAGTCCGTATATTAGCTTTGGTCAAAGTCAAACTTTATAATTTTGACAAAGTTTATAAACAAAAATATTAATATACACAATAACAAACTAATACCATTAGATTCATTATTGAATGTACTTTCACATCATATAGATTTGTTATGGTAAATATTTATATTGTTTCCTATAAACTTGATTAAACTTTATGAAATTTGACTTTAATCAAATCTAATATGCAGAGTAAATTAAAATAGAGGAAGTACTAATTAAGTTGCTTGATGGGATGTACTGTGCTTGTTTTATACAAATTGTCAGTTTAAGAGTGACATTGGGCGCTTCGGAACTTGCCGCTAGTATTCCGAGGACCAGAGCAGAAGTTTTGTGACTCTGGCCTTTTGTTCTTTATGGAAGAATGAACCTCAATTCTGCCATATGGAGATGCATACTCCATTCTGGATTAATAATTGGACATGGACTATATACAATTCTTGAAGTCAATGTTCCATATGAATGAATAAAGTGCTCCATATGAATGGATAGGTAACCGCGCGCTACGTACTGGATTGGATTTGGACTACTTCTCCTCTACCTCAAGGTGGTTTCCGCTCTCGTTTCCCCAAGTATTTTAGTGGTCAGTGATTTGGCCACGGCCGCGCATGGCGAAACTTGGACGCGATTTTTGTCCATAACTAAGGGAAACGCTATCTTTCAGCCGGCTGAAGACTCGCACGTATCCGTCACCTCTGTGACCGCCCGATTTGATTTTTTTTTTGAGCATCAGTACAGACACAAGCGCTCATATACACGCGCATACACTCATCCCTATGAACGCACACACGCACACCCTACCCCTATGAGCACCTCCGAGAGACTGAGCCGGCATATCATCTTGAGATTTACGAAGCCACCATAGGCGCCTCGTCATCGACGGGAACGTCTCCTCCCACTGAAAGCGCATCGCCGGAAATCCTGAAATAAATCCAGGAATAATGCGAGCACCAGGATTTGAACCCTGGTGGGCTGGGGATACCACTGTCCTCCTAACCAACTCAACCACAGGTTGATTCGCCGCCCGATTTGATTTTAATTATGCAGGGCGTAGGGCTACGCGAGACAGACCAACAAGTTTGCAACATTGGGCATGTTGCAAACTTAAATTTGTAACACATGCTCTGTTGAAAACTTATGAAGCCCCAAAGAGTAGCCAGCGAGTATATAACTTGATCATTTTTCACTGAAAAAACTTCTGCAACATCATCCTTGTTGCAAAAAAAAAAATCCTTCTGCGACATCATTTATGCTACAAAAACGTGAAAGATGGAAGAAAAATCTGTAACATGACCTCTGTTGCAAATATTTTTCTTGCAAAAATAACGCTTAAGAAAAGAACGCGTGATGTGAAAAGAACCGTTTTGGGTGGTTTTGCAACGAAGCCGTTGTTGCAGAGTGAACATCGCAACAACTAGCTTGTTGCAATTCATGACACACGTTTGGGGAGATCTGATGGCTCTTTTTTTGTCAATCGGATGGCTCTAGAGGCCACTGATGCTTTCGTTTTATCCACCGGAGGACGTAGCGACACCCCATAACTAAAGGACCCCAATATACATCCGATGTCAGAATTTTAGCATAAAAAAATTGACGCCCTCAAGTACGTCGGATCCGGCCCGATCAAACACATGACAATTACCCGCTGCAGCATGGTAGTTCTTCTAAAAAGCTTTTACACTACATGGCAATTTTTACTTTAGAAGATGGAAAATCCTATACAGAAACATTGCAATTTTATCAATTTTCGCATGGCAAATCTGATCATCAGGTTTTTAGCTTAAAACATCTAACTCAGTTTTTAACATTTAGGTAACTAAATCGAACGAGATAGCACCGATTTTGCTGTAAATGGATCTGTTGTCAGGGCATTTTAGGGCTGCCTTGATAGGCTCTTGACGCTTGATTTTAATCCTTGCATTTTTTCACCCGCTGCACTAATTCTCTTGCCATCCTACTATTTTGTTATGTAATTTGTTTTTTAAGATTTAGAAAGATCTTAAATAGCTAAAAATAAACAATAATTACTAAGCATTATCTTAATGAACTATCCGACTTCTTTTAATTATTACTCTTTTCATTCCAAATATAGTGCGTCAGCCATGACATTTGCTTTGTGGGTGAAGGATATTCCTAAATCATAATTCAAAATAACCTCGAAACAACGTCATTGCGTGAGATTAAGATCTTGATGGGTGAAGATATACTTTGGACTCTGATGATCCATGTATATATATTTCGCAATGGTTAGGTAACGGCGCCATGTATTAAGAGCATAGACTACAACTGCTAGTTCTAAATTGTGTATTGGATAATTATCCTTATGTGGACACAAGTGATCAGAAGCATATGCAATCACATGTCGATCTTGCATCAGAATGCAACCCAGTCATTGTCGCGAGGCATCACAATAAATTGTAAAGTCTTTGTGAACATGTGGGGGCACAAGTACGGGGGCAATAATCCGTCTTCTTTTCAATTCCTGATTTTTTTTCCACTATGGTGTCCACTTAGACATTTTACCATTCTTGAGGAGTTCAGTCAGAGATTTGACAACTTTGAAAAAATTCTTGACGAAGTGGCAGAAATAGCTTGCTAGACCATGAAAAATCGTAACTTTCATAATCGATTCAGGTGGAGTCTAACTAAGAACAACCTGAACTCTCTTGGAATTGGCAACAATACCTTCCGCAAGAATTATGAGGCCTAGATAGGTAACTTCTGGTAACCAAAATTCGCACGTAGGGAATTTGGCATATAGTTGATGCTCTTAAAGTTTCATCAATACCATAGTTGAAATAAAAGTTGATCTTTAATCTTGACCACTATAATTCTTGTTATTGTATAATTAACGGAGCAGATTATTTACTCTACATAGATAGTGATAGTCTGAGACATGAAACGGGAAACAAAACCATAGACCCATACCGATGCGTCTTCTTTATCGAAAAAAATACCGATGCGTCCATGGACATACGGGATCTAGCCATCTAACCATTTCCCTCGAATAGGCAGCAAATGCAGACATTAAGGATGGGCTAGACGGATTTAGAGGACAAATCACATAAGCTGTGAGGACACGTGTCCAACTCAACGCTTCTTCAAGTTTGCTTCCGGTTTGACGGAAAACGAACATGAGGACTGGTCGGCGGACGACTAGTGAATTGCGTTGAATGACAAAAAGTGTTTGGACAGTTAAACACAGGGTTTAGGGTTTTGTGTGGGTGGTTGACATCCAGCCTCACGTCTTAATATATAGATTATCACAATTACAATTATATACGTATACGAATACGTGTACAAGGATAATATACTAGACCCTACTTTACATGCCCCCTCAATCTGAACTCCATACAAGATTCAGATTGGTTCTAAAACGGTCTAGCATCTGTCTAGTAGCGGGTTTAGTAAATACATCCGCTAACTGATCATCTGTAGAAATAAACCTGACTTCCAGTTCGCAAGCAGCTACTCGTTCTCTCACAAAATGGAAATCAATCTCAATGTGTTTGGTTCGAGCATGAAATAATGGATTCACCATCAGGTAAGTTGCCCCTAAGTTATCACACCATAATATAGGAGTGTGATGCCGTGGGACTCCAAGTTCTGTGAGAACTGAGTCTATCCAAATGGCTTCAGCCGCACCATTGGCCAATGCCTTATACTCTGCCTCGGTGCTTGATCTCGAGATTGTGGGTTGCTTCTTCGAGCTCCACGATACAAGGTTAGGTCCAACAAATATAGCAAAACCACCAGTGGAGCGCCTATCATCAACACAACATGCCCAGTCTGCATCGGTAAATATACTCACTCCAGTAAATCTGGACTTACGAATCCGTAGTTCCATGTCTAGCGTACCTTTGACATATCTCATAATACACTTGACTGCTTCCCAATGATCCTCCGTTGGCTGAGACAGGAACTGACACACTTTGTTCACTGCGAAGGAGAATCAGGACGAGTGAGGGTCAAATACTGAAGTGCTCCAACCACACTGCGACACCGAAAGGAGTCATCTCTACCCAGTAGTGCACCACTATGACGTGAGAGACCCTCGGAAGTAGCAAGCGAAGTGGAAGTGGCCTTGCAGTTCTCCATGTTAACGCGATGAAGAAGATCCAAAGCATACTTTTTCTGCGTCAAGGTCATGCCCCCTGAATGAAAGGACGCTTCCAAACCAAGAAAGTACTCGAGGTGACCCAAATCTTTGATGGGAAAGCTAGCAGACAACGACTGCACAAGACGATCCACCACGGCGGGGGTAGAGCCAGCAATCACAATATCATGAACATACACCAGCATGTATATCTGTATTTTACCCTGAGAGAAGATGAACAGAGATGCATCTGATCTGGAGGCAACAAAACCGAGCCGCGAAAGGATCTGACTCAAACGAGCATACCAGGCATGAGGCGATTGCTTGAGACCATAAATAGACCGCTGAAGTTTGCAGACATGAGAGGGATAAGTGGCATCCTCGAACCCAGGTACATGTTGCTGCTCCGACGCCTCCTGATGCGCCCGACGTGCATGTCCCGCCGCCCGAGGTAGGCGCGGCGCCCGATGGCGCGACCACGGACGCGGCTGGGTCGCCACCCTCTCCCGGCACAGCTGGGTCGCCACCCTCGCCCGGTCCGTCGCCCGGGCTGCCATCCTCACCTGGGCCGGACACCATCGTCTCTCGGCCTGTGTCGCCCCTTGCTGATACCAAGTTAAACACAGGGTTTAGGGTTTTGCGTGGGTGGTTGAAATCCAGCCTCACGTCTCAATATATAGATGATCACAATTACAATTATATACGTATACGAATACGTGTACAAGAACAATATACTAGACCCTACTTTGCACGGACCACGCCCTTTACTGGCACTTTAAGGGACCGCATTGGAGATGCCATAGCCCTGAATTCTACGTCACGTGTGTATAAATATCTCCTAAACTCGTGTTATTTTCCAGACAATTCATATGAAGCCCTTCTCCCACTTACAATCTCGAGAAGTAGGATGCCGAATATGAAAACAACAGATTCTGTTGAGTAAATATTATGAGAATAATAGTCCCGTGATGTATCTGCCAGAATGAAATAAATTCAGCCTTCAAATAATTGTTGAAGTATCACAGGGAAATGACTGGCGATGCATATTAATTTGACTAGTCATCTTCAATGTTGAGTGTTGACCGCTGATGTGAACTCTTGATTGGATATTGTGCTAGAGAATGAAGCTCAACATTTACTCAAGACCGGAGCAATATGGGATTTTGAACACTTTTCAGCTACACCAAGGCCGGAGCCGCAGATGATAGCATTCAGGGATGCGCTTGAAGTTTGTGGCTTGGTAGACTTGGGTTTTTCGGGGGTCCCTTTCACCTATGACAATAAGAGAAGCGACACGAACAATGTCAGGGTGAGGCTTGATAGGGCCGTTGCAACAAATGAGTGGAGGAATCTATTCTCTTTTGCCTTTGTACATCATATTCTTAGTCCTTGTTCGGACCATGTGGCAGTACTGCTCAAAGGTGAGGCGGATTCAGGACCGGTTGGGCCTAAACAACGCCGGTACGAGATTTTCTAGGAGCGGGACTCCACGCTGCCGGAGGTCATCAAGAATGCTTGGGAGTCTGTTGGAAATGTCCAAACTTTGGAGCAGCTGCGAGAGGCGCTAACCAAGACGAGATGGTGTCGCTTGGGTCTTGGTGCAGGAAGTTCGGAAATGTAACAAAGGAGTTAGCTAAGTCCCGATCACAGCTCGAAGAGCTCATGCATATGAATGCGGACAGACAAGAAATAAGGAAAGTGACAGACAGGATGAATGATCTTTTGTACCAAGAGGAGATGATCTGGCTCCAAAGATCGAGAATTTCATGGCTTAAGGAGGGCGATCGCAACACAAAGTTTTTTCATAGTAAGGC
This sequence comes from Triticum dicoccoides, assembly GCF_002162155.2. NCBI lineage: Eukaryota > Viridiplantae > Streptophyta > Magnoliopsida > Poales > Poaceae > Triticum > Triticum dicoccoides. Next base: position 611,427,627 of record NC_041390.1, read on the forward strand.
AGTGTGGAGGGCTCAAAAAAACAAAATCAGGCAGTTAACAGATAGTATTGGGGTGGTCCACTCAGATTTGGTATCTATGGGTAAGTTAGCGAATGAGTATTTTCGTGATATCTTCACATCGAATGTTAACCTTGATGCAGGCCATGTGGTTGATCTCTTTGAAGCACTGGTCACGGAGGAGGACAATAACAAGTTATGTGCTCCGTTTAGTGATAAGGAAATCTCTGACACACTCTTTCAGATAGGACCACTTAAGGCGCCGGGGCCCGATGGTTTTCCGGCTAGATTCTTTCAGAAGAATTTGGCGACTCTCCAGGATAGTGTGATTACGGCTGCTAAGGACTTCTTTGCGACGGGGGTGATTCCAGAGGGAGTTAACTCCACGACAATTGTCCTCATACCAAAAGTTGCTAATCCTACAAAGTTGTCTAAGTATAGGCCAATTAGTCTGTGCAATGTGATTTACAAGGTCATATCTAAGTGTTTGGTTAATAGGCTCCGTCCTCTCTTGGACAACCTAATCTCAGATGAGCAGAGTGCGTTCATACTGGGTAGGATAATTACTGATAATGCGCTAATTGCCTTTGAGTGCTTACACTATATAAAGCAAGAAAAGGATCCCACAAAGAGCTTTTGTGCATATAAGCTTGATCTCTCCAAAGCATATGATAGGGTGGACTGGGGATTCTTGAGGCAAGTGATGCAAAAGTTGGTGTTCTCTCAACGATGGATAGACTGGATCATGACTTGTGTCATATTGGTGAGATATTCTGTCAAATTAAACGGAACTCTCTTGGACTCATTTGCACCGACGCGTGGGCTTCGGCAAGGTGATCCCCTTTCACCATTCTTATTCCTGTTTGTGGCGGATGGTCTTTCTGTGATCCTAAAAAAAGAGTGGCTTCTGGTCTTATTACTCCGGTGAGAGTATGCAGGCGAGCACCAGGTACATCTCACTTGTTATTTGCTGACGATACCTTGTTGTTTTTTGAGGCAACTAGAGGTCAGGCAGAGAGCGTTAAGGAAGCCTCTAGACTTGTATGGTATGGCCACTGGGCAAAGTCTCAACTATGAAAAATGTTCCATGTTCTTTGGTTCTTCTTGTCCGAACACAGTTCAAGATGAGGTTCGGCAGGTGCTGTGTGTGCAAAGTCTGGTTTTTGAGGAGAAGTATTTGGGCCTGCCTACTCCTGAGGGATGCATGTCTAAGGGGAAATTCCAAAACCTTCAGACAAGCTTGACAAAACGCCTTATTCAGTGGGGAGATGGTCAACTTGCCCATCCCAGAAGTGTTGGAAATATGCCCTAGAGGCAATAATAAAAGTATTATTATTATATTTCCTTGTTCATGATAATTGTCTTTTATTCATGCTATAACTGTATTATCCGGAAATCGTAATACACGTGTGAATACATAGACCACAATATGTCCCTAGTGAGCCTCTAGTTGACTAGCTCGTTGTGATCAACAGATAGTCATGGTTTCCTGGCTATGGACATTGGATGTCGTTGATAACGGGATCACATCATTAGGAGAATGACGTGATGGACAAGACCCAATCCTAAGACTAGCACAAAAGATCGTGTAGTTCATTTGCTAGAGCTTTGCCAATGTCAAGTATCTCTTCCTTCGACCATGAGAGTGTGTAACTCCTGGATACCGTAGGAGTGCTTTGGGTGTATCAAACGTCACAACGTAACTGGGTGACTATAAAGGTGCACTACAGGTATCTCCGAAAGTATCTATTGTTTTATGCGGATCGAGACTGGGATTTGTCACTCCATGTAAACGGAGAGGTATCTCTGGGCCCACTCGGTAGGACATCATCATATGCGCAATGTGACCAAGGAGTTGATCACGGGATGATGTGTTACGGAACGAGTAAAGTGACTTGCCGGTAACGAGATTGAACAAGGTATTGGATACCGACGATCGAATCTCGGGCAAGTAACATACCGATAGACAAAGGGAATTGAATACGAGATTGATTAAGTCCTTGACATCGTGGTTCATCCGATGAGATCATCGTGGAACATGTGGGAGCCATCATGGGTATCCAGATCCCGCTGTTGGTTATTGACCGGAGAACGTCTCGGTCATGTCTACATGTCTCCCGAACCCGTAGGGTCTACACACTTAAGGTTCGATGACGCTAGGGTTATAAAGGAAGCTTGTATGTGGTTACCGAATGTTGTTCGGAGTCCCGGATGAGATCCCGGACGTCACGAGGAGTTCCGGAATGGTCCAGAGGTAAAGATTTATATATAGGAAGTCCTGTTTCGGCCATCGGGACAAGTTTCGGGGTCATCGGTATTGTACCGGGACCACCGGAAGGGTCCCGGGGGCCCACCGGGTGGGGCCACCTGCCCCGGGGGGCCACATGGGCTGTAGGGGGTGCACCTTGGCCTACATGGGCCAAGGGCACCAGCCCCTAGAGGCCCATGCGCCAAGATATAGGAAAAAGGGGAGAGTCCTAAAAGGGGAAGGCACCTCCGAGGTGCCTTGGGGAGGATGGACTCCTCCCCCCCTCTTAGCCGCACCCCTTCCTTGGAGGAAGGGGCAAGGCTGCGCCTCCCCCCTCTCCCCTGCCCCTATATATAGTGGAGGGGAGGGAGGGCATCCATACCTGAGCCCTTGGCGCCTCCCTCCCTCCCGTGACACCTCCTCCTCTCCCGTAGGTGCTTGGCAAAGCCCTGCAGGATTGCCACGCTCCTCCATCACCACCACGCCGTTGTGCTGCTGCTGGATGGAGTCTTCCTCAACCTCTCCCTCTCTCCTTGCTGGATCAAGGCGTGGGAGACATCGTCGAGCTGTACGTGTGTTGAACGCGGAGGTGCCGTCCGTTCGGCACTAGATCATCGGTGATTTGAATCACGACGAGTACGACTCCATCAACCCCGTTCACTTGAACGCTTCCGCTTAGCGATCTACAAGGGTATGTAGATGCACTCTCCTTCCCCTCGTTGCTAGTCTCTCCATAGATAGATCTTGGTGACACATAGGAAAATTTTGAATTTCTGCTACGTTCCCCAACAGTGGCATCATGAGCTAGGTCTATTGCGTAGATTCTTTGCACGAGTAGAACACAAAGTAGTTGTGGGCGTCGATATTGTTCAATATGCTTGCCGTTACTAGTCTTATCTTGATTCGGCGGCATCGTGGGATGAAGCGGCCCGGACCAACCTTACACGTACGCTTACGTGAGACCGGTTCCACCGACAAACATGCACTAGTTGCATAAGGTGGTTGGCGGGTGTCTGTCTCTCCCACTTTAGTCGGATCGGATTCGATGAAAAGGGTCCTTATGAAGGGTAAATAGCAATTGGCATATCACGTTGTGGTTCATGCGTAGGTAAGAAACGTTCTTGCTAGAAACCCATAGCAGCCACGTAAAACATGCAAACAACAATTAGAGGACATCTAACTTGTTTTTGCAGGGTATGCTATGTGATGTGATATGGCCAAAAAGGATGTGATGAATGATATATGTGATGTATGAGATTGATCATGTTCTTGTAATAGGAATCACGACTTGCATGTCGATGAGTATGACAACCGGCAGGAGCCATAGGAGTTGTCTTTATTTATTTGTGACCTGCGTGTCAACTTAAACGTCATGTAATTACTTTACTTTATTGCTAACCGTTAGCCATAGTAGTAGAAGTAATAGTTGGCGAGGCAACTTCATGAAGACACAATGATGGAGATCATGATGATGGAGATCATGGTGTCATGCCGGTGACGATGATGATCATGGAGCCCCGAAGATGGAGATCAAAAGGAGCAAAGTGATGATGGCCATATCATGTCACTATTTGATTGCATGTGATGTTTATCATGTTTATACATCTTATTTGCTTAGATACGATCAACATGAAGATGTTCACCGATGATGACTAGTCCGTCTCACGTGATGATCGAACACGGCCTAGTTTGACTCGGATCATGTAATCACTTAGATGACTAGAGGGATGTCTATCTGAGTGGGAGTTCATAAGATGAACTTAATTATCCTGAACATAGTCAAAAGGTTTTTGCAAATTATGTCGTAGCTCACGCTATAGTTCTACTGTTTAGATATGTTCCTAGAGAAAAATTAGTTGAAAGTTGATAGTAGCAATTATGCGGACTAGGTCCGTAAACTGAGGATTGCCCTCATTGCTTCATAGAAGGCTTATGTCCTTAATGCACCGCTCAGTGTGCTGAACCTCGAACGTTGTCTGTGGTTGTTGCGAACATCTGACATACACGTTTTGATAACTACGTGATAGTTCAGTTAAACGGTTTAGAGTTGAGGCACCAAAGACGTTTTTGAAACATCGCGAAACATATGAGATGTTTTGAGGGCTGAAATTGGGATTTCAGGCTCGTGCCCATGTCAAGAGGTATAAGACCTCCGATGACTTTCTTAACCTGCAAACTAAGGAGAAAAGCTCAATTGTTGAGCTTGTGCTCAGATTGTCTGAGTACAACAATCATTTGAATCGGGTGGGAGTTGATCTTCCAGATGAGATAGTGATGTTTCTCCAAAGACATTGCCACCAAGCTGCTAGAGCTTCGTGATGAACTATAACATATCAGGGATAGATATGATGATCCTTGAGGTATTCGCGATGTTTGACACCGCGAAAGTAGAAATCAAGAAGGAGCATCAATTGTTGATGGTTGGTGAAACCACTAGTTTCAAGAAGGGCAAGGGCAAGAAGGGATACTTCATGAAACGGCAAATCAGCTGCTGCTCTAGTGAAGAAACCCAAGGTAAAACCCAAACCCGAGACTAAGTGCTTCTGTAATAAGGGGAACAACCACTAGAGCAGAATTACCCTAGATACTTGGTAGATAAGAAGGCTGGCAAGGTCGATAGAAGTATATTGGATATACATTGTGTTAATGTGTACTTTGCTAGTACTCCTAGTAGCACCAGGGTATTAGATACCGGTTCGGTTGCTAAGTGTTAGTAACTCGAAACAAAAGGCTACGGAATAAACGGTGACTAGCTAAAGGTGAGCTGACGATATGTGTTGGAAGTTTTTCCAAGCTTGATATGATCAAGCATCGCACGCTCCCTCTACCAAAGAGATTGGTGTTAAACCTAAATAATTGTTATTTGGTGTTTGCGTTGAGCATAGACATGATTGGATTACGTCTATCGCAATACGGTTATTCATTTAAGGAGAATAATGGTTACTCTGTTTATTTGAATAATACCTTCAATGGTCTTACACCTAAAATGAATGGTTTATTAAATCTCGATCGTAGTGATACACATGTTCATGCCAAAAGATAGTAATGATAGTACCACTTACTTGTGGCACTGCCATGTAAGTCATAATGGTATAAAACGCATGAAGAAGCTCCATGTTGATGGATCTTTGGACTCACTCGTTTTTGAAAAGTTTGAGACATGCGAACCATGTCTATTGGTGTATATGCATGAAGAAACTCCATGCAAATGGATCGTTCGGACTCACTTGATTTTGAATCACTTGAGATATGCAAATCATACCACATGGGCAAGATGACTGAAAAGCCTCATTTTCAGTAAGATGGAACAAGATAGCAACTTGTTGGAAGTAACACATTTTGATGTGTGCAGTCGAATGAGTGCTGAGGCATGCAGTGAATATCATTATGTTCTTACTTCACAGATGATTCGAGTAAATGTTGAGTATATTTACTTGATGAAACACAAGTCTAAATTATTGAATGGTTCAAGTAATTTCAGAGTGAAGTAGCAGATCATTGTGACAAGAGGATAAAATGTCTATGATATGATCATAGAGATGAATATCTGAGTTACAAGTTTTGGCACACAATTAAGACATTGTGGAAATTGTTTTGCAATTAATACCGCCTGGAACACCATAATGTGATGGTGTGTCCGAACATCATAGTTGCACCCTATTGGATATGGTGCGTACCATGATGTCTCTTATCGAATTACCACTATCGTTCATGGGTTAGGCATTAGAGACAACCACATTCACTTTAAATAGGGCACCACGTAATTCCGATGAGATGACACCGTATGAATTATGGTTTAGAGAAACCTAAGTTGTCGTTTCTTAAAAGTTTGGGGCTGCGACGCTTATATGAAAAAGTTTCAGGTTGATAAGCTCGAACCCAAAGCGGATAAAATGCATCTTCATAGGAAACCCAAAACAGTTGGGTATACCTCCTAATTCAGATCCGAAAGCAATATGGATTGTTTCTAGAATCGGGTACTTTCTCGAGGAAAAGTTTCTCTCGAAAGAATTGAGTGGGAGGATGGTGGAGACTTGATGAGGTTATTGAACCGTCTCTTCAACTAGTGTGTGACAGGGCACAGGGAGTTGTTCCTGTGGCACCTACACCAATTGAAGTGGAAGCTTATGATATTGATCATGAAACTTCGGATCAAGTCACTCCCAAACCTCGTAGGATGACAAGGATGCGTACTACTTCAGAGTGGTACGTAATCCTGTCTTGAAGGTCATGTTGCTAGACAACAATGAACCTACGAGCTATGGAGAAGCGATGGTGGGCCCGGATTCCGATAAATGGCTTGAGGCCATAAAATCCGAGAGAGGATCCATGTATGAAAACAAAGTGTAGACTTTGGCAGAACGGCTCGATGGTCGTAAGGCTAATGAGTACAGATGGATTTCAAAAGGAAGATGGACAATGATGGTAAATGTCACCATTAAGAAAGCTCGACTTGTCGTTAAGATGTTTTCCGACAAGTTCAAGGAGTTGACTACGATGAGATTTTCTCACTTGTAGCGATGCTAAGAGTCTGTTGGAATTATATTAGCGATTACTGCATTATTTATGAAATCTTGCAGATAGGATGCCAAAACATTGTTTCCTCGACGATTTTAATGAGGAAAGGTTGTATGTGATACAACCGGAAGGTTTTGTCAATCCCGAAAGATGCTAATAAGTATGCAAAGCTCCAGCAATCCTTCTAAGGACTGGAGTGAGCATCTCGGAGTTGGAATGTATGCTTTGATGATGATCAAAAATTTTGGGTTTGTACAAAGTTTATGAGAAACTTGTATTTCCAAAGAAGTGAGTGGGAGCACTATAGAATTTCTGATGAGTATATGTTGTTGACATATTGTTGATCAGAAATGACGTAGAATTTCTGGAAAGCATATAGGGTTATTTTGAAAGTGTTTTTCAATGGAAAGCCTGGATTAAGCTACTTGAACATTGAGCATCAAGATCTATAAGGATAGATCAAAATGCTTAATAATATTTTCAAATGAGCACATACCTTGACATGATCTTGAAGGTGTTCAAGATGGACCAGTCAAAGAAGGAGTTCTTGCCTGAGTTGTAAGGTACGAAGTTAAGACTTAAAGCTCGACCACGGCAGAATAGAGAGAAAGGACGAAGGTCGTCCCCTATGCTTAAGACGTAGGCTCTTCAGTATGCTATGCTGTGTACCGCACCTGAAGTGTGCCTTGCCATGAGTCAGTCAAGGGGTACAAGAGTGATCCAAGAATGGCTCACAGGACAGCGGTCAAAGTTATCCTTAGTAACTAGTGGACTAAGGAATTTTCTCGATTATGGAGGTGGTAAAAGAGTTCGTCGTAAAGGTTATGACGATGCAAGCTTGACACCTATCCGGATAGCTTTGAGCAGAGAGACCGGATACATATAATGGAGCAATAATTTAGAATAGCTCCAAGTAGAACAGTTGTTTGGAATAGCTCCAAATAGAGCGTGGTAGCTGCATCTAGGAGATGACATAGAGATTTTTAAAGCACACACGGATCTGAAAGGTTCAGACCCGTTGACTAAAACCTCTCTCACAAGCAACATGATCAAACATAAAACTCATTGAGTGTTAATCACATAGTGATGTGAACTAGACTACTGACTCTAGTAAACTCTTGGGTATTAGTCACATGGCGATGTGACCTGTGAGTGTTAATCACATGGCGATGTGAACTAGATTATTGACTCTAGTGCAAGTGGGAGACTGTTGGAAATATGCCCTAGAGGCAATAATAAAAGTATTATTATTATATTTCCTTGTTCATGATAATTGTCTTTTATTCATGCTATAACTGTATTATCCGGAAATCGTAATACACGTGTGAATACATAGACCACAATATGTCCCTAGTGAGCCTCTAGTTGACTAGCTCGTTGTGATCAACAGATAGTCATGGTTTCCTGGCTATGGACATTGGATGTCATTGATAACGGGATCACATCATTAGGAGAATGATGTGATGGACAAGACCCAATCCTAAGACTAGCACAAAAGATCGAGTAGTTCATTTGCTAGAGCTTTGCCAATGTCAAGTATCTCTTCCTTTGACCATGAGATCGTGTAACTCCTGGATACCGTAGGAGTGCTTTGGGTGTATCAAACGTCACAACGTAACTGGGTGACTATAAAGGTGCACTACAGGTATCTCCGAAAGTATCTATTGTTTTATGCGGATCGAGACTGGGATTTGTCACTCCGTGTAAACGGAGAGGTATCTCTGGGCCCACTCGGTAGGACATCATCATATGCGCAATGTGACCAAGGAGTTGATCACGGGATGATGTGTTACAGAACGAGTAAAGTGACTTGCCGGTAACGAGATTGAACAAGGTATCGGTATACCGACGATCGAATCTCGGGCAAGTAACATACCGATAGACAAAGGGAATTGTATACGGGATCGATTGAGTCCTTGACATCGTGGTTCATCCGATGAGATCATCGTGGAACATGTGGGAGCCAACATGGGTATCCAGATCCCGCTGTTGGTTATTGACCGGAGAACATATGAGATGTTTCGAGGGCTGAAATTAGGATTTCAGGCTCGTGCCCACGTCAAGAGGTATAAGACCTCCGACGATTTTCTTAGCCTGCAAACTAAGGAGAGAAGCTCAATTGTTGAGCTTGTGCTCAGATTGTCTGAGTACAACAATCACTTGAATCGAGTGGGAGTTGATCCTCCAGATGAAATAGTGATAGTTTCTCCGAAGTCATTACCACCAAGCTGCTAGAGCTCTGTGATGAACTATAACATATCAGGGATAGATATGATGATCCTTGAAATATTCGCGTTGTTTGACACCGCGAAAGTAGAAATCAAGAAGGAGCATCAATTGTTGATGGTTGGTGAAACCACTAGTTTCAAGAAGGGCAAGGGAACAAAGGGATACTTCATGAAACGGCAATTCAGCTGCTGCTCTAGTGAGGAAACCCAAGGTTGAACCCAAACCCGAGACTAAGTGCTTCTGTAATAAGGGGAACAACCACTGGAGCAGCATTACCCTAGATACTTGGTAGATGAGAAGGCTGGCAAGGTCGATAGAAGTATATTGGATATACATTATGTTAATGTGTACTTTACTAGTACTCCTAGTAGCACCAGGGTATTGGATACCGGTTCGGTTGCTAAGTGTTAGTAACTCGAAATAAAAGCTACGGAATAAACGGAGACTAGCTAAATGTGAGCTGACGATATATGTTGGAAGTGTTTCCAAGGTTGATATGATCAAGCATCGCACGCTCCCTCTACCACCGAGATTGGTGTTTGCGTTGAGCATAGACATGATTGGATTATGTCTATCGCAATACGGTTATTCATTTAAGGAGAATAATGGTTACTCTATTTTTGAATAATACCTTCAATGGTCTTGCACCTAAAGGAATGGTTTATTGAATCTCGGTCGTAGTGATACACATTTTCATGCCAAAAGATATAAGATAGTAATGATAGTACCACTTACTTGTGGCACTGCCATGTAAGTCATAATGGTATAAAACGCATGAAGAAGCTCCATGTTGATGGATCTTTGGACTCACTCGTTTTTGAAAAGTTTGAGACATGCGAACCATGTCTATTGGTGTATATGCATGAAGAAACTCCATGCAAATGGATCGTTCGGACTCACTTGATTTTGAATCACTTGAGATATGCAAATCATACCACATGGCAAGATGACTGAAAAGCCTCATTTTCAGTAAGATGGAACAAGATAGCAACTTGTTGGAAGTAACACATTTTGATGTGTGCAGTCGAATGAGTGCTGAGGCATGCAGTGAATATCATTATGTTCTTACTTCACAGATGATTCGAGTAAATGTTGAGTATATTTACTTGATGAAACACAAGTCTGAATTATTGAATGGTTCAAGTAATTTCAGAGTGAAGTAGCAGATCATTGTGACAAGAGGATAAAATGTCTATGATATGATCATAGAGATGAATATCTGAGTTACGAGTTTTGGCACACAATTAAGACATTGTGGAAATTGTTTCGCAATTAATACCGCCTGGAACACCATAATGTGATGGTGTGTCCGAACATCATAGTTGCACCCTATTGGATATGGTGCGTACCATGATGTCTCTTATCGAATTACCACTATCGTTCATGGGTTAGGCATTAGAGACAACCACATTCACTTTAAATAGGGCACCACGTAATTCCGATGAGATGACACCGTATGAATTATGGTTTAGAGAAACCTAAGTTGTCGTTTCTTAAAAGTTTGGGGCTGCGACGCTTATATGAAAAAGTTTCAGGTTGATAAGCTCGAACCCAGAGCGGATAAAATGCATCTTCATAGGAAACCCAAAACAGTTGGGTATACCTCCTAATTCAGATCCGAAAGCAATATGGATTGTTTCTAGAATCGGGTCCTTTCTCGAGGAAAAGTTTCTCTCGAAAGAATTGAGTGGGAGGATGGTGGAGACTTGATGAGGTTATTGAACCGTCTCTTCAACTAGTGTGTGACAGGGCACAGGGAGTTGTTCCTGTGGCACCTACACCAATTGAAGTGGAAGCTTATGATATTGATCATGAAACTTTGGATCAAGTCACTCCCAAACCTCGTAGGATGACAAGGATGCGTACTACTTCAGAGTGGTACGTAATCCTGTCTTGAAGGTCATGTTGCTAGACAACAATGAACCTACGAGCTATGGAGAAGCGATGGTGGGCCCGAATTCCGACAAATGGTTAGAAGCCATGAAATCCGAGATAGTATCCATATATCAGAACAAAGCATGGACTTTGATGGACTTGCCCGATGATCGGCAATCCATTGAGATAAATGGATCTTTTAAGAAGAAGACGGACGTGGATGGTAATGTCACCATCTATGAAGCTCGACTTGTGGCGAAGTGTTTTCCGACAAGTTCAAGGAGTTCACTACGATGAGATTTTCTCACTCGTAGCGATGCTTAAAGTCCGTCGGAATCATGTTAGCATTAGCTGCATTTATGAAATCTGGCAGATGGATGTCAAGACAAGTTTCCTTACCAGCTTTCGTAAGGAAAGGTTGTATGCAATACAATCAGAAAAGTCTTGTCGATCCTAAGGATGCAAAAAGGTATGCTAGCTCCAGCGATCCTTCTAAGGACTGGAGTAAGCATCTCGGAGTTGGAATGTACGCTTTGATGAGATGATCAAAGATTTTGGGTTTGTACAAAGTTTATGAGAAACTTGTATTTCCAAAGAAGTGAGTGGGAGCACTATAGAATTTCTGATGAGTATATGTTGTTGACATATTGTTGATCAGAAATGACGTAGAATTTCTGGAAAGCATATAGGGTTACGGAACGAGTAAAGTGACTTTCCGGTAACGAGATTGAACAAGGTATTGGATACCGACGATCGAATCTCGGGCAAGTAACATACCGATAGACAAAGGGAATTGAATACGGGATTGATTAAGTCCTTGACATCGTGGTTCATCCGATGAGATCATCGTGGAACATGTGGGAGCCATCATGGGTATCCAGATCCCGCTGTTGGTTATTGACCGGAGAACGTCTCGGTCATGTCTACATGTCTCCCGAACACGTAGGGTCTACACACTTAAGGTTCGATGACGCTAGGGTTATAAAGGAAGTTTGTATGTGGTTACCGAATGTTGTTCGGAGTCCCGGATGAGATCCCGGACGTCACGAGGAGTTCCGGAATGGTCCGGAGGTAAAGATTTATATATGGGAAGTCCTATTTTGGCCACCGGAAAATGTTCGGGATTTTTCGGTATTGTACCGGGAAGGTTCTAGAAGGTTCCGGAGTGGGGCCCACCTGCATGGGGGGACCCACATGGACGTGGGTAGTGGGGGCAAGGCCCCACACCCCTGGTCAAGGCGCACCAAGATCCCCCCTTAGAAGGAATAAGATCATATCCCGAAGGGATAAGATCAAGATCCCTAAAAAGGGGGGATAACAATCGGTGGGGAAGGAAATAATGAGATTTCTTTCCTCCCACCTTGGCCAACGCCAATGGACATGGAGGGCAAGAAACCAGCCCCTCCAGCCCTATATATAGTGGGGAGGCGCATGGGAGCTATATACGAAGTTCTGGCACAGCCCTACCTCTCTTCCTACTCCTCCTCTCCCATGGTGCTTAGCGAAGCCCTGCTGGATTGCCACGCTCCTCCACCACCACCACGCCGTTGTGCTGCTGTTGGATGGAGTCTTCCTCAACCTCTCCCTCTCTCCTTGCTAGATCAAGGCGTGGGAGACGTCACCGGGCTGTACGTGTGTTGAACGCGGAGGTGCCGTCCGTTCGGCACTAGGATCATCGGTGATTTGAATCACGACGAGTACGACTCCATCAACCCCGTTCACTTGAACGCTTCCGCTTAGCGATCTACAAGGGTATGTAGATGCACTCTCTTTCTACTCGTTGCTGGTCTCTCCATAGATAGATCTTGGTGACACGTAGGAAAATTTTGAATTTCTGCTACGTTCCCCAACAAGAAGGGAGGTATTAGTGAAAGCTGTTGCACAGGCGCTGCCAACTTATATCATGGGGGTTTTCAAATTGCCATTTTCAGTATGCGATGATCTTACAAGAATGGTTAGAAATTTGTATTGGGGTTCAGCAAAAGGGAAAAGAAAGGTCCATTGGAGGGGGTGGGACCATCTCATGCAGCCAAAGGATAGAGGCGGTGCAGGTTTTCAAGATTTTCGGTTGTTTAACCAGCCGCTTTTGGCTCGGCGGGCATGGAGATTGATCTCTAGGCCGGACAGTTTATGTGCACATGTTCTGAAAGCAAGATACTATCCAGAGGGCAAGCTTGAGGATACGGTTTTCACCAGAAATGCATCCTCTTCCTGGCAAGCAATAAGCCACGGGTTGGATTTGCTAAAGAAGGGTTTGATTTGGCGTGTGGGCAATGGCAGGAGCATACGAGTTTGGCACGACAACTGGATCCCGAGGCCTTTCTCATATAAACCCATCTCATTGCAAGGCAGATGTCGTGTGCGCTATGTCTCCGATTTCCTGAATGAGAATGGATCCTGGAAGGTGCAGTTACTGTTGCAGCACTTCCTTGCTGCGGACGTTGATGAAATTCTAAAGATTAGAGCTTCTCCGAGGCAGGCCGAAGATGTTATTGCATGGGGGCCCAATAAGCTGGGAGTGTTCACAGTAACAAGTGCTTATATGCTGGCATTTGATGAAGCACATAGAGAGAGGGCGTCCTCATCTAGCTCTTCTCCAGACGGGAGTAGAGCTTGCTGGTCTTACATATTGAAAAGTGTGGTGCCTCCTACTGTCAAGAACTTTGCTTAGCGAGTAGCGACTGATGGGCTTCCCACTTGGCGGAACAAGCATAAAATTGGACTAGAAGTGTCTAGCACCTGTCCAGTTTGTGGTTTTGAAGAGGAAGATAATTTTCACCCCTTTGTGCGTTGCCAGTTTGGGCGAGACTTGTATCTAGAGATGGCCAAGGTATGGAGGTTACCCAGTATTGATAATCTGATAAATAGTGGGAAGGAGTGGCTGCTAATTTCCCTATCACCATTAAGTGAAAATTGAGCGAAGCATGATGCTTATGACCCTTTGATGTAGCTGGTTTGTCCGGAATGAGATAACACATCAAAAACCAGCCCCACCACTGGAAGGTTTGGTTCGCTTCTTGCAAAGCTACCTGGAGTCGCTGCTGGCGGTCAAATTAAACTCCAACATGGACTCGATTAAGGGAAGTCCGTGGTGGTCTTGGGTTCTTTGCCTTCACCGGGCAGAGCTGCATCCCCGGAGGTCAGATGGTCTAGACCGAGCACGGATTGGGTTAAACTAAATATTGACGGGTCCTATGATTCTTCTGGAGCAGATGGAGCTGGAATGATCCTCCGGGATCCAAATGGTGACATTATATTCTCAGCCTGCAGAGTTTTGTTTTCTTGCAGAGATGCTCTGGAAGCAGAGTTATGTGCATGCATGGAGGGGCTTTCGATATCTATTCAGAGGTCAAATCTTCCTATTGTTGTTGAGATGGATTCTTCGGAGGCGGTGGCCATGATCACTTGTGCTGGCAAGGATCGTTCCATTTATGCTTCTCTTATTAATGAGATAAGATATCTTGTTAGTCTTCGATCTACTTGTATTACTTACGTTTCGCGAGTTCAAAATAAAGCTAGTGATTGTCTAGCTGCCTTTGGGAGAGTGGAGAGTAGAACTACGACCTGGATTGGGTCAGGTCCTCCGAAGGTGGTAGAGATTGCTAAAGATGATTGTAAAGACTTGATTATTGAGTAATACAAGCATTTCCCCCGCAAAAAAACATTTACTCAAGACAAAGAAAACATATGCAAATTTCTCAAATAGATTTGACTTGAATAATGGGCACAATACTCACGTCTTGTATGGATTTTTTCATCATCCTGCAAGTTGTATGATATTTTCTTCTAGCAGACAAGACTTTGCTTGTGACATACTGTACGTAGATGCATGTGCCTGGTTCTGGAATCTTCAGCTCCATGACTTATGCACAAAATTATCAGGAGGGAAGATTTAACGTGAAATAATGAACTCTATTCCTGGTGCAAAGCAAGCTAGTCTGACCTGATGAACTCTATTCCTGGTTTCATACACTCGTGTATTCAAGCTGAATGTAATGCCCCTGTTTAATCAGTGAAGCTATTAATTTGTAAAAAAAGATAAGGATTATTTGCATGTGTTGTGTTAATGGACTCAGGCCCACCCACCAATATCACGGGGAGCAATTATCGCGTGAGACGGAATAGGCACTCGGTCCAACACCACAGGGACTACAGTGTTGGGCCGACCCATTTAGCCAAGCAAGAGAGCCGAGGTGGGGCTACCTCTCGCAGTGATGGCAAATAATTTTTATAAGCATCTCTATACATCGGAGGGAACCCAGGGTATACGACAGGTTATTGACCATGTACCTCGTAAAGTGACGGCCGCTATGAATAATGCTCTATGCGCACCTTACATGAGGGAAGAGGTCAAAACCGCACTCTTTCAAATGTTCCCTACGAAGGCTCCGGGCCCTGATGGCTTTCCTGCTCATTTTTATCAAAAACACTGGGATATTTGTGGAGATGATGTAACAGATATAGTGCTCAGAATTGTGAGGGGAGAAGAGAACCCAGAGTGCATCAACGACACCATATTAGTGCTCATTCCAAAGGTGACCAACCCCTCGCTCCTCTCACAGTTTAGACCTATAAGTCTTTGCAATGTGATCTACAAGATAGCTTCTAAAGTGGTGGCAAATAGATTGAAACTTGTGCTTCCGGACATAATATCAGAGGAACAATCAGCCTTTGTACCGGGAAGGTTGATAACAGACAATATTATATGTGCCTATGAATGCCTGCACTTTATGAAGCGGAACAGGTCAAAAACAATAGCTCGTGTGCTTTGAAGCTTGATATGATGAAAGCCTATGATAGGTTGGAGTGGTCATATCTGAGGGCCATCATGATTAAGTTGGGATTCGCACACCAATGGGTTGACACAGTTATGCACATGGTATCTTCTGTCTCTTTCTCAGTTTTATTTAATGGTGAAAAACTAGAGAATTTTAGCCCATCCAGAGGAATTCGGCAGGGAGATCCTATCTCCCCTTACCTATTTTTGATTGCAGCAGAGGGTCTTTCGTGCCTCCTGAAATCCAGTTCTCAGTCATCTTTGTCAGGTATTAAGGTGGCCCCTACGGCTCCGGCCATAAACCATCTTTTATTTGCTGATGACAGCTTGTTGCTTTTCAAGGCTAGTGTTGAGGGTGCAGAACAAGTATCAAACCTGCTGAATATTTATTGTGGAGCCTCGGGGCAAAGAATTAATAATGACAAGTCATCTATATTCTTTAGTAAGGGTTGCCCCCAAGCTACAAGACAGGAAGTGAAGGACCGTCTCCAAGTTTAGAATGAGTCTCTCAGCGAGCGCTATTTGGGAATGCCAACCGATGTGGGTCACTCAAAGAATGGGACATTTAAATACTTACGAGACCGAGTTTGGGAGAAGGTAAAAGGATGGATGAAAAAACTTTTGTCGGCTGCGGGGAAGGAGGTTCTAATCAAATCAGTGGCTCAAGCGATTCCGGTGTACTCTATGTCATGTTTCAGATTACCTAGAGGGCTTTGCGACAGTGTTACGTCAATCATAAGGCAATTCTGGTGGGGAAGTAAGAGGGGAAAGCGGAAACCAGCATGGGTGGCGTGGGACATTTTGACAACACCTAAATATATGGGGGGCCTAGGTTTTCGAGACCTGGAACTCTTTAACTTAGCTCTGCTTGCGAGGCAAGCAAGGAGGTTGATGGCTGATCCTGGATCTTTGAGTGCAAGAATCTTGAAGTCAGTATACTACCCTGATGTGTCCCTCTTAGATGCAGAGTTGGGACCTCACCCCTCTCAAATTTGGAGGGCTATTATAGATGGAAGAGATGTTTTGGCTCAAGGGATAATTCGAAGAATAGGAGATGGAGAGTCCACTAATATCTGGAAACACAACTGGATTCCAAGGGAGAGTTACAGACGCCCGATCACTTCATTGATCCAATCACCCCCACAAATGGTAGCGCAACTGATTGAAACAACCTCAGCCTCCTAGAAAGAGGATTTAGTTCGGTCAGTCTTTACACCTTTTGATGCTGAAGCAATACTAAGGATCCCGTTGTGTACAAGAAGAGTCGAGGATTTTTGGGCTTGGAGTGAAGAACCTCGGGGTTTTTTCTCGGTCGGATCTGCATATCGTATGTTGGTCAGGACGAAAATAAATAGGGAAAGCTGGTTGGAAGGCCGGGAGGGGTCTTCTAGCAAGCAAGAGAGCAAGGAGTGGAAGTCACTTTGGAAAGTTCAAGTTCCATCTAAACTGAGGGTTTTCATGTGGAGATTGTCAAGGCACTCATTCCCATCTGGGGAAGTTCTGCACCACCGAAACATGGCCACAACTCCGGCTTGTCTCTTATGTGGGGCTCACGTTACTTGGAGACACGCCTTATTAAATTGTCCTGTATCCCGCAGCACATGGGCTTTGAGTGCGGAGGAGATTATTATCCAGCAAAGTATTCATCAGGAGGAGGATGCTAAGGAATGGATTTTCGCCATGCAAGCTGCGCTCTCCAGTGAAGATTTTGTCAAGTTTGTTGTTACTCTCTGGGCAATCTGGGATGCGCGTCGGAAAGCCATACATGAAGGAATTTTCAGGAGCCCGCAGGTCATTCATGGCTTTATTGCTTCTTACTTGTCGGAGATGCAAGCTCTAGTCCCGAACAGAGTGAACCATGGGAGTGCAGCGGCAAGGCCAACTGGCTGGTTGCCACCACCTGAACATCATGTGAAAATAAATGTTGATGCAGCCGTGGGCAGAAGAGGTGAGTATGGTGCAGTCGGTGCTCTATGCAGAGATGGTACAGGTAAATTCCTGGGAGCTTCAGCTTTTGTATACACCTCCATTGGTGATCCAGCAACATTGGAATCCTTAGCAGTACGAGAAGGTATAGCACTAGCCAAGGACCTGAACGAGCACCGGGTGCATATTGCTTCGGATTGTAAGGGGGTGGTCGAAGAAGTTCATAAAGGAAGCGCTGCTGCTTATGGAGCAATTGTCCAAGAGATCAAACTTTATCTATCTTCGTTTATTTCTTGTAATTAGTTCATGAGTTTAGGAGCTCAAATTTTGAGTCTCACAATCTAGCGAAGCATGCTTTGAGGTTGGGGGCGGGCCGCCATGTTTGGTTAGGCCAGCCCAATGGGATTTCTTTCGTCCCTGTAAATGTGGTGACGGTTTGAAATAAAAGCTTCGTGGGATTGTCTCAAAAAAACCCTCTCGCAATATGAGAGACATTGCACCCATGGGGAAACATGTGGAAAACGATTAAAAAAAACTTTGTGAAGCCAGCACCCAGGGGAGGGCGGGTTAACAGGCATGTCCCTGTTGGCCCGGTGCCGATAGGATAAAACCGCTGACCGAAATCATCAATTATGGAGTACTCTTTACAAAGGTCAGTCCCACCTTCTCAAGTCGTAGATTCTTTTATTCAAAACATTTTATCTATTAAACCCCGTGTCCAAATATCAAATCATTTTTGTTGTTGGATTTCTTGCGTCGAGATTTTCAAAATTAGATCCCATTTTGATAGGTTCTGACGAACTTTTTTCTCTCGAAAAGACGAACCGGAAGCACGTCTTTTTTCCTTTTTGAATAGGCACAACTGTGCCTCTCGCGCAAGCAAATCTATGCCTTCAAGAGAATAGTTTCGCGCCTTCATGTTCAGCTGCCACTCTCTACTGGAGTGGCTATCGGCCGCGGTCAAACTCTTGGAGTCTACGGTGTGCGAGGTCGCGGGATCGAATCCTCAAGTGCTCCATTGTTTTATAGGTATATTTTTATGTCGTGCGACAGGAAACAAGAACCGGTTTCACGTCAGTGGGCCGGCGCCGTCATGCTTCGAACTCATGTATGATGCAAGATGCGCCATATAGGAGGTCCCGACGGCGCGTGGAGAGAACAAGAGAGTAGAGATCGGCTAGGTTTTAAGAAGGCCGAACTGGGACTATGTGTAGATGGGCCGTCTGCGTTGCGCTCTGTCTCTCTCTCTCTCTCCTATTTCTCTTTTTCCTTTAAAAATCCAGAGAGTTTACAAAAGAGAAAGAGAGCGGTAGGAGTAGAATTTGAACATGGGACAAATTTCATTGGACTCCGTAAAATATATGCGGTCCAAGAAAAAATAGATTTGGACATGATTGGAAAGCTTTATTTCCAACTTATTTGATTTAGATTCAAATAGGTTTCAATAAGGAGTAGTACGAAGATTGTCTAAAATTCATCTAAATTTTGGTGGA
Source organism: Triticum dicoccoides (assembly GCF_002162155.2). Taxonomy (NCBI): domain Eukaryota; kingdom Viridiplantae; phylum Streptophyta; class Magnoliopsida; order Poales; family Poaceae; genus Triticum; species Triticum dicoccoides. Next base: position 611,446,690 of record NC_041390.1, read on the forward strand.
GCTTTTTTAAATGAAAAAATAATTTTGGGCAAAGTTTGGAGACCAAGCTTGAAGTAGAAAAGGCATCCAATTTTTGGAAATGTTGCACATGAAATTGGAAAAGCAATTAAATAAAATATATAGAAGGCTCTAATTATTTTATAAAAAATCATTGTTTTTAATTTGGTGTGAAATATTTTATGGCATGATGAAATGATAATAAAACATAATTATTACAACACATAGTATTGCAAAATATCTGGTTTTTAAAGCTCTCGGATGTTACAACGTGAATTTCTAGGGGCGAATGGATCAATATTTCTAATCTAACACCCTCCCCCACCCCCCTCCCCCTCCCACCCAACAAAGAAAATCAATTCTTCACAAAATTATCTAAGGGTAGGGGGGGCATTGCCCCCCTAGTGTATTGAGTGTATCTTGTGTGTAAACAAATTAGTATAATTGACATACAAAATTGAAAGTTGCACAGATTAAATAAGAAATCAAAGCGACACCCATGGAGATTGAAAGTAGTAGGCAGAGGAAGCTCATAATCTGCAGCATCCACCATCGCAAATCGCTCCGCCCAATCTTCAGCTTCGTCAGATACATGGGGGGAGATTTGTGTGAGATTTTACATTATGTGAGCTCAATGATTTTGATTTTTTAAAATATATATGTTCAAACATTCTTACATTTTTTGGAGAAACACGTGAATGTTTGATATACAGCCTTAAAAAGTTTCAGTTCCTAATTCGACCTACATTAATAGAAAGAAAAAAATACAAATTGGATGTGAATAGCGTCAAAGTACTATTCACCCAAAGCTGTCACTATTCATATTCGAATTTGTCTTTTTTGAATCTCTAACTGTACCTCGAGTTTTGAGCTGATTTTTTTCCAGAGTAGTAGACATACCTCACAGGGATGTTGTCAATATGATGGTGGAAGTACGGTGTCGGGCTCAAACAACCACCGTTCCCATGCAGACTTCTCAATTGGGCTCTGACTTTGTTACACTTCCACACCAAACCAATAGTTTGCAAAGAGTATGGCTAGGTCGACAAACCAATAGTTTGCAAAGGGTATGGCTAGGTCTCAGTCGACTGAGACTTAACCAAGTCTAAGTCAGGTGGCATAACATGTAAGAAGAAAAAAGAAAAGCTATTTTTTTTGCACGGATCTCAACGTAAGATCCCATGAATATAGCATGGACTGAGACTGGGTTAAGTCTCAGTCAACTGAGATTTAGCAACTTCGATTTGCAAAACATTTCTCATGATGTGCCAGCAGTATCTGCTCGAGTGCAACCCACGACGACTGCTGTTTGTGAAGTGCTGCGATCAGACATTGCTGGGACTACTCTGCTGTTACAGCACCCATGCGAGAGATCGTTGAGGCGCCAGCTACCGGGCGTGCAAAACATCCATCCATGCACGTGCATGGGGATGCTGCGGGGCGTTCCATGCATGCATGTGCACCCATGCTGCCCGCAGCGGACGCGCTGGGTGAAGTGCATGGGGGTGGCTGGCTGGCTGCCCATGTGTGCATGGCACGGGTGCACAAGGCTGATGGTGCATGTGCACCGCATGCTGCTGACGCAGCCTCAGTGGTGTTGCAGCCGGCCGTGTGCGCGGTTGCATTGCCAGCTCAGCAGGCGGCTGCTGCTGCTGCTATGGTTCGCGTGCGCGCGGATCCTTGACGTCGTCCGCGGCGGCATCTCCAACTCGCGCTTCGGTCGCCGTGGTTCCTCTTGGTCCGACGGCGGTCCATGCAACTAGTTCTGTCTCCGCACCACTTGTGACTATTCCGGTGGGTCCTACGGCACGTCCCTCTTCTCCGACCTCTGGGACAGTTCGGACTCCACCAAGAGTGCAGAATTCTCCACCTGCGGCTCAACGGATGGCATCGACAGGTTCTATGTCTGGAGGGCTGGCTTCGCCCCTTCGACGTAGTAACCGTCATTCCATTTATGCTGATAGATCCTCTATGACTGATGAGCATTCACTAACGAAGGCAATGCGCCGCCAAGTCTCGAGGAATTTGGACCCCATGCCAGGTACATCGTTTGTCCAATCTTTTTTTTCTTTTTTGGACACTCACATTTCCACTAGTTTAAAGAACATTGGTGTATCTACGGGAAAGAATGATGATGAAATTAACCTGTCTGTCGGGGCACTTAACCACATGAAGATTGATCTTTAAAGGTTTATCCGAAGTGTAATAGCACCCTACCTAACCCTGAAACCAAGGAGGAGGATGAAAGGGATGCCAAATATGATGGTCCGCTTATCTCCCACTTGGTTGGTGAGGTTATTGAGATTGGTTTAGATGACGCAAGATCTGGGGCCATGTTTTGTGACTTCACAGCATCTTTGCGGGAATCGAAATCACATTCCTCTAAAAAGAAACAAAAACCGCCCAAAAAGGCAAAATGTTTCACCCCCCAATCCGAGTTTTCACATGAGAGGCATGTTTTGGAATAGCAGAGGTCTTCCAAACTTGGCTAAACATAAACACATCGTGATTGTGTGCGAGAAAATGAATTGGATTTTGTGGCAATTTCCGAGGCTGCTAATGTGACTTCCGCCTGCATGTCCTCAATCACCTATCAGGTGGTTTGGACTACACATGACATAGTCTAGCAGCTCATGCAAGGTCTGGAGGAATCCTTGTAATACACACCACGATCATGGACTTGTTGGCCTTTTCGACCGGTGAATTTCATATCAAATTCCACCTATGAAACAGGGCTGATAATTTTGCATGGAGCCTGCTCGCAGTCTATGGGGCTGCCCAAGATGAGCATAAATCTGCGTTGCTCGGTGAATTAGTGAACCTAGATAAGGATAACTTGTACCCAGTTCTTATTGGAGGGGATTTTAATATCCTTAGGTATCTGGATGAGAAATAATGTCTGCTTTGACACTCATTTGCCTTTCCTATTCAATGTTGTGACTAACATTTTGGATCTTCAGGAGGCTTGTATGTCAGGGCAGCCATTCACTTCGGCTAAGAACCATTTTGTGCCAATGTACGAGAAGGTCGATAGGGTACTCATGGATACAATTTTCTAGGGTAACCATGCGAGCCCTAGAGCGAATCAAGGCATTATCGGATCATGCACCAATCTTTCTCGATTCTAATTCTACAAACCATTCTACCAGTATCCCGTTGAAATTTGAATTGGGATGGTTGTATCGGGGAGGTTTTTTAGATATAATCAGGAACATTTGGGAGAGGCCCTCCGTTGGTCATACACCGATTTGGAGATGAATTTTAAAATAAGGGACATGAGGCAACATCTCTCTAGATGGGAAAAACACACCAACTGGTTATACAAAAAAGAAAAGCAGCACCGTTGTACCATCATTGATGACCTTGACAAAATTGCAAAGACCCGTACCTTATCTCAACAAGAGATTGAATTGAAAATTCAATCTAATGAGAAGGTTGTCCGTGTTCTTCGAGAAGAGGAAATCAAATACTACCAGAGGTCCAAAGATGACTTCATCTTCATGGGAGATAGTAATACAAGATACTTTCAATTGGTCCAACAGGATGATGGACGTATTCAAGGTCAGGAGGAGCTCAAAAGGTATATCACCAAATACTACATATCTCTGTCCAGGGCGTTGGATGAAGAGAATGTCACCCTTGACGAGACCCAAACATATGATATTCCACAAGTCACGATAGTAGAGAACGATATCCTCACGGCACCGGTGCCGAAAGAGGAGATGAGAGCGGCGGTGTTCCCAATGGAACAGAATAAAGCTCCAGGCCCTGATGGTTTCCCCGCGGAATTCTATTAGGATTTCTGGTATATCATCAAGACTGAACTTTTGGAGTTGTTCGATTGTCTTCATGCCGACCGGCTTGACCTATTTAGGCTAAGTTTTGGCCATGTTGTCTTGTTGCTGAAGATTAAGGAGGGCAAACGGATCCAAGAGTTCAGACCTCATAAAATATACATGGTCCAAGAAAATTAGATATGGACATGATTGGAAAGCCTTATTTCAAACTTATTTGAATCAGATTCAAATAGGGTTGAATAGGCAGTAGTAGGTGGGATAGTCTAAAATTCATGTAAATTTTGTGGAGCTATTTTAAATGACAAAATAATTTTGGTCAAAGTTTGGAGACCAAGCTTGAACTAGAAAAGGCACACAATTTTTGGAAATGTTGCACATGAAATTGGAAGAACAATTAAATAAGATATATGGAAGGCTCTAATGATTTTATAAAAATGTTCATAGTTTTCAATTTGGTGTGAAATATTTGATGGCATGATGACATGATACTGAAAAAATAATTATTACAACACATAATATTGCAAAAAATCTGGTTTTGAAGCTCTCAGATGTTACAACATGAATTACTAGGGCGAATGAATCAATATTTCTAATCTAACACCCTCCCCCACCTCTCTCCCCCTCCCACCCGACCAAAAAAACATTTCTTCGCAATATTGTGTAAGGGAATGGGAGGGGGGGTCGCCCCCTAGTCGGCACATAGTCTGCTACAGTATTGAGTGTATCTTGCGTGTAAACAAATCAGTATAGTCTGCTACAGTATAATTCACATACAAAATTGAAAGTTGCACAGATTATATCATAGAAACTAACAAATTGCACGATATCTCGAATCGAAGTGACACCCATGAAGATGGAAAGCACGAGGCAGAGGATGCTCCAGCGTCCACCATCGTGAATCGCCCCGCCCAATATTCAGCCTCGCCAGATGCATAGGGGAGATTTGTGTGAGATCTCACATTAGGTGAGCTCAATGATATCGATTATATATATATATATATATATATATATATATATATATATATATATATATATATATATATATATATATATAGAGAGAGAGAGAGAGAGAGAGTAACTCTATTAATAACCCAGGGTGAGGAATAGGTAATTCCTCGCCTAGGTCGATCGACCGAGCAAGCCTCTCCCTTCAACCCGATCGCACCGGTCTACCGATGTAAACTTTTGACCCAACTAGTGTAATTTTACATTGGCTTGCAGCGAAGCGCAAGCGAGTAGTATGTTCTATTCCCGTCAAAAAGAAAAAACCGAGTAGTAAACGGTTATGTGGTCGTGAGGTATAGGAGCGCCCACTCCGCCGAGCCGTTCGCCACCGCATCGATTCCCCAAATCTATCTCCGCCGCGATCGCCCACCCTCGCCTCTCCTCGTCCGTGGCCGGCCACCCTCGCCTCCAGCTCCTTGCTACCCTGCCTACCTCCTCTCATCTCGGAGCCGAGAGCTCCCCTGCACCTCCCCCTTTCACCCAACTAGGGTTTGGACCCCGGATTTGGGCTGAATCGGGCGGTGGTGCGACGATGTACCTGGTGGAAGAACCTGTGGACTGACGGCCGAAGCAGAGTGGCTGGTGCCTGGCGATAAAACAAGCATCTATGGCGCATTCTGGTGCGCCGTCAAATTCGTAGTTGAGGCTCCCCTTCCAGGCCAGCAAGCAACACATCGTGGTATGTACGCCCCTTACGCCCCTCTTTTTTTTACGGCCGAGTAGAGGCATCGATGTGCACCACCACCGGCTCAGCCTCGACCCACCTTGCCATAGCGTTCGGGCGTGGCACCACTGAATTGTCCATGTCCTTGCTTCATGGGCATTCTCAACCTTGCTGCATGTGCTTCATCCTAAACACTGGAGGGTTTGCGCCAAGGCCTCCATCACTGTCCTGAGTACTCTGTCGCTACTTGTGTGTCATTTTGGTTCTATTTACTTCTACTATATGCATTGGAAATGCAAGGGAATGATATATTGGTAATGTAGGATTGTACTGTAGATGTTATCTCCATTATTTTTGGTCTATTTTTGGTTTGGACAAAAGCGCAGTCAGGTTGGACATAGAAGTGAGAAAAGCTGCAGTTAACGAAAGTAGATATCAGTTGTTACAGTGCCTAGTTGGACTGAGCCAAATTTGGCAATCAACATTCAGGTTTGTGTGCTTCTTTGAGATATTATATTGTCTCTGTTTTTTGGTGTAAAATGCGTGCCGATAAGATCTACATGTAAACATAATTGGCTAACCCCAATGCTCAGGAGAAGATTGATGCATTGTTTCTTTGGTAATTGTTCTTTCTTAGTTTTCTTGAACTTTTGGAAAATGTTCATTATGACTTTGGTCTCCCAACAAGGCAACAATGTTGAGTTCATAAAAGGCTTGACTGGAAAATTAGAGTTTCACACCTAATAGTTTCTCTCCCTGTTTGTTTGACATTGCGAATGATAAATCAACATATATGCAATATGTTGATGAAATTATTTGTGCCTCTCAGATTGTATGCTTCTTTATTTATGGTGTCAAATAGTGCATTCCGCCAACCCTGCTCGCCATGCATGTCATCTTCCTTGTTCTTTTTGTCCATCATGGAGATGTTTCATGGGTGAATATTTAGTTCTGTATGTCGACGCATCTTGATTTCTAGGTATTAGTTACCACGTATTCTAGCAGGCATATTTTTAATTTGGTTGTTCAGGAAGAGGCCCTATACTATTATTATGTCATTTTCTAACTAAAACTGGAGCTCCCATCCTTAATGAAACCACTTTCTAGGATCTATTCTTGTATGCACACAACATAAAGCTCCTTGTGCAACCATCTACTTGTTCTGCTCACCAATCCTATCTAAATATAGCTTCTGTAAAGTACCTCATTTACATTCTTACTTGTTATGCTTAATATGTTGCAGGATCCATGAAATCCCACAAGCATACTATGTGACTTAAAACTTAAATATATCTTTGGCGATGAAAACTTAATTTCTCTGGGTGTTTCAGAGTTGTTGTTAGACCATCTTTTCAAGCAAGCTAACAAGATCTAACTGGTTAGTTATTGACTTGCTCCCAAGAACATCCTCATGTTTGTCTATCTTGCACTGCCTATTGACAGTGCCTAGTTTTTTCCGTTGTTGCACTGTAGGAGTCTAAAGATATTTGTGAATCCATTACAAGTTTACTTTACTTGTTAGTGAGACGGGGTTCTGCTAACTACTTGTTTTGTTTCGTTTAGCACAAGATGTAAGTTTGCTCGTCTAATTGAGTTTCCAACTTTGCATGCAGACGAAGCGTGGCCGGACTCTAGTTCCTGCTGTTTGGAGCTGATGAAATGGCAGAAATTTGCTGAAGTTATTAATTACATTTTTTGATATCCGAAAGACTGTTGTACTTACGAAAAAGGGTGTAGGCTAATCTCTTCACTGTAGCAATGAAAAGAAATGGTAGTTCTGCATGTTGCCTACTTTATGTTTCTGGAAGAGTCACATTTGGCAGGTTGTTCGTATTTCTAGCTTGTTAAATCGGAAGCATAATTGAAGCAGCGGTCAGAGAAAACGAAAGATCATTAACTTTGATGTTAATTTAGCAACCATAAATACAGTGTATGGTAAGAAGTAGCATCCTCCCTTTTACCCAGAATACATGTACTACATTGTAATGTTGTAGGTGATGTCTAATTACATTTTTTTAGTTTGTTATCAAAGTGCTAATGACTTGCTCAAGTTCATTATTAATTGTGTTTTCAGTTCAACTTATTCATGAAGTTTTTTCTTTTACTTTTGCAACCAATATCTACTTTGGGTTGTATTACATGAAGGGCTAAAGTCACCATATGTATGCATAATGGACATATGATGTTTCATCTCGACATGCATAACCATGTTTGCATCATCATTATCCGTGTTTCATGTCAGCAATATTCTGTTTCTACTGCTAACCATCCACAACAAATTATGGTATATGTACACCAGAATTAACGGAAACATCAATTTGACCTTGTTGTCCTAATGAACCCACAAGTTGTTAAACATGGCATAGAAGAGAATCCCGACCACCAGGCCAACGATGGCACAAGCAATTATATTGCTTCCCTCCTCACCCAGTGTGTCTTCAGGTAGATACTTGTTTGCCACAATCAAAATTACCGCACCCAAATTCTGCACAAGGAAATTCGAGCCATTACTAGGATTTGTGCATTTTGATTTGCTCAGTGCGTCATGCTTACCAGGTAAATCATTTGAAGAGTCCTCTGCAGGAGTGGTGCACATGCCTTATTCACTTGTCTATGGAAACCGAAAAACAACGTAATATTCAGAAACTTTGTCTTTGTGTATCTGTTGTCCAAATGGTACCTATAAATATTTTTTAGTGCGAAATGTACATAGGAGTAAAGACCAAAAGCTGAGCCAAATTCAGGGTTCAGAAGCATAATATACCTGATGAGTTGTTGTTTTTTTTGAAACGGAGGCAAAAGATTTGTCTCATATATTAAATAAGGAGGAGAAAGAGTTTGTTACAACACACATCCAAGTTACGGCATGACAATTGTAGGCATATATAGACGTGGGTCGTCCATTCTGCAAGTAAACAGTTTGATGTGATCTGGTCAAATCGTGGTGGCCACTCTACAGCTGAGTAGTGTTATTTCCGTCTAGACATAAAGATAAGTGATGCCCAGGTCGAAGCTCCCATTCTCCGTGGGTTGAGCACGAATGAGACCTGGAGCTAGAGCTAGAGCATCATCTCATGTAGAAACAAGAGAAGGTAATACGGAGTAGTATCAAGAAACAAACAGAGATGTGTTTCAACAGAAAACAAAAACTAGAAACAAAACAAATAATTATGGAGGCAGCTACAAACAGGAGATAGAAAATTTCTTCTACAAAAAATGCATCGTCACTGATGTTTCAGCCGATTTTTTTAATCTGTTAAAATATGTGAACTATAAAGGCATACGTGTCGTAATTTTACGATTTGTTTCTTACGGTGGTGCTTTTGGTGCGGCTGGGTTGGTTGCTTGTCTCTACGGAGGCATGCGTGTTGTATTTTTACGTTGCAAGACTTTGTATCTTACGATGGTCCGGCCGTGCAACACTCCTGTGCAGGTTGTACTCTGCGCCCGTAATCTTACCTCATTGGGCACGGTAAATTAACTCTCAAGCCTTTGTTCCTTACCGGCACGCATCATGGTTTGGCTGGGGTGAGGAATAATAATTCTTCACCCAGGGCGACGAATAGCGCAACCTTATATATATTAATAACCCTGGGTGAGGAATAAGTAATTCTTCATCCTGGTCAGTCTACCGAGTCGGACCAGTCCATGCCTCCGTCGCATCCATGGGGTGGTGTAAACTTACTCTTTTTTTACCTCGTCTAATTATAGGACGGTTCCTCCTTTTACTTTTTTTATTTGATTGAGGGACCTCTTTTTCCTTGGTCCGTGCGGTTTGGAGCATGCCCACTACCAGCCGATCCAGAAAAATATCCTATGGATTCGGTCATGTTCTAATGAACAGCGGCGGCTTCCGGCGGCGATACGAGTGGGCCCGGCGGGAGCACGGCCTCCGGCGCCGTCCTCTCAACCCCTCCGTGCGAGATGAGCATCGCGTGAATGGCGATTGCTCAGGGGGTCGAGGGGCCTGAGCTGTCCCAACACAGGACAGACGCCTCGCCGACGACGAACACCTGGCCGAAGTCGAGCGCAGTCCGTGAGCCAGGTCATGGTCGGACGGCGCAGCCGGTCGTGGCTGCTTCATGAGGAGGTACTTCATCGATTTACGGTAGATGCCCTTTCAGTTTGATTCTTTTTTACGGGAGCTATGTTTGATTGTCACTACAACTTCGCCATCGATTGCTTTATTATGCCCAACTACCTGCATAGATCAAGATCCTCGCAAGTTGGCAGCCATGGCTGGATATGCTTCAGTAACCTTAATTTATTGCCTCGATGTTGCCGGCCGATGGCCGTAGCCTTATTCGTGTTGCCTCAGATCTTGGACTATTGCTTCAGGAGCAAAAAAATAGAACAATAAATCAGAAACATGCAGGCAATACATGACTGTACACCATAGATTTGCTCCGGCAGCTAGTTTATCCGTATTGTTGATTGATGCAGAACAAACATACTAATGGTCAATTTCGCAATTTAGTTCTTGTTCTGACCCACTAATCAAACAAAGCGACCAAACCCTTATCCTTCACTTCCTGCTAATAATTCCCAATAGAAACCAAGCAAATGATTGGGAGTACAAACTAATTCCCTTGCCCAATATACTACTAGTTCCCTCCTCTAGTCATATCCCTCTTCCCATCATTTGCCAAATAGGAGGTAGATGAGTTGCTCTGTTTAAGGGTGGCCTGATGCAAAACAAAAACCATTTGTACTCCAATTGGTTAGGAGTGTGGTTTGGTTGTTCTTCAGTTTAATAGTGCGATGTTTGTTGCATCAGCCGCTTCAGGAGATGGTCTTGTGCGCCATGATATTAGCTTGACTTGAAGATAGTACGAGAAGGCATAGATCAGGCTCATGACCATCACCTATTCACTTTGATTCTGTTTTCAGTAGCTTGAATTAGGCAATAAAACGTTGGCTATAAGAAAAATGGGTATATACTAATTTTGGGATTTATGTTAGTTTGAAGACAGCAGTTTAGCCTAAATGAAGTGAAGCAAACATTGTCGCTAGTACTGAGATGAGAAGTATCTCAGGTCTGTAGGTGCAGAATCAGGGTGGACTATAGTGGAGCATATGCATTAGGTTGAAGATAATAGTTTAGCTCAAAGAAGATGAAGCCTGAGATGAGAAATATTTTGGATCTGTAAATGCAGAATCAGGATAGATTATAATGCGGCTTAGCTATATTTTATTTTGGTGATGCTGACTAACCTATGACTAGCTATGCAGCTTTTCATGTAAAAATAAAGGAAAAGCTTGGCTTATTTTCTACATGCCGCCAAGGCATAATTTCTGATTCATCATGAAAGGGAATGTTTTTTCTGATGATGCACGGCATTTGTTGCTACAAAAATAGAGTACACACATCAACTATTTATTACTAAACGAACAATCCTTTTTATCAAGTTTCTACTTTGTACTAGAGCTTACAGATTTAGCATCTGTCTTGGCACCTTACGGAAACAAACATAATTTACTGTTTATTGCTTAGCCATTGATTCTACAGAATATCCATGTCACCATTTTTTCAGATTCTTATAAACTGTATGGCATTGATTTTGATCTTCCATAACGCGTCTTCTTGTCTTTCAGAGCTATATATTCAAATATGAGATACTCTGGGTAATCTTTTGTGAAGGCATGTTCAGCACCATAGTTTTCTGAGTAAATCCACCGTTCCAGGAATCTGATTTGTCCTTTGTGTTTCCAGGTTTTATCTGCATTAGGTGGAATAGAAGTTTAAAATCCAAACATAATTTTTGGTAATTATTTTTCAATATTTCATATTCAAATTCTTGCATGCTATGACTTCTGTAAATTCTTCAAGTAGGTTTGTACGTAGAAGCTATCACCACAACTATGAAACACAGTGCATTTTACATCTGCTTTATGCAGTAATTATGATTGCATATGCATCGTCACCCGTATACATTATCATAAATCTGTGTTGTAAAGTCGCTTCATTTTTATTTTCTTTGCATCTGGCAGGTATTTGTTCTAGTTGTTGCCATGATCATCTTGACAGAGAATTTAGCATGCAACAATATGGTACAGACAAAGTTGGACGGCTAGCTATTCACATCTATAGTGCTCTTCTTGTTCATTTGAATTGGAAGTGTCAGAGCACTGAACATACACAAGCATGATAGCTTTGTATTAAAAGTGTACAATCCAGTCTATATATACCAGTATTTCCCAAGCCAAGGGAATTCTTCTAACAGCTGGATCGTTCTTGGAGGAATCATGCTTACCATCACAATTCTGGCCGTTTTACTTATTCAGGTTTAGGGATTACCTTCCATCAACTTACCATCACAACAGCAGAAAAATGTTTCTTTCTCTTCAGGACCTGAAGCATTATTTGCAAATCTATGTCATTTCCTGTGTTGGCCATTTAGTTAACATGTCTTCCATGTGTCATTGCAATTATCTGTACACAATTATGAATCCCTAAAGTAAACATGTCTATTTTGCAGAATACATTCACATTGTATCCCCATGCCTTCCATTGGCAAACACTGAGCTGGTTGCCTATATAATGTCCAACAATGAAAATGTGTGCGACATCTTCTATCACTCCATTCCAGGTCCTCCTCAGGCCTCAGCTACTATAGCTTGTGATCCTATTGACTAATCGTAAGGTAGATCGTTTGATGTGCCACCACATTATCTCTGTTGTGTGCACACTGGCATAGTGCATATGCATTATTAATGCTGCATACAAGTGTTGTTGTATTTAATATGGTTTCCATGTTTAATCATTGCAGATGCCATATACTGGCTAGCCTTTTTTTCTTCTCAGGATTCTGTTGTGCCAGTGCAGTCACTGAAACAATCTATTGACGTACTCAAACCAAGCCAGCCATACACTTCCAAGCGGACACCATTGTGGAGTTCTTGAACCGGTGCAGGCATGCTGCTGGTGTCGTACACTTCCAAGGGGACACCATTGTGTATGCTTGGAAAGATTCAGGGACCATCAAGAAGATTTCTCTAGATTACATGTGTGCCTTCATGGGGAGGGTCTGCAGGGAAAATTTTGTGATGTTCAATATTCCTCATGAGGCCTTCTTAATGTTGGGCAAATATTCCAAATCTGAAAATCATTTTCCGTTTGGAACAATAAGCTTAATCTACTTGTACAGATTTTGTTTTGCACCTTGTGTCTTGCGGTGTTCATGCAAATGCTAGAAACGTTTGTGTTTTTGTCTTGAAATATTGAATATTCAGATGCTTCTTTGCCTATATGATAATTTGCAATGAAAATCTCTAACTAGCAACTAACGAATTCAAAAGTATTTGCAGCTTTCTAATTTGTCACTTTTGTTTTCGTCGAAAAAGAATTGTGGCCTTGGTTGCAGTCTGGAAACGGTTCATGTGTTCTTCTCAGCATGGTTGAATTTGATGTGTCTGGGAGGATAGATGGATAGATGTTGTGCAAAAAAAATATCATTCAAAATGCCTTGTTCAAACAATTTAAATCCGGCACATTGCTCCAATGTGGTAGAGCTCGTGCAGATAGTGGCACTAAGAAAGGGATTAAATTGTAGAAGATGATGTGTGTTGCATGGTTGTAATTTATTCGGTTTTCTAGGCCGTAGCTTTACCTTGCGTGTTTGTCGGACATTGAAGTGGCAAGAAATCACTACAACAGTCTGGCGCGTGGGACTAGTGCCCTGACTCACCGTAATATTACCTCACCGCATGGGAGTTCCTTGACTGACCGTAATATTACCTCACGCACGCGCTATAAATTAGTAAGTGAGGCTTTCCTTTTTTGAATGCATTCCTTCTTTGTAGGAGTTGGCTGGGGTGAGGAATTGGTGAGGAATAAGAATTCCTCACCCAGGGTGACTATATATATATATATATATATATATATATATATTCAAGCATTCTTAAAAAAATTGGAGACACACATCAATGTTTGACAACCCCAAAACTTTCAGGTCCTAAGAAACAAAAAATGACAAAATTGAACGTGAATAGTGTCAAAGTACTATTCAGCCAAAATGGCACTATTAACATTCGAATTTGTCATTTTTGAATCTCGAACTGTACCTCAACTTTTGAGCTGATTTTTTCGAATAGAGATACCTAATAGGATGCCAAATAATTTCAGATTTGTTTTAAAATGTATAAATATGAATTATTGAGGTTGATCTCACGATCTCACCTAATGTGAGATCTTGATACGTCTCTATCATATCTATAATTTATAAAGTATTCATGCTATATTTATATATCAATCATATATGGTTTTGGTGCACTTCTATATTATTTTTATTGATTAACTTATTAATCTAATGCCTAGTGCCAATTTCTGTTTTTTGCATTTTTTTGTTCGACAGAAAATCAATATCTAGAAAGGTCAAAATGCCACGGGTATTTACAATGTTTTTATGGAATATATGTGATTTTTTTAAGAAAGAATCAACACAAGATAGTGCCCGAGGGCCTCAAAAGCCTGGGGGCGCGGCCTACCCCCCGGTCGCGCACATTGATCTTGTGGGCAGCCCTTAAGTCGATTGGAGCCCTTCTTTCGCCGAAAGTAAGCTAATTTTCGGCAGAATATCCCCTTAAAATTTCAGCCCAATCAGAATTACGGAACTCCGACTATAAAAGAAATGGTGAAAGGCCAGAAAGCAGACGCGGAAAACAGAAGACAGAAGAGAGATTCAATCTAGGAGAGAGCTCTCTTCCCGGAGGGCCAAGGAAGAAGGAGGGGCCCCTTCCCCCTCTCCTCCGGTGGTGCCGGGATGCAGTCGGGGACATCTCTGTGATCATCATCACCAGCAACTTCTCCTCCGTTCTCATAGTGATGTGTGAGTTGTTCATCCTCGAGGTTGAGGGTATGTGCTAAGTTGCTCTCTCTCTCTCTCTCTCTCTCATGTTCTTGATGGATGTGATCTTGATGTATTATGAGCTTGATTATATTTGGATCTTATGATTTTCATCTCCCTCTATTCTTTTTGTGGTGAATTGAGTCAGATTCTTTGTCTTTACATGTTAAGCATGATTGAAATGATATTAGTATGAATTCTTTGAATATTCATGATGCTAATGATATGGGAAGTCATAAGCTTGGGGATATTGTGTCTGATGAAGATGAGCTTTTTAGTCCCTCTACTTTTGATGAGCAAATTTACTGTGATGAAAACTTGCCTCATATTTATGATGATTACATTGATGAAAGTGGGTTTATAAGAGTGTCAACTTTAGGTAATAATGATCCCATTATTTTGGAGGGTGTTGAATCTTATTGGAATAATGATAAAACAGATTAGGAGAGGCCATGACTTTATTTAGTGTTGAATCCACTACTTTGGAAGACTTCAATTGATTATGACAACAAAGTTCCTATCTACGATGATTATTATGATGACATGTATGCCATAAAGAGTAATGATAAGCATGAAACTTGTCATCATGATTTTAATGTTCAATTGGGTTATGTCAATCAAGTATCACATGATAGTTATCTTGTCGAGTTTGCTCGAGAGTGGCGTTTTGGCTCCTAGGTGCATATGCACCCATTGTCGAAATCCAAATTCCTAGAAGTTGAAAAATTCGAAACAAAAATCCCGCGTGTATATCCGGACATTTTATGTGCGTTCACAAGGTTTCGGTGAAAAACGACGCTTTTTGTGGCTTGTGTAAAAAAGATAAAGAAATGCCTCGTGAATAGTTAGAATGAAGCATCAGAAATTGTCCGACAATGGGTGCATATGCACCTAGGAGCCAAAGGCAATTACCGAGTTTGCTCTCACTATTATGAATGAGAAGAACTTTGTCAATGTGGAGAGTAATAAAAAGTTTATGCTTGTGGATCTTGAAAAGAATGCATTATGTGATAGTTATATTGTTGAATTTGTTCATGATGCTACTGAAAATTATTATGAGAGGAACGCATGGTTATTTACATTTCAATAATATCAAGTTTCCTTTCTTTTTGTTGACAGTTTTAAAGTTACGCTTCTTTTGCTTTCCTATGCTAGTTAGTTTCTTCTCCAATAAATTGTTTGATTATAAAATTCCTCTACATAGAAAGTGGATCAGACTTAAATGTGTTTACTATATGATTCCAAATGCTCCTTTTTTTGGTTCAATTCCTCCTTTTATGTGAGCATCACTAAAATCATAATGCCTAGCTAAAATGCATTAAAATGGTTGTGGTTTCCTTTTGTTTCAGTACTCCCACATACACGAGTGGAAAGATAGGACCCGCTGACGGCGAAAGATGGAGCTTGGTATGCATCCCTTCCGTAGATTTAGAACAGGTGGTTTGTCAGTTCACTGTACGTATGAACAAGCTACTACAGTTGACAATCAAAAGGGAAAAATCTCAACTCGTCTACATCCGCCATGAATAGTAAAATAAAAATATAAGAAAAAACGAAAAGTTCTGTCTTTCTTTTTTGCATGGAAGATATTTTAGGTTCCTGCCAAATTTCAGCTTGTTTGGACATTTGAGTAGCTCGCAGCAAAAAAGACAAATTTGAGGTATGTGAAACAGTGTACTATTCATGTAATGTTTGGATCAATTTGTATTTTTTTCCGAGAACTACTTGGATGTACAAACGAGCTGAAATTTGGCATGAACCTCACGCACTGAAACATTTTCCATAGAAAAAAAAAGTCAGAATTTCTTAAATTATTTTAGTATTTTTATTTTATTTTACTGTTCGTAGGGTGATGATGAGCTCGGGCTCAGAAATGAATATTCGCAGCAACTCTAACTTCCTTTGAGAATTTTCAGTCATACGACAGGAAGACATTGCTTATTTTTACTTTTTATTTTTGCATGGAGGAAGACATTGCTTAGGCCCTTGTAAAAAAAGCGTTATTTACCAATTCTGTATCCAGACGACAAGAAGCAACGAACCGATCGATCAAGTGCATTCCCCTCCACTAGACGATCTATCATAATCATACTGTTTGGGATGTCTGTAACATGGTTACATCACGGGTGGTAAGTATTTTACACAGACCAAAGAATACATTTTAGATACGAGATACATCGTCGTCAGTTGGTCACGACATGTGACCCACGGCAACCAACCAACCGACAGAAAATGAATGCAGCAGTAACAATGAAGCTCGGTCAAGCTCTGAGCTCCCGGATGTAGCTGGGGCTCATCTGCGCGGCGGCATGGTGGTGGTGCAGGGCCAAGGAGTTGAGCTTGCTCTCCAGCGGGCTCAAGGGCGTCTGGTGGAGCTGCTGCTGCTCCATCGTCGCCGGCTTCTTGGCGACGCGCAGGCAGGCCAGGTAGCTGTTGGTCTGGTTGTTCCAGTTGGGCAGCCTGCTGATCTGCACCGTCGCCTCCTTCTCCCTCGACACCGGAGCACCAGAAGGGTCCTGCATACATACACACCAGCAAGAGTTCCCCGTTGTTAGGTCTGTCAATCAAGAGAAAGGTACAGGCTAAACTGAAGATGTTTCTCCCAAAAACAACAGGAAAGAAAGAAAGTACTCTACGGCTGAGATCGCTACCGCCACGGAGAGCACTACTTTTATGCCCAGCGTTTACTCTCTGAGTTACTCCCTCTGTTCCGAATTACTTGTCTTAGATTTGTCTAGATACGGAGGTATCTAGCACTAAAATGAGTCTAGATACATCTGTATGTAGACAAATCCAAGACAAGTAATTCGGAACGGAGGGAGTAATTGTTAATCCTTCAGTTAAGCTGTAAAACTGTCAGTTACCGGCTCCAACAGAAGCCAAGACACAAATAACTGCCTAACTAGTTTCCCCTAGCTTAGCTACGACAGAAATGATCCAAGGCTGTGTGAATGCACGTTTTTTACTGGCATCAACACGCCTCACATTGAGTTTCACATTGTCAGGTCTGCTAAACTGAAGATGTTATTCTGAAAAACAACAGTTACTGAAGTTCAGTTATGTGCAGCGTTTGCTCTCTGAGCTAATTGTTAACCCACCCTTCAGTTAAGCTGTAAAATTGTTTCACCGTTATTTACCGGTTCCAGCTATATATGTGGCATGCCTAAAAAGAGCTACAATATATATAAGCCTGTGTAATCCGAGGAAGAAGCTAAGACAGAAATTGCCAAGATTAGTTTCCCCTAGCTTAATTACTCGTAGAAGGCAACCTGTTCGTCTCTCACCCGCCCGCATTTTTTTACTATCATCAATTATGTCTCCGGATCGATGAATTGACGTTTTTACTGGCATAAACACGCCTCACATCATTAACAGGTTCGAATTACCAAGGTGGTTGACACGCATGAAAATTGCCATGAGCAATAGGAACAAGAGAACAGCAATTGGGTGTAAGTGTGCCATGGACAGAGCTGAGTGACTTACCCCAAGGAGGAGGAATGTGAACTGGTGGTGCTGCTGCTTGCTGCCGGCTTCTTCAAAGTGAGCCTCGATGAGCTTCCTCAGGTCTGAAAGGCAAGCGGTCGGCAGAAGCTTCAGCCCCTTGATCAGACTGCCGGACTCCCATTTGATGTAGACATCCAGCAAGCCCTCTCGCTCCTTGCTCAGCTCATTTGCTTCGCCATCTGTGGTGCATGATTTTAGCTCTTCCGGCATTGTCAGCTCGGCGTCGTCCACGGCTTGGCAAACGATGGGCGAGAGCTGCGACGACACAGGGCTGTCGGCAACCTTGACGTCGCACATGGGGGTTTCCATGGCTGCCCATGCTGCTGATGGGTCCTTGTTCTCATCACCGAACACCTGATTTGCCTGCTGAATGTTCTCATCTCCCGGCAACTGCTGCTCTCCGGGCTGCTTGTTCTCATCTCCAAAAGCTTGCTGCTTCGCCGCCGGTGACTCTTCGGCGTTTTGTTTCTTGACCAGCTCACGGTAGTTGCCACACAGCCTGAAGATGTTCTGGATACGGTTGGTCCGGTCCGGTTCAGCAAGCGGTTGTCCCATTCGGTCCACCTTGTAACTCTCCTCTTCCACCACTTCTTTGCACACCTCCACCTCAGCACCACTGTCCTTCTCTTCGCTTTCTTCATCTCCCTCCTCAAATACAGTGCTCAGGACCGCCTTTTCAGGGAACCCAGAAAGCCTGACCACATCTTCTTGCTCCAGGACAGTGGTGCAAGAGCCTGCTGTCGATGTGTGATTCCACATCTGGCCCTGCTGCTGGCGAGTATCCTCCTTGATGACCTTCACATCCAGCACAGACGGCTGATCTCCAGCATCCAAATCCATGGACATCGACATCGCCATTGACATGCATTGATCTCCTCCTGCAGACATCTCTGATAGTCGTGCCAACAATCTACCACCAATGACATCCTGCTGCGCAGGCTGACGAGCATCTGCCTTTTCAAGCTCCACCTCCTGCAGTCGTCGCTTCAAAGCAAGGAGCTCTTGCTGCTGCCTAAGCATTTTCTCTTCCATCATCTGGAGCTCACTCTTCAGCATCTTGGTCTTCTCAGCGACCTTTGAGTTGATCTCTTCCTCCTTTGCAGCTGCACCCTGCCCTTCTAGCAGCCTAACCTTCGCCCTCACTTGTGCTAGCTCCTCCTCCTTTAGCCGAAGGACATTCTGGGCCTCATTGCGCTCTTTCTCTCTTTGCTTGTTCTCCTTCTGGAGCTTGTATATGAACTGGTTCATTGCAACAATCCTTGAATTGAGCATTGAAGATGACTCCTCAGAGCTAATTTTATCCCTTGGTGTTGATGCATGAGCAGCACGGATAATGCATTTTGCTTTAGCACCGTATTCCAAGGTAGAAACTGTCTTGTGCAATTCCTTTGGGTCAGGACTCGCACACAGAATCATCAGAATCTTTGATTTGTCATCCTCAAATGAGTCCTGAAATTCCATGAAGAATAACAAGTTCTAAATTATCTGGGATAAACAGAGAGTGAAAAGTTGTATCAGGAAAAGTGTGCTTCTTCAAATGTTTTGTACCTGTAACAGCATTGTGAGCTTGCTGTCTCGAAATGGAACATGTGAATCACCATTGGCTATGGACTCAACCACTCGTTTCAAAGCTGTGTTGCCTTGGTTGATCTTCGCCGTCTGTGGAGCAGCAACCAATGTTATATATAGAATAGATGTGCAAAGCAAAGTGACCTAAAGAAACATACTCTGGTTCATTACATTGCAGGAAAAAAAAGTAGTGGTAAAAGTACAAGCTGTGGTTAGGTTATGGGAGTATCATGCTGGAATTCATATGTTGATGTAAGTATGGAAACAGAACTTTATCATTGTTTCAGAAAGAAAACAGAATTGTATCTTGAGAAAACTCTAATATAGTTGCATTGCAAGTTGCACATCACCGGCTGTTAAAAATATGTTATGGTACAATTAAACATGCATTAATTACCGATGGCACATCATTTTTGAAAGGGCAACTGAAATAAATTGGATTCTACTGAAATTATAAGGATTGGTAACATCACACACCTGCATCTTGGCATCAAATCCAGTTTGGCCTGCAGCTTCTATATTTTCAGAACCAGCCATATCCACCAGCATCAGCCTTCCTCCGACCGATGGCACATCCAAGATAATCTGGAGAAGTGACAAAAAAACAAAGTCATAAACAGTTGGATCATTCATGAAAATCAAGGTGAAAAGTGCTAATTGCTCATTGCAGCCTACCATGCAGTGACTTCGCGAACTTCTCTCATTACAGAGTGTGCTCTTGACAGTACGCCGCTTCTCTACTTTTGCAACTTCCCTGGATATCTTTCCAGCTTCATTTCCAGATATATAAGTTGCATTTTTGGCTTTCTTCCCCATTACTTCTAGCCTCACCTGTACATAATGTATTGAGAAACTTAAACAAAATGGACAAATTACATCAAGTCGCAAATTCACATTGGCATTGCCACACGGAAAAGCACTTTCAACATCTTTTGTCAGCCCTGTGAAACTATCCAGCTATCCCTAAATAACATGGCAATGAAAACTTAAGTACTGTATCAGATAACCACTTGTTTTAGGTTGGTCACAGTTAACGTAGTGATTATTTCAAGTAGTACCAGATAACCATTTGTTTTTAGGTAGGTCACAGTTCTAGTAATTATTTCAACCTGCACTGACACACAGAACTGAGGGCCATAACAATGCACAATATCAGTTACAGTTGGATTGCCCTCACGCCTAGAATCACAATTCCTAACTCGGCACTTCAAATTAGTCATCTATAAAGTATTGCAAACAGCAATCACAGGCCATAACCATGAGCAATATTAAATTATAGTGAGGTTTACTTCACACCTAGAATCACAAGTTTTAACCTTGGAATTTGATATTAGGCACCTAATATGCCATCACGCATACACAAATGACAAACAATTTCTAATGCAATTTAAGTACCAGATAACCACTTTTTTGAGGTCGGTCACAGTTCAGATAGTAATTGATTCACCTCTGATGACACATACAACTGAGGGCAACAACAGTGAGCAATATCAGTTACAGTTGGTTTCACTTTGACCTCACACTGAGAATCACAATTTCTAACTTGGCACTTCAGATTAGTCATCTACACTAATACACGCACAACAACAGCAGTCATAGTTCACAGGCTATAACAATGAGCAATATTAGTTACAGTTAAGTTTTACTTCACACTTAGAATCACAAGTTCTGAACTTGGAACTTCAGATTAGCCATCAGTTACAATTGGTTTGACTTTGACCTCACACTTAGAATGCCAATTTATAATTTGGCATTTCAGATTAGTCATCTGAACTAATGCACACAAACAGCGGACAAATTTCACAGGCTATAGCAATGAGCAATATTAGTTACAGTGAAGTTTTACTTTACACTTGGAATCACAAGTTTAAAACATGGAACTTCAGATTAGCCATCAGATATACCAGCACCCATACACAACTGGCTAACAATTTACTACAAAACGGTGACAATTCCTAAGAAAGTACCGACCACAACTGTAATTAACGACCTAGGATAGGCAGAACAGATCTTCTCTGAAGCGACAAATATGTAAAGTTTAAGCCCAAATCATGCTACTGCCACAGTTCCATCCAGCTGACATCCTCACATAACAACAATTAACTTGTGCAACTAAATAATCTATAACGATGAATCAGCAGCAGCATCTGAAAATTAAGCAGCAGGAGCATCGGTGTATCACCTTGGGGGCGTTCCCTTTAGTATTGGCACCGCTGCCGACGAGCAAATCGTAGATCTCCTCATTGTAAATCTCGAGCACGGCGACCTGCACGAACAGCCCGACCCCGAACCCGGCGTCCACCTCCTCGCCGCTTTCACCACCAGTACTACAGCCCC
This sequence comes from Triticum dicoccoides, assembly GCF_002162155.2. NCBI lineage: Eukaryota > Viridiplantae > Streptophyta > Magnoliopsida > Poales > Poaceae > Triticum > Triticum dicoccoides. The sequence goes on from NC_041390.1 coordinate 611,468,409, forward strand.
CTCCCCCGTCGAGGATGTCCCGGAGCGCCCGGTACACGATCCCGGGCTGCTTGGCGCAGCCGAACATGGTGTGGCTCTTCCCGGAGCCCGTGGGCCCGTACACCATGACGGTGCACTTGGCCCCGACCCGCACGCCCTGGATCCGGGACCTGACGAAGCGGCGGTAGAACCCCTCGAGGTCCTCCTCCTCGGAGACGGACACGCCGTCGAGGCTGAAGTCGCGGCACGAGATGCCGCCCGCGTCCCCGCGGACCCGGACGGTGGTGCCGCCCCCGCCCGCGCCGCCCGGGACCTCCAGCACCGAGGCGCCCGCGGCGGAGGCGGTGAGGTTGCGCACGCGGCCGATGACCTCGACGGGGTGCTCCGTGGCGGCGCCGGTCGCGCCGTGGCGCGGGGTGCCGGGCGGGAAGTGGAGGCGGTGCTTGGAGGTGGGCGTCCGGAACGGGGTCGCGGCCCCCGCCGACGCCTGCGGCGTCGACGGCGGGCCCGTGCGGGGGGAGGGCGTGGGCAGCGGCGCCATCCCTGGCCGGGGCTGGGTCCGATCTAGGGTTCCGGGGGGCGGGATGGGTCGACGGATCTGGCGTTGGAGGAGACGACGGCGGGAGCAAATCCGCGTGATTGGTGGGCGGATGGATGGCGTGCGCGAGACGGGTTTGAAATGGGGGGAGGTAGCCGTTGGGGGTGGGGATGCAACGGGACTCAGCTTTGTTTTGAAGCTGGTGGGGAGGGGAGCTTGGGGTGGGTGTGGTGGAGGCGCCGGAGGGCACGGGATTTGCGGGGGCCGCGGGAGGACGGGGGTGGCATGGATTTTTTGCTTTTTTGTGATTTGCCCGCATAGTTTTCTTAAATAGAACGAGATTAATAACAACACATACACGAACATTTGCCCGCATGAATATTTTTTGAAATGCGTGAACATTTTTAAAATGCAACTTACTTTTTAAAATTATACAAATATTTTTTACAATGTTTAATTTTTAAAAATATCACATACTTTTCTTTACAACGTATGAACATTTTTGAAGCGTCACAAACAACAAAATATAAGTGGTGTCCTTACATCATTTTATTCCTGCGGAGAATAACACAAACATGCTTTTAGTTTTCGTTTATTCCTTTGTTGGGCTCAACAAACATTGTACTAAAGAATTTTTTTTTTGTGAGTTTGATGTCAATTTAATCTTGGTCGAGTGGCTAGTGCAGTTATCTCTTAGTTTGCAGGACGTCCGTTCTAGTCCCCTGGTGCTATTTTTTATTTGTCTTTCTTGAAAGATACTATGTGCATAAATAAAAAAATAGAGGATGTTTTTTTGCAAAAGAAAGATAATGCATGGTTCACCCAACGCCTCACCACTCACAACCACTGTCATGTGGGTTGTATTCATGCTGACACGACGCATGAGCACAAGATATGGCTGGATACAAAACAAGTGACCGTATCTGCATGCATAGTCAAGTTATGTGACCGCAATGGCGTATTTTATAACTTTTAGCACCAAACTGAACATCATATGCAAGTTAAATGACTTCCATTGATATTACCTCTAATTACAAATTTAAGAGTTAAGAGACACTTTCTATGAGAAAAATTGTAGAGGTTTTGATAAAAAAGAAGCACAAATTCAGGTATAAAAGAACAACACAAATTTAGAGGTGAATTCAACTTCTTGCTTGTCTCAAGTCCTCAGTGACAATATCTAACCCATTTTGTAGAAATTTCTCCGACGTGTGGCCAATTTAGCATGTTTGTTCTTGTTCCTTTTTTACACGTCTTGAAGTTATTCAGGTTCGGTCATGTGGGTCCGATTGCCAACCCGACGTGGCACCCCGAGCCAACCTATAGACCATAAGCATAGTTCGGATGGGCACATCCGACATACAATCAAAGTGAGACCCAAGCCAGAGGAGCTGGTTTGGCTAATACATCTTGTTTGTGTGGTTTGCTTCGTAGGCGACACCTTAGAACGAATGAACCTCTGATATGGCATATGACTCAACGCAGGATGCCAAATTAACAGCTGGAAGCACCTGAATTTCTCGCAATTGAGGTAAATGGAGTATTTTGAAATATTTTATGGTAATTGAGATAGAGGGCTCGTTAAGGTCTCTTGCGGCTCCATGCTCCCCAAACTTCGCATGCGGAGCAAGTTCTGCGAAACGGATGCCTTCCCTAGAACAAAATGGTGAAGCGGCAGAAGCCCAGCCTCCCGGAGGGGTAAGGCACATGGTTGCTAGAATTACAAGGGGAAAGCATCCACCTACTCATTTTGATACCACATTGCTTTCTCTTCCCCGACGCAAGGCCCAAGCTCTCTCTCTCTCTCTCTCTCTCTCTCTCTCTCTCTCTCTCTCTCTCCCTTCAACCAGTATAGGAGGCCTTAGTCAAACATGTCGTCAGCACTCCTTGACATACCCATAGGTCTCCCATCACAAATTGCCCCTTCCCTACTACAATCACATCGACGCCTCACACAGCAGGACGCCCGACCCCAGAAAGCCTTAGCTTTTGCTCATTATGTTCGCAATCACCACCCGGACGCCCGACCCCTATGAGCCTCAACTCTTCCTTCTTATGCTCGTCGTCGGGGCCCGGACGACCTACAACGACAAGCCTCCCTGTTGCATCATACTAAAAAATATATGATATAGAGAAGCCATTTCAAATTGAGGCCCGAATATATGAAAAGGCTTCTCTATATCATACGCCATCATACTAAAACAAGATACGCTGCAACTTAGGTGGTAAATTGTGGAATTCACTTCAAACTAGGAGATTAACGAACAAATATAAAAAAAGATATGATATAGAGAAGCCATTTCATAGTTGCTTAAAATAGTAAAGTTTTTTATATTTTTTCTATTGCCCTATCAAATGAATTGCTATGTAATGTTGGGGGTCGATCTCTAGATTTTAACTAGCGTCCCCCTAAGGCTCAGTTGATTGAGACATGGTTGACGAACGTCATCCGTTATAGCCCAACCGACTATATTCCCCTGTCCAGTCTGATTGTTCTTTCTGGAATTTCCTATTAGACGCACTTTGCGTCAAGGTGTCAAGGTTTCGCACAGGGAGATCGCTCGATCGTTCTACCGGGCCAGCCCGTTTGAGCGATTCAACATCCCCGGTTTTGGGAACCTTCTAGAGGTTCCCAGCCGGTTTTTTATGGTTTTGGGAAACTTCTAGAAGGTTCCTGAACCACTTTTTTCCTTATTCTGGTTTTTTTACGTTTTCCTTTTTCTTTTTTTCTGTTTATTTTTCTTTTGTTCCTATTTCCTTTTTCTTTTCTTTCCTTTCATTTTATTTCTTTTATTTTTTTAAAAAAATATTTGTGTTTTAATGTTTTGTTCATAAATCTGAAAAATTCCCAGGATTTTCATAAAATAATTGCACTTTTCAAAAAATGCTCAGAATTTTAGAAAATGTTCCTATTATAAAGAATTGTTCACAAATTTTAAAAAATGTTCATGTTTCAAAAATTGTTCACAAAATATCCATTTTTCAGGAGTTGAAAAAAATTAATGTTTCAAAAATTGCTCGCAATTTTCAAAAAAATGTTCATTTTCCAAATTTTGTTGGTATGTTTTTGTTTGGAATTTCGAAAAATGTTCCTATATTCAAAAATAGTTCACAAATTTTAAAAAAGTTCATGTTTCCACTTCTGTAGGATTTTCAAAAATTGTTCGCGACTCATAGAAAATGTTCGTCTTTTCAATTTTTTGTTTGTGCTTCAAAAAAAATTTGGAAGGTTGTTTTAAAAAAATGGAATTTAACAACATGCTCCATTTTTCGAAAATTGTTACAATTTTTTAAAAATATTGACATTTCCATTTTTTAGGAGTTTCAGAAAATGTTCACTTTTTCCAAATTTTGTTTTGGAATTACAAAATATGTTCCTGTTTCTGAAAAGTGTTCACGATTATCAGAAAATGTTTTTCAGCATTTTAATTATTTACGCTGCCTTAGAAAAAAATTGCATTCGTAAATCAAAAAAATTACGAATCGGCGTTGGGGTTCTGTTTTTAATTGTTTGTGTTGTCTTATAATCGCTCAAGCTCGGTGGCTTAGCTGGTTGTATCGTCTTATCTACCAGAGGAGATCCTGGGTTCAATAGTCCTCGACAGCACCTTTTTTTGCAGCCAGAACTCGACCGAATCCCGTCGGTATAGTCGAAACAGAAAACGACCCATCAAGCCCGCCCAGTCGTACGCTCTGTGCAAAGCCCCAGCAACTTGACCTCAATTACGCAATTTTGGTGGGGGAGTAAACAGGGAAGAAGGAAACCAAGCTGGGTGGCGTGGGATATTATGACTAGGCCAAAACACCTGGGAGGCATGGGTTTTCGTGACCTGGAGGTCTTCAACTTGGCATTACTCGCACGTCAAGCATGTCGGACTATGAATGACGAGTCGTCTCTCAGTACACGAATGCTTAAAGCAATATACTTCCCTGACAACTCGCTACTAGAAGCTGAACTAGGTCCTCATACGTCTCAGATTTGGAGGGCGATTCTTGATGGCCGAGACATCCTAGCACAGGGGATAGTAGGGAGGATTGGAGACGGGAAGACCACAGATATATGGTTGCATAACTGGATTCCTAGGGACAGCTACAAGAGGCCCATCACGTCACTCATAGCTAATCCTCCCACCAAGGTGGGGCAGTTGATCAGTGCAGCTACGGCCTCATGGAATGAGGAGTACATATGTACTATATTCACACTCTTTGATGCTGCAGAGATCTTGAAGATACATTTGTGTACATGTAGGGTCCCAGATTTTTGGGCCTGGCACGAGGAGAGTCGAGGTACTTTCAGTGTGCGTTCAGCCTACCGAATGATAATGCGGATGAAGCTGGGCCGAGAAGCGTGGATACACGAAGAGGAGGGCACCTCGTTTGGACAGAACGAGAGCAATATGTGGAGTATGATATGGCACATTCAGGTTCCATCCAAATTAAGAATGTTTGTATGGCGCCTTGCTAGGCATTCCATGCCTTGTGGGGAGGTTCTAAAGCATCGTAATATGGCAACGACCGACACTTGTTTGCTGTGTGGGGCGACGGATACTTGGAAACATGCTTTATTGAAGTGCCCAATGGCGGGCGGTGTGTGGGCACTGGCCCCTGATGATCTCATGCAGGCCATGAGTGAGCGGCAAGAGGACAGGGCCAAGGACTGGCTCTTTGCCATACATAAAATGTTGCCTACAGATTTATTCGAAAGGCTCATAGTGACACTTTGGGCAATCTGGGGAGTGCGGAGAAAGGCTATCCATGAGGATATTTTTCAGTCTCCGATTTCCACTAATGGCTTCATCAACAACTATTTGGGGGATCTCCATGTTTTGAAACCCATGCATCCGATACCAAGTGCTGCTGCAGCTACTAGGTCTACTCGATGGATCAGGCCAGGCGAGGGTGCGGCAAAGGTGAACGTGGATGCCGCTGTCTCTCGACGCGGCTACGGCGCGGTTGGCGCCATATGCATGGATCAAAATGGGGTTTTCTTGGGAGCGTCCTCCCTTTTTTTCAGACGTATAGCTGATCCACAAACCCCCGAGGCGCTTGCATTAAGGGAGGCTTTAGCTCTCTCAGACGGCCTTTATCTTTGGAGGATCCATGTCGCATTGGACTGCAAGGGGGTGGTCGACGAAGTACGGAAGGAAAATGCAGCAAGTTATGGAGCAATTATTCATGAAATAGTAGACCACTCTTTGTCTTTTAATTTTTGTAAATTTAGTCATGAGTTTAGAGGCTCGAATTATGAAGCTCACAACTTAGCGAAACATGCTCTTACTCTCGGTGGTGGCCGCCATGTTTGGTTAGGGCATCCCGGGAATCTCTCTTTCGTCCCTGTAATCGTGGTGACAGGTTAATAAAGAGTTTCGCGAGGTTGTCTAAAAAAAAGCAACTTGACGCGAAGAGCGTCCTATAGAACCTCCCTTCTTTCTTGTTGCTTTCGGGTTGGCTCTGTGTTTTTGGGCCAGTGGTTTTGTCTTTAGTTATATGTGCGTATTATTTGGGTTGCGCTTTTGGGCCGGTGGTTTTGGGCCACATTTTATATATGGTGAGCAATCTTTGGGTATCCTTGCTATTTCAAAAAAAAAAAAGGTGTTGTTTCTACGATTTTTTTGGTTGTTTTGTTTCATGCTTTTCTTTTTGCTTTTTTCTATTTTTTCCTTTTCTATTTTATGTTCCTTAAAAAATGTAAGCATATGTGATGTTATTTTTGAATATGTTTTGGTCATACAAAATATTAATCATGCATTTAAAAAATACTCATCATGCAATTAGAAAATGTTTAACGATATTTAAAAATATTCACCATGCAGTTATGAAATATTTTATTCAACGCTTGTTTTTTGCTTGTATTTTATTTATTGGATTGGACCGGGCCTTGTCTTACTCATATGTTTGTAATTTTGCTACCATCCACAAATTGATAATGGTACAACTAACAAAATAAGAGAGACGATGTTGGAGAGCCATGTGCAATTGTGCTATATTTTCTTGTGCATGCACACTCCCCCGAAACACCCCTATTTGGCAAATGAAAAATGAGCCAACAAAAACAGAAAAAAGAAATAAATGGAAAATAGAAAAGAAAAATTACAAAAATATGATATTTTTAATAATAAACCACCTACCGGTCCGTCCACGCACAACATAGTTGTGTGCGCATGATGCCGCTACAGTTGCATGCGGGAGAGGGCGTGCAACTGTCTATGAAATATGATTATAGAACATTTGAAAGATAAAAGCAAACCTAATAAAATAAAAAATAATGGAAGAGAAATTGGAATAGAAAAATAAAAATGGTTAATACTAAACCCACATGCTGGGCAGCCCATGCAGTGAGCCCCCCACATCCTCTAATTGCGCGCGTTTTCAAAGGAGCAGCAGTTTTTTTTTTTTTTGAACCGGAACAAAACATTCCATTACTAAACCCGCGCAGCGGAGTCGCTGGCGACCAGCACCGAAACAAAGTCTAGGGCCTGCTCGATCCAGGAAAGATCAGCAGCTCCCGCCCTGAAGCCAAAAGCGGCTAGTTCACAATTCAAAAAAAAAAGCGGCTAGTTCGTGGGCCACCTTATTACAATCCCTTTTACAGAAACTGAAGCTAAAAGACTCGAAATTTGCATGGTATACACTACGCGTGTCACGCAGAAGAACACCGACCGTGGCTCGATCATAAACATCAGAGTTCAGGGCTTGAACGAGGACCTTGGAGTCAGACTCGAGAACTACTCTGTGTAAGCCAAATTCAGCACTCGCCTCTGTTGCCCTCAAACAGGCCATCAGGGGCGGATCCAGACTTAAAATTACCCGGTGTCCATATAAAAGAACACATGCCTACATATCAAACAATTGAATGGCATACACACTAAGCTAATAAGTGCGTGCAAATTGCATCCGGTGCCAATGACACCGGGTAGCTATACGTAGCTTCGCCCCTGCAGGCCATCGCCTCAGCATGCAGAGGTCCAGAGATGTGCTGCATAAAACCAGCTTTAGCCGCCAAGAACTGACCCTGATCTGTACGGAAGACACATCCCCTGTCCAGTATCCGCATAAATGGCAGCATCAAAGTTAATTTTGACAGAATCAGCAGGCGGCCACTGCCACGTTTCCATCACTGGATTAGTGCCTTGCTTGGCTTGAACAAGTGCCTGACTGAAATCCTGAATATGCTGACGGATGGCATAGCAAATGTTATCAGTGCTTCTCACTTGTTCCCCTGCATTAGCTTTATTTCTCGCGGTCCACCATTCCCATAGCAGAACTAGTGCCATGTCGCGCTGCTGGCGTTCTAGACTCCAGATATGATCAAGGACCTCCATAGGCGATGTAAATTGCAGCAACCCAAGTCTCACTTCTTCTAAATTCAGAGATCTCCACGGCTGCTTCACCATTTTGCATTTGATAAATAGATGACCGCCATCTTCATCCAAACGACCACAGACCGGACATCTAGTGTCCAGTTCCACCCTCTTACGCTTTGTGTTCATACAAAGGAGCAGCAGCTAAACATGGGTGATCGACGCGCAACTGGATTCTGCATTTGACAATTTAACCCTGAACACGCATATTTATAAAAAGAAAATAAAAGCAAACCCAAAACACATAAACAAAGTAAGCAGAAATAGAAGAAACAATGCAGAAAAAGAAGAAAAACAATGAACCATCTACTAGACCGCCCACACGGTTGTACGCGCATGATGCCCTTGTCGCTTGCAGTTGCATGCAAGATACATCACATGCAGTTACACATGGGGTACAAATGTGCAACCAGGGGCACATCTTTAAAATAGCCAAAACAACTCTAATCTAGAAAAGAAAAATGGAAAATCCAAAAGGCAAAAATAAAATAAAAGGAAAATAGAAATGGAAAATGAAAAATGAAAAGAAATTACTAGTAAACCCGCACACTTAGCCACCATGAACCCAGCCCCCATACTTCTAGTTGTGCGCGTCATGCTGCTTGCAGTTGTGAGTGTAGAACATACAGTTGCACATCTAGGGTGGATGTGCAACTGAATGGCGTGTTTGAAAAAAAAATATCTAATCATCGCTATTTAGAAGAAGAAAAAAAGCAAACCGGAAACATAGATGTACGTAGAATAAGTAGAGAATAGTATAGAAAAAATATAGAAAAGGGAAAAAATATAGGTGGGTTTCTACGTGCAGTGTCCCTTGCAGTAGTGAATGGGGTTTGTCTCAAAAAAAAGTTGCGTACGCGGTACGACACATGCACTTACACATGAAGCAAAAGTGTAACAAGGTCGCATGTTTGAAAAGTATATTTGAAAACACCAATTTTTAGAAAACCAAACCAAACCAAACCAAAACACAAAAAAAGAGCTTAAGGTAGAATACTAAAAAAACGAAACTAGTTAATAATTCTTGCAGTTACACACATGTCAGAACACATGCAGTTGCACCTTGGGGACAGACGAGCAACTAGATGCACGGTTAAAAAATATTTTGAAAAGAAAACTAAAGCACAAAAAAAGTGAAGAAAAATAAATAGAAATAAAAAGTAAAAAAATGTAATTCTAAAACCACCTACAAGGATCAAAACAACTTATTTTCTTGTACATTACCAAAATTAATAATCTCAAAAATGCTTACATGTTCTCTCCACCAAAAAAAGTGATAAAAAATAAAATAAAAGGTAAAAAGAATAATTGAGAAAACTAGTAAAAGTAAAAAGTAAAAAACCAAAAGAAAGCAGCAAATAAAACCAAAATGCAGAATCTAAATATTGTTAACCTCCTTCTAGCTTCGCTCTCCCACGCACCCCATACATACACAATTCCTATTTGGTGCCTTAAGCGTCATTATAGGCCATTTGGCAAACTGGCGCACATCTCTGCTGGAACTAACAGGCCAGCTGATATAACTGCACAGTAGCATGTTTTTTTTTCCTGTTTTGGGAAGCTTCTAGTAGCGTCCCATTTTTTGCAGGCGTTTTATGTTTTTTGTTTGGCCTTTTTTCCTTTGTCTTTTTATTTTTAGTTTTGGTTTTTATATTTTTAGTTATGTTTTTTTCTTATTTTGTGAACTTATTTGTCTTTTTTTCACATCAATGAACTATATTAAACTTTGTGAACTTTTTCGTTAACATCTTGTATTTTTTTTTGTCAAATTTCTGAGCTTTTTTAAAATTGGTGAACGTTTTCAAATTCACAAACATTTGTCAAATTCGTAAACTTTTTCAAATTTGTGAAACAAATGGTCAAGTTTCAGGTCTTGGTCAACATGCATTAGTTAAGGTTAAGGGTCGTCGGTCGACTGCAAGTGGTCAGTGGTCATATGTTTTTTTTTTTTTGAGAGGCGACAGGCGAGCGACGAGAGTGAAGTCGAGTGCTATGGGCCGTAGGCCTGCTTAGGTGGTGCGCGAGCGCTGATCAAGGAAACTGGCGCTAAAGGCGCCAATTAGGACCTCTCCACCAAAAAAAACGGAACAGACCAGCATCCCAAAAAAACGAGACAACCGATCGCAAAAGAACCCACCACAGAGAGCTCATTTTCAGCGTGAGAAAATAAAACTCACTCCAGCACGAGACTCAACACATTGTCCAACAACAAGACATAGTTAAATCCATTTTAACTAACCTCACAGATTGCCCCCATGTCGATATCTCACCTGATGCATATACGGTATAACGTGTTTAGGTAATGAATCTAATTTATTGTCTTTTAAGCTAATAATATCTCACCATCGATTCGATAACCAGTTGACCGCGTTCACCGAAACGCTCTGGCGATGAGAGGGGCGATCTGAGAGTGAGCGGGCATGGTGGCGGCGCTGCCGCCGGCCGAGGGCCGGGGGCTGGAGGGGAGCGTTCGCGCATGGGAGTTGGGTGGCCTCTCCTCCATGGAGTGGAGCACCTTCAGGCGGAGGGGGAGGGAGATTCTCCTTCGCTCCTCAGACCGCCAACGGTGTTCGCGGCTGATGCAAGAAAGGGCAGAGAAAATTTTCAAGGCCCGTCCAATTCAAGTGGAGATCAAGAAAGTATTGGAGGGGATTCATCCCGCGGAATCAGTGGATGGGAGTATTGGCCTTCAATCCTCCAGTACAGCTGCTAATCCGGGGAACCAATTTGTGAATCGGCCGGCAGTTTCTAAGGAATTTAAGGCAGATTTGAAGAACAAAGGTAATGGGCTTCAGGTATGCAGTAATTTGGCTGTTAATTTTGAAGATTCAGAGGCGGAGTTAGAGGAGAAGCCTGTGTATTTCAAGGAAGGGGGCGGTGGGTTTCAGTTCGCACTTGCTCCTCGTGTCTGCTCGCCTCTGTCTGTTCTTTCTGTCTTAGTTGTTCAGGTGGCCATGGGAGACCAGGACATGGCAAAGGCGCTGGTGGATGCTGATGGGGCGGGGGTGGACACCCTCCCAGGCGCCGCGGTCAGGGATGCTGGCAGCGCTGCTGAGGTGGGCGCGGGCCTTGACAGGCCTGCAGGTCAGGGCGTTCAGCTCGCTGCCCTGGTTCAGGCTGGTGGGGTGGCCGTCTCGCCGCTGTCTCAGACGGCTTCTGAGCCTTCTGGGAGCCTGCCGGGGGCTGCAGCGGGAGGGCCGTCAGGCATGGCCCTCTCTGTTACGCCGTCGGCCTCCTTTGGCTTTGCGGCGGCGGCGGTGGTTCCGCCTCCTCTCCGAAGGGCGGGCAAGAGCAAGGTGTTCGCCGGTTCTAGAGCCGGCATGAAACCCCTCGTCATCGACTTGGAAGCCGCCTTGCGTGCGGTCGCCGGGAAACTTGGGGTGGCTAGACTACTCTCACCGTACTCGATCGACCCAAGGGCGGTTGTCGGCGATCTTCGCGGCCCTTGAAGCTGCAAGGCAATGCGGTGGCTCAGCGGGAGGAGAGCAAGGACGGACGCTGTTGGGTAACGTAGCATAAATTCAAAAAATTTCCTACATGTCACCAAGATATATCTATGGAGTCATCTAGCAACGAGGGAGGAGTGGATCTACATACCCTTGTAGATCGCGCGCGGAAGCGTTCAAGAGAACGGGGTTGATGGAGTCGTACTCGTCGTGATCCAAATCACCGATGATCCTAGCGCCGAACGGACGGCACCTCCGCGTTCAACACACGTACGGAGCAGCGACGTCTCCTCCTTCTTGATCCAGCAAGGGGGAAGGAGAGGTTGATGGAGATCCAGCAGCACGACGGCGTGGTGGTGGAAATAGCGGGATTCCAACAGGGCTTCGCCAAGCGCTGCGGGAGGAGGGAGATGTGTCATGGGAGGGAGAGGGAGGCGCCAGGGCTTAGGTTTTGTTGCCCTCCCTTCCCCCCACTATATACAGGGCCAAGGGAGAGGGGGGATACGCATCCTTGGCCCTTCCTCCAAGGAAGGGTGCGGCCAGGGGAGGAGTCCTTCCTCCCCAAGGCACCTCAGAGGTGCCTTCCTCCTTTAGGACTCTTCCTTTCCCTCTTCTCTTGGCGCATGGGCCTCTTGGGGCTGGTACCCTTGGCCCATATAGGCCAAGGCGCACCCCCTACAGCCCATGTGGCCCCCGGGGCAGGTGGCCCCACCCGGTGGACCCGGGGGACCCTTCCGGTGGTTCCGGTACAATACCGGTGACCCCGAAACTTGTCCCGATGGCCGAAATAGCACTTTCTATATATAATTCTTTACCTCCGGACCATTCCGGAACTCCTCGTGACGTCCGGGATCTCATCCGGGACCCCGAACAACTTTCGGGTTACCACATACTAATATCTCCATAACCCTAGCGTCACCGAACCTTAAGTGTGTAGACCCTACGGGTTCGGGAGACATGCAGACATGACCGAGATGACTCTCCGGTCAATAACCAACAGCGGGATCTGGATACCCATGTTGGCTCCCACATGTTCCACGATGATCTCATCGGATGAACCACGATGTCAAGGACTTAATCAATCCCGTATACAATTCCCTTTGTCTAGCGGTACGATACTTGCCCGAGATTCGATCGTCGGTATCCCAATACCTTGTTCAATCTCATTACCGGCAAGTCTCTTTACTCATTCCGTAACACATCATCCCATGATCAACTCCTTGATCACATTGTGCACATTATGATGATGTCCTACCGAGTGGGCCCAGAGATACCTCTCCGTTTACACGGAGTGACAAATCCCAGTCTCGATTCGTGCCAACCCAACAGACACTTTCGGAGATACCCGTAGTGCACCTTTATAGTCACCCAGTTACGTTGTGACGTTTGGTACACCCAAAGCACTCCTACGGTATCCGGGAGTTGCACAATCTCATGGTCTAAGGAAATGATACTTGACATTAGAAAAGCTTTAGCACACGAACTACATGATCTTGTGCTAGGCTTAGGATTGGGTCTTGTCCATCACATCATTCTCCTAATGATGTGATCCCGTTATCAATGACATCCAATGTCCATGGTCTGGAAACCGTAACCATCTATTGATCAACGAGCTAGTTAACTAGAGGCTTACTAGGGACATGGTGTTGTCTATGTACCCACACATGTATTTGAGTTTCCTATCAATACAATTCTAGCATGGATAATAAACGATTATCATGAACAAGGAAATATAATAATAACTAATTTATTATTGCCTCTAGGGCATATTTCCAACAGACGCTTCGTCATCAAATTCTCGGAGGAGGGTGACCTCAAGCACGTGCTTCGGGCTGGCCCGTGGCACTTCAGGAACAACGCCGTGCTGATCGCGACGCTTGACGGGAAGACCAACCCCGTGGATGTGTGCCTGGACTCGTTTTTGGTCTGGGTTCAAATCCATGGGTTGCCGGTGCCACTCAAGACTGAGGCCTTCGGCTGGGCTCTTGGTGTTCAACTAGGTGAGGTGAAGGCGGTGGCGCACCAAAACCACCAGATTGTCGGTGAGCATCTTCGGGTTCGGATCATTCACAAGGTGGATGAGCAGTTAAGGATGTCCGTTGCTTTCACTCCCGTTGGCAGCAAGGAGGAATTCAGATTCAATGTAAAATATGAAAAACTGCCTAACTTTTGTTTGTCCTGTGGTATCGTGGGACACATGACGGCCAAGCACTGCAGTATTCCGGCCGAGCAACGCAAGGTGATCTACTCCTCCGACCTCAAGGCGCCGGCCTGGAGTGGGTCGGTTCGGCATCATTTCGACTTCTGGGGCCTGGCGGGGGCCTCGGAAGATGAGATGTTCGCACAGAACGCGAGGCTCCCGGACAAGGTGATCTCGGTGGTTGCCACGGCTGTCCAACAACTTTTTGTGGCTACTGCTCCAGTTCTGGCTGAGGCATGCCTTGGGGAGAAGGCTGGCTCGGTGGCTGCGTCGGATCCCGGGATGCGTGTTCTGGGCTATTCCCTGGAGGGGAGACCGGTGCTTGCGGGATCCGGCTCCAAGGATGGGGCCATGGACAAGCTTCATCAGGAGGCGTCCGTGCAGGCGGCCGGGGGCATCGTCGACTCCAACATTGATGCCTCTGGTTCGGCTGTGAGAGCTGCTCAGCAGGGCCAGGAGGGCCTTAGCGGTGAGGGCAAGGGGGCGGCCCTGGTGCAGCCGCTTCCTACTGGTGGGGGCCGCGACCAAGGGGTGGTTGCTCCCAGGCCGCAACTGATGGAGTCGCTGGGCGCGGCTTCCCTGGAGGGCCAGGGCATGATGGAGCCTACCATTTTGGCGGGTGGTGGAGCTGCGGGACTCCAGACTGTACCTGGGGTGGTGCAGCAGGCTGGTGGTGGCCAGGGCGGTGTAGTTGCACTTCCTGGGGATGGTCTGGAGGCGGACTCGGAGGCGAAAGCTACTGGTGGGATGCGGCCAAGTCTCGATGCCAAGGGCAGGGAGACCATTTGGGGACGCTGGAAGCGTGTCCATAGGGAGGAGCGCGAGGAGCGTGCTATGGTGCAGTACGCCGGCGTCAAGCATGCCATGTTCGGGGTGCCCATTCCGCCTAACAGTGGGAGTGAATTGTCCAACCGAAAAACTGCCTTCGCCGACATCCTCCAAAACACAATGATGCCCTAGAAACGCGGTCCCGACGGCAGCCAGGAATTCATCATCAACATGAATAGTGCTAGTTCTAAGAGTGTGGACTTTTCTGCTTGTAAAAGAGTGTGTGTTGAGAGAGTTGAGGCTGTAGTTGGGATAGATGGCATAGTCACTCATGTAACTAAGGAAGTAGATGGGGGAGAGGAAGTGAATCAAGGGGAAAAAAGAGAATCTGTAGGGGAGGGGAGAGCTGTAGGTGAGATCACTAAGGAAGCTACCGACCATGGGGCTGTCGGTCAACTGACGGGCGCGGATGTGAGCGCCCGTCAGGAGCCATGAAAATACTTAGTTGGAACTGTCGGGGTTTGGGTCAACCTCGCACAGTTCAGGAGCTAGTGTGTCTCTCTAAGATGCAACAACCCAATGTTATCTTTCTCTCCGAGACAAGGAAAAATAAAGATTATGTTGAGCGTTTGCGTTATCGATTGGGTATGAGTAATGTTTTTACCTATTATTCTCCAGGGAAAGGTGGTGGTCTTGCGGTGTTCTGGGATGATTCTTATACTATACAGCTGAACAAATATGGGGAGCATTTCATTGATATGTTTATCTGTACTGCTAATGGAGCAAAGTGGAGAAGCACCTTTATCTATGGAGAGCCTAAGGCTAGTCAAAGGTACGTCATGTGGGAACTTTTGCGGAGAATTAAGCCTATGGGTTCTGGTCCTTGGTTCATGGTTGGAGATTTCAATGAAGCGATGTGGCAAAATGAGCACTTTTCTCGGAATAAAAGGTCCAATTCTTTGATGGCTGATTTTAGGAGTGTGCTCTCTGATTGTAATCTTTTTGACTTGGGGTTTCATGGTACGCCGTGGACTTATGACAACAAACAACAGGGTTCCAAAAATGTTAGAGTAAGATTGGACAGAGCTGTTGCGTGTCCTCAATGGTCGGCACTATTTCCGGAGTGCAGGGTGTCTCATATTATTAGCTCAAGATGTGACCATTGCCCTCTGCTCATTCAACTGTCAGGGTTGCCTCGGCAAGGTAATATTGTTAAACAGCTTAAATACGAGGCATACTGGGAGAGGGAAGGGATGGTGTTAGAAGAGCATATTAAATCTTGCTGGAACGAAGGTATGTATATTGATGATTTGAAGGATGTGGCTTCTAAGCTCAAGAGAATGCTAGGAAATTTGCATGATTGGAGTCGAAAATATATTGGTTATCTTCCTAGAAAGCTTGAGTTGGCTAGGAGCAGACTCAAGGTGCTTTATAATAGGAATGATCATGCCGCTGTGATGGAGAAAAAGTCTCTTCTCAAGGAAATGGATGAGTTGCTCTATAAAGAGGAAATGTTATGGAAACAGAGGTCGCGGATTGATAAAATTAGATGGGGAGATCGGAATACAAAATTCTTTAGAGCTCTTGGAGAGCAAAGAAAAATTTATATCTAGCCTGAAAAGGAATGATGGCACGGTTACTGAGGATGTGGCGGAAATTCATAGCATCACTAATTCGTTTTTTAAAAAGTTGTATACTGGCGATGGTATGGTTGATCCCTCTTTGATTATTCCATTGGTAAAACCTCTTGTCAGTGAGGACATGAATAGTGAATTATGCAAACCGTTTACGGACCAGGAAGTTAGTGATGCTCTCTTTCAAATTGGGCCGCTTAAAGCTCCAGGTCCTGATGGATTTCCGGCAAGATTTTTTCAGCGCAATTGGGGAGTGTTGAAGGAGGACATTGTTCGTGCAGTTAAAAAGTTCTTTCATACAGGTATGATGCCGAAAGGTGTTAATGATACGGTAATTGTCCTTATACCAAAGGTAAAGAACCCCCAATCGATCAAAGAATTTCGGCCTATCAGCCTCTGCAATGTCATTTATAAAATTATCTCAAAGTGCCTAGTGAACAGATTGAGGCCGCTCCTTGATGGTATGATCTCGCCAACACAAAGTGCTTTTATTCCTGGGAGATTGATATCTGATAATGCGCTTATTGCGTTTGAATGTATGCACTCTTTAAACACTCTCAAGGATGGGCGGGGTGAGTTTTGTGTGTATAAACTTGATCTAGCTAAGGCTTATGATAGAGTGGATTGGAATTTTCTGAAGTGTATGTTGAGTGCGCTCGGGTTTGCGAGTGGATGGATAAAGTGGATTATGACCCGTGTTACCTCGGTGAAATTCTCTGTTCGCTTCAACGGACAACTCTTGGAGTCATTTACGCCTTCATGTGGTATCAGGCAAGGAGACCCTCTATCTCCTTATTTATTCTTGTTCGTGGCCGAGGCCCTCTCTGTGTTGTTACAGGATGCGTGTAATAGAGGAGCGTTGCTAGAATTCAAGGTGAACAGGCAAGCGCCGGGTATTTCACATCTATTGTTTGCAGATGACTGTCTTTTATTTTTCAAGGGAGCCATTGATCAAGCTTTGACAATTAAAAATATTATTGCAACATATGAGAAAGGGACTGGCCAATTGTTGAGCCCAGATAAATGCTCTATCATGTTTGGTAAAAAATGTAGTATGGAAGTTCAAGTGGCTGTTATGGTAATTTTGTGCATTACCGCCGAAGGATTTGAGGACAAATATCTTGGTTTACCGGTGCCTCAAGGTCGAATGAAGGCGGGCAAATTTCAATCCACTAAGGACAAAGCTCTCAAAATACTATCGGACTAGATAGAGAAATATGCTTCTTGTGGGGCAAAAGAAACGTTGATTAAATCTGTTCTGCAAGCTCTTCCGGTGTATGCTATGGGTATTTTTAAATTCCCGGCGTCTCTGTGCGAGGAATTATCTCAGATTATAAGGAATTTCTGGTGGGGGGATGAGGAAAACAGAAGGAAGACTCATTGGTTGGCTTGGGATAAGATGACAAAGCCTAAAGCGGAGGGTGGTATGGGTTTTCGGGATCTCAGATTATTTAACCAGGCTCTTTTAGCGAAGCAGGCATGGAGGCTGGTGGTGAATCCGGAATCTCTGTGTGCCAGAGTGATCAAGGCAAAATATTATTCACAGGGGCATATTTTAGACACAACTTTTCCGCAGTCAGCTTCTCTCACATGGCAAGGTATTCTGCATGGGTTGGAGCTGCTTAAATCCGGAGTTATTTGGAGAGTGTGTGATGGGGCTAATATACATATTTGGAGAGATAATTGGCTTCCTAGAGCTTCTGGACTTAAAATCTCTACAAAGAAGAATAGAACTAGAGTTAAATGGGTTGAGGAATTGTTCATGAGTGGTGAAAGGAGATGGGATGAGGAGCTGGTTAGGCATTTATTTTACCCTTATCATGCGGATGAGATTTTGAGGATGCGGATCCAATCAAATGGGGAGGCAGATTTTGTTGCTTGGCATTATGAAAAGTCAGGGTTGTTCTCAGTTAGGAGTGCGTACAAGTTAGCGCTCACCCTTAAGGATAACAAAGAGGATGAGGGACAATCCAGTGAGGCGGTAGGGACGAAGAGGAAAATTTGGAATATTATTTGGAAGACAAACATTCCTCAGAAGATTCGTATTTTTGCATGGAGGGTTGCTTCCAATAGCTTGGCCGTACAGGTTAATAGAGTGGCGCGTCATCAAGCCTCTGTCAGTACATGTTCTATTTGTGGCATGGAGGATGAAAATACCTTCCATGCGCTTGTCTTGTGCCCGAAGGCGCGTGCGCTTCGCATGGCCATGAGGAACATTTGGGCTCTACCTGATGAGGAGGTTTTCAGATATACGGGGTATGATTGGTTTATTGTTCTCCTGAGTCAATTAAACCCCGTAATGCGAGACCAAATTATATTCTTATTCTGGAGGACCTGGCATTTGAGAAATGATTTGATCTTTGGTAAAGGAAAGGAATCAGTTTCAGCTTCTGCTTGCTTTGTGGAGAGTTATTGGGCGTCCTTTGGTGCATATCATTCTCCGAGGCCGGTGGATTTTCAAAATAAAGGAAAAGGGATGTTGGTCCGGATTAGTGGAGTTCCTAATTCTCTGGATGCGAGTAGTGGCTGGTCCCTGCCTCCTGCGGGTTGGTTCAAGATTAATGTCGATGCTAGCTTCATGGAGTCCATTAGAGAAGCCAGTGTGGGGGTGGTGGTTAGGGACGAGGAGGGGAAGTTATTGTTTCGTCGTGGGATTTCATTGGTGCCTGTCAAAGCGTGGAGGAAGCGGAGCTTAGAGCTTGCATTGCCGGTCTCTACATAGGTATTTCTCTTCATAATCCTATAATTTTAGAGACTGACTGCGTTTTTGTGGTAGCGTCTCTTGCATCGGGGGACTATGACAGGTCTGCTATGCGTGACCTGAAGATGGAAGCGTTGAGTATCTCGAAGTTGATCAACAATCTTCAATTGTCAAAGATTAGCCGTACGGCCAATATGGTGGCTCATTTAATCGCTAAGTATAGCTTTGACAATAGATTAGATGGTATTCTTGTTAATGATGTACCGCCCTGTGTGGTGAATATTGTATCAAATGAGTGTACTGGTGTGGTTGGTTAATTAATATAAGTTGGTGTTCAAGAAAAAAGTAATAATATCTCACCTGCTCCACACGCTAAAAAAAAGATTAACATAAACTCGCAACCTGTTGTATTCATCATGGTAATAAAGCTCATATAAAGCCATATGTAAACTGCTAACCTCCAAATCGTCATATATAGTGCTGCCGGAGGGGGTCATGGTCATTGCCTCTTAGGTTTCAAGATAAGATTTTCACAAGTTGAAGATCGATCATGAAAGGGAGCAGCCTGGTGTTCGTGGTTGCCCTCTTGTTCGTCGGGAGCCTCGTGTTCGGAGAATGTAAGCATAACACCATCTTCCTTGTATAGAGCCAAAATGGATTTCCGATACTCTTGCAGCTATGTTCTTGTCTTGGATAAATCGATGTGTCCCGTTGTTCCAGTGGTATATATATTTTGTGCATTGTGCACTAACAAATGTCGTGCGTTGCTTATTATGCGACAGGTCGTCATGTAAGCTACGAAGACCGTCGTGCCAATGTAACCGCAAATGCTACTACCGCGGATTTGGCATCAAGCGGGAGCAAAATCTCAGTGAATTGGTGCTACAGAAGGGACTGCAACAGTAGAAACAGTCAGTTCTATTGGCATCAGTGCTGGTGCTGCCCCTTGTTGCCCGACGAACTGTGCTGGAAACATGTGGAAGAATGCCATGCAATGTGCCCGACATGCCATCCGAAATGCTAACAAGCATGGTGGTTGTTATTATATAAAGCCACTTCGGTGTTATTCAGATAAAATAAATGTACGGGTTGGTAAGACCGATCTCGCAATATCTATATAATATTTTTTTTGCATATATATGAATAACTCAAGTGCTCATGATTAAAGATGAGCGAAGGATAATTTGTGATAGTTCCAAAAGTCACCCTATCGTCTTTGGGCATTGTAAATGTCCTCTTTTTGTCTATGTAGCAAGTTTTTCTGTTCAATGTCAGGCAAACGCTCCCCTGCACTTCTGGCGACCTTGTTCATATTGCCGTTACGATGGTTATTTTCTTATTGCCGTTCGTCCTGATGGTTATTATCGTTCATTTTTTTTGCGGATATTGCCGTTCATAATTTATTATGCATATTCAATGAAGAAAAGTAATGCCACTACTTCGGCATGAAAGTAAGATTGTACAATGGAAAACAAATTAAGTTTTTTCTTCTAAATATAAGTGGAGAGAGGTCCACATGGACGCAATAAGTGGTCTCTACTTTACCCTACTTCAACGATTCGGGACGAAGAGATAGACCCTGTCCACATGCGCTCAATAAACATGAAAGGAAAGTCGGTCAATTATTTCACACATAAATTTTCGCCACAAATCAACATGGCTATAGGTAATGTGTGAAAGAGTATGTGATTATTCTTTATTTAAAAAAACAAACAATGAATCCACACTCTAGCAATGAATCCAAAACAATATTAACACAACAAAGAGCTTCCCCACTTTGCTAGTTATTTCCAAAGGCGGTATAGCCGTGTTCTTGCAGTTAGGGATTGTTTCATAGTTCGGTTTGTTAAACATAATAGTGTACAGGTTATTAGCGTGGCCTTGAGGCACACGGCGAGGTAGTTAGGAGGTTATCCTTTTTTATGTTTATCTCTCTTATCTCCTAAAACCCTCCTGTAATATCTCTGGTGGTTAGCCTCGACGCTGCCATCTCCTGTACCGAACCCCCTCAATCAATATATATATCGCGGGTCTCCATGTATGGAGATTTGAGACGCTTCACAATTTCCACATGGTATACAGAGCAGGCCTCTTCCATGACATCTAGCTCATCTTCTCCATTCGTTCCCTTCCCAGAATCACCACGCCGCAATCATGTCCACCTCCTCCGCAGTCCCCTCCTCTGGCCTCAACTACAACACCTCAGAACCTCTCAGCCGGACGAACTATGTTCTCTGGCGAGCCCAAGCACGATCCCAGATATTGGGCGCCGGCTTGTTTGGCTACATAGATCAGACTATAGAGGAGCCTCCAAAAACAACCATCAGCAAAGATAAAGATGGCAAAGATCAGGTAGTTCCCAACCCTGCTCATAAACCTTGGCTTGTTCAAGATTAGCAAATAGTAGCATATCTTCTCCGAAACCTGTCAAAAGAGGTGCTCGTCCAAGTAGCCTCGCTTGAATCATCACATGCAATTTGGACCGCGCTAGCAAATATGTTTTCTGCGATCTCTCTGTCTCGTGTTAATAACATCAGATCGGCCCTCACAAATGCCCAGAAGGGGTCACAGTCGGCCTCCACCTTCTTCGGGCAGATGCGTGCCCTCTCCGACGAGCTTGCGGCGGCACGCAAGCTCGTCGGGGAGGACGAGCTTATCTCTTTCATCGTCGCCGGGCTTGATATGGAGTATCAGCCCATCATCTCTGCACTCGACGTCCGCAATGAGCCCATCACCGTCGATGCACTCTTCTCGATGGTGGAAAACTTTGATCAACGCGTTGAGATGTTTAGCAGCGCTGGTGGCTTCAAATCGTCAGCGAACGCCGCCTCCAGGGGTCGATCGAGTGGCGGCAGAGGCGGCTACCGCAACCAGAAGCAAGGTGGTCGTGGCGGCGGCTACTCTGGTGGTGGCGGCCAAAACCCTAGCAGCGGCTATCCTGGCACGGGTAGCGGCGGCTACAACCAAGGCGGCGGCGGCTACAACCACCACGGCGGTGGCGGCTACAACAACCATGGCAACGGCGGCGGCCAAGGCAACGGCCATCATGGCGGCGGCGGCGGGGGCTACTACAACAACAATGGCCCCCCACGCCACTACTACAACAACAACCAAGGGGGCCGCTTCGTCGGGTATGAGGAGTACGAAAAAAATGCCAGATCTGCAAGAAAACTAACCATATTGCCAAAGAATGTAAATGACGCTATGCAGAAGATAACTCCAGGAAAAGGCGTGTTGCAGCTGCGGCCGATGCTTCATATGGAGTTGATTCGAACTGGTATCTTGACTCCGGCTCAAATGAGAACATCACTTCCGAGCTTGAGAAGATGACCATTCATGAGAAGTATCATGGCCAAGATCACGTCCACACCACTGAAAACGGTCCAGGTATGATGATTAGTCATGTTGGAGAGTCTATTATTAAAACCCCACACCGTGATATTCTTATAGATGATGTTCTTCACATTCCAAATGCATCCAAAAATCTTTTGTCCGTACATCGCATTACTCTTGACAATGGTGTTTTCATTGAGTTTCACCCCTTCTTCTTTTTGATCAAGGATCAGGTCACGAGGAGGGTGCTTTATCGCGGTAGATGTGTGCAAGGCCTCTACCCATTGATCCCCAAAATTTCCAAGTTCAATAAGCAAGCCTATGGAGTCTTCAAAGTGTCTTCAGAATGATGGCATAATCGTTTAGGCCACCCATCTTTTTCCACTGTTTATCAGATTCTTAGAAAAAATAAGCTCGCTTTTGTTGATGAGCATGATCGTGAAACTATTTGTGACTCTTGCCAAAGAGAAAAAAGTCACCAGTTACCATATCCTATATCTACAAGTGTATCCACAAAACCTTTGCAACTTGTGTTTTCAGACGTTTGGGGACCGGCTCCCTCCTCTGTTGGACGCCATACCTATTACGTGAGCTTCATTGATGATTTTAGCAAGTATACTTGGATATACCTCCTTAAAAAATGCTCTGATGTTTTCCAAGTTTTCCTGAACTTTCAAGCATTGGTAGAGCGACAGTTTGATTGCAAAATACTTGCTATGTAGTCAGACTGGGGTGGTGAGTACGAAAAACTCAACTCCTTTTTCCAACGTATAGAAATCTCTCATCATGTTTCTTGCCCTCACGCTCACCAACAAAATGGTTCAGCAGAACGCAAGCATAGGCACATTGTTGATATTGGCCTTTCTCTTCTTGCTGCAGCATCTATGCCACTAAAGTTTTGGGATGAGGCGTTCCTTACAGCAGTACATCTTATAAATATTCTGCCTAGCCGTGTCATCAATCACGAAACACCCACCGAACGTCTCCTTCACACCAAACCCAACTATGTACACCTTCGCGTATTTGGTTGCGCATGTTGGCCCAACCTCCGTCCCTATAACAACAAAAAGCTCATGTTTCGTTCGATACAATGTGTGTTTATAGGGTACAGTGCACAAACAAAGGCGTCAAGTGTCTTGACGTAGCCACAGGGCGTGTGTATATCTCTCGAGATGTCGTCTTCGATGAAACAGTTTTTCCCTTTGCCAAACTCCACCCAAATGCCGGCGCATTGCTCCGCAAAGAAATCCTTCTCTTGCCTTCATCCCTATCTGGCGTTGATCATGGGGGAGAAAATAATAGTACTAATCAACTTGCATCTAATCATCATATTATGCCTAAGATTACTGTTGCAGAAATCAGTCCAAATGGTGAAAATCCGAGGCAAAACGGGCAAGATTTCATGTGTTTCCCAGCTGGAGACACGGACGCACATCGAGGAGGATCTGCCCCGGGATCCCCACGACAGGAGGCAGCATCCTCTCCGGGATCTGGGTGGACAGGACGGGCAGCACCTGGGCGCGCCCCGGGCCTCGAGCATGCGAGCGGTCGCGAAAGCGATGTCGCTGCCCCGCACCAATCGGCAGATGACGTGTGGCGGGAGGACACGCGCGCAGCCGGGCCTCGCTCGCCTGATTGGCCCGCACCGGATTCGTCGGGGCCCGCCACCTCCAACCAGCTGGACTCGCCCGGGCCCGCCACCTCGCCTCGGTCGCGGTCGCCAGCAGCAGCGACAGAATCCCCCTCGGGATTGCTACGGCCGCGGTCGCCAGCAGCAGCGACAGAATCCCCCTCGGGATCTAGAGCGCCAGCATCTGACGCAGATGGTGGATCTCCTGTGGCTCCATTGCCTGTGGCTTCTCCTGTGGCGCCGCGCACAAGGCTACAGAAGGGAGTAACTACTCGTTTAAATTACAAAAATTTCTCTAAGATTGGTATGTCTTGTACAACTGGCGAGCCTAACAGCTTAGTAACAGCACTTGATGATCCAAGGTGGAAGGCAGCTATGGAAGATGAAATCATGGCATTACGGAAAAATAAAACGTGGCACCTGGTGCCCCCATGACCAGGCAGAAATCTGATTGATTGTAAGTGGGTCTACAAAATCAAGAAAAAATCCGATGGTACCATAGATAGATACAAGGCAAGACTTGTAGCAAAGGGATTCAAGCAAAGGTATGGCATAGATTATGAGGATACGTTTAGTCCTGTTGTTAAAGCTGCAACAATCCGTCTTGTATTATCAATAGCTGTGTCCAGGGGATGGAGTCTGAGACAACTAGATGTCCAGAACGCGTTTCTCCATGGTGTTCTGGAAGAGGAAGTGTACATGAAACAGCCTCCGGGGTTTGAGGATAAAAGTGCACCTTCATATGTCTGCAAGCTTGATAAAGCCCTGTATGGTTTGAAACAGGCACCCAGAGCATGGTATTCACGGTTAAGTGTGAAACTTCAGTCACTTGGCTTTGTTCCATCAAGGTTTGACACATCTCTGTTCATTTATAACAAGCATAGAACATCCATATTTGTTTTGATATATGTTGATGATATCATTGTCACTAGTTCTTCTGATGGAGCTATGACAGCACTCCTTAAGGATTTAGGCTCTGAGTTTGCTCTCAAGGATTTGGGAGATCTGCATTTCTTCTTGGGTATTGAAGTCAAGAAACATAGTAATGGTATTCATCTATCTCAAGCCAAGTATGCCACTGAACTGCTAAGTAGGATTGGTATGCAGAATTGTAAATCTTCACCAACACCCTTGTCTAGTTCAGAACCCTTGTCCTTGACAGAAGGAGAACCATTGCACCAAGAGGACATCACTGGTTACAGAAGTCTAGTTGGAGGACTTCAGTACTTGACTCTTACTCGACCTGACATCTCTTTTGCAGTTAATAAGGTGTGTCAGTATCTTCATGCACCCACCACAACACACTGGACAGCTGCAAAACGAATTCTCAGGTATATAAGCAACACTACACACTTGGATCTCACACTCAGCAAGTCACCGTCCACACTTGTTAGTGCATTCTCAGATGCGGACTGGGCTGGTTGCTTGGATGATAGAAGGTCAATAGGTGGCTTTGCCATTTTCTATGGATCTGACCTAATATCATGGTGTGCACGAAAGCAAGCCACTGTTTCCAGGTCAAGTACAGAAGCATAATATAAAGCACTAGAAATGCAACAGCAGAAATCATTTGGGTTCAATCCATGCTCAGAGAACTTGGACTAATTCAGACTCAGCCGCCGTGTTTATGGTGTGATAATCTTGGTGCTACATACTTGTCTGCAAATCCAGTTTTCCATGCCAGAACAAAGCATATTGAAATATATTTTCATTTTGTGAGAGAACGTGTTGCCAATAAACAGCTTGAGATCAGATTTATACCATCCAAAAATCAGCTTGCAGATGGGTTCACTAAAGCTTTGCCAGTCAAAAGCTTTGAAGAGTTTAAACGTAATCTCAACTTGTCATAGTTGTGATTATGGGGAAGTGTTAAACATAATAGTGTACAGGTTATTAGCGTGGCCTTGAGGCACACGGCGAGGTAGTTAGGAGGTTATCCTTTTTTATGTTTATCTCTCTTATCTGCTAAAACCCTCCTGTAATATCTCTGGTGGTTAGCCTCGACGCTGCCATCTCCTGTACCGAACCCCCTCAATCAATATATATATATCGCGGGTCACCATGTATGGAGATTTGAGACGCTTCACAATTTCCACACGGTTTTCAACATTTCTTCACAATATTATCTAAGGCCAGGGGAGGGGGGCACATAGTCTTCTAGTGCCTTGAGTGTATCCTACATGTAAATAAAGTAGCCGTACTTGTTACATGCAGGAGACATGAGCATGGTAACACATGGACCACTCTTCAAGTCAGTAATTCTGAAGAACCCAACTCCTTTCAGTTTCTGCACCATATCTAGAACTAAAGCCGTGCCCACGGAGAGAAAGAAGCATACACTACTAGGGAAAACCTTATACACAGAATCTTACCAGTAGAGCGGGACAAAAATAAGCCCTACTACTACTTACCACTAGCGCGTGGCAAAGAAACGCGCTGCAACTAAGTTTATAGCAGTAGCGCGTCTCAGCAAAGAAGCACCGCAACTACAATTCCCCTACTATTCTCGCCAGGCTACCAATAGTAGTAGCGAGCTTAAGCAAAGCGCGCTGCTACTAAGGTTGTTGTAGCAGCGTGTTTTACGCAGAAAACGCTACTGCTAATGAAAGGAAAATCAAATAAAAAAACATATAGAGAAGTAAATGAAAATAAAAGAAATAGAAAAAGAGGAAGGAGAAAATGAAAATGTGAAGGAAAAGAAATGGAAAATAAAAATAAAGAGAAAGGCGTAGCAGCAGCATCCTTTCAGGACATGCGCTATAGCTAACTTAGCAGTAGCGCGTTCTGTTAGACAGCGCTATAGCTAAGTTATAGCTATAGCTAATGTAGCAATAGCGCTTTTCCTGGACCGCGCTATTGCTATTTTTGACTTAACCACGCGGTTCTTCTTCTCCAGGGCCACTTCCCCCAAATCCAACTCCTCTGCTGTCACCGCGCCGTCGTCGCCCTGCATTGCCGTCGGCCACCGCGCGCTCTCCGTCGCCCTCCGCACGCCCTCGACGCCGCCCCGACCCCGACCTCGACACCTTCCCTGACCCTGACCTCGCCGCCGCCCTACATCGTCGCCCTCCGTCGCGCGCCCAAGCCCGACCCCGACCTCGACGCCGCCTGGCCCTCCCTCGGCCGCTCCCTAACTCTGCCGGCGCCCGAGGTGAGCACGTCTACACCACCTCCTCCTCATCCCCTACCTATTCCTAGCTAGGGTTCATCAAATTTTATAGTGCATCAAATTAGTTAGGGTTCATCAAATTAGATGCTAATTAGGGCAGTAGTTGTAGATGCTTAATTGTAAACTAGATGTTAATTAAGGCAGTAGTTGTAGATACTTAATTAGTTTTTAGGACAAATTCCTAGGGTTCATCAATGGGTGCTTAAGTAGTTGTAGATGCTTAAGCACCTAGGTAGGGTTCATCTAATTAGTTAGTACTTGTAGATACTTAAGAACTAGGGCAGTAGGGTTAGGGCAGTAGGGTTTAACTAGATGTTAATTACGGCAGTAGTGTTTAGTTTAGAGAAAAAATTCAATATAGTTTTTTTACTGTTTTAAGTAAGTGTTTAAAATAATTAGTAAGTAAATTAATAAACTAGTTGAACTATTTTAGTTTTAGTAAGAACTAGTTGAATTAATAGAACTAATGTATTTTTAGTAAGAAAATTAATATAACTAGTTGAACTAGTTTATTTTTAGTTTATTTCTATTTATAGTAAGTTTATATTTAGTAAGAACTATTTGAATTAATAAAACTAGTTGAACATGTCACATTTATTGTTATTTTTTTAGTTTAAGCAATAATTCCCGCATCGATGTCGTCAGCTAGGGTTTTATTTATAGGGTTTTTGTTTTTGCAGAAATCAAGGAGCCCCTCCATCATCCCCGCTGTCGTCTCCGTCACCGACCCCCTCCAACCTCGAGGTCAGACCAGCCAAATCTCCTTGTCAATATGAGTCCTATAAGATATGATGTAGATAAAACATTTATATCTTGTCTTGCTCAAATAGGATATGTGGTTGCCCAAGTGGCCGGTCATGTTCATGTTACACCTCCGAGTGGCCTATGTTTTGCCGGAGTGTTGATTAATTTCCGTTTCGACAAATTTCAGGTGCTCGATATGTCCTGTTTTAGCAAAGGTCATACTGGATTTTTTTCGTGAATTTTGGCATGACTTGTGCTAGAATATGTAGGAAATATCGAGTGGCCTGGAATTTCTAGAAAAATAATTAAATGACATTTCGGGCTGACATTAAATCTGCCGAGGCTCCATCACCGAAGGTCGAAAAATCAGTGAGGGAGTGTACCCTCCATATATGAGAGAGGACGAAGAATCCCGACTGTTGTCGTGAGGGTCATTTCTCCTTCTTTTCCTTGTGCTAGACCTTTGTTATGCACTAGGAAAAGAAGGAGTAATGACCATCACCGACGGTCGCAAATGTCAGAGAGGAATCAGTGAGGGAGAGTCTCCTTCATATAGGCTCGACAGACCGATAGTCAACCCGTGATGAATAATAATTATCTAATTTAATTTTTATACTACATATATTTAATTGTACAAGTTTAATATTTGAATTATGAATATAGAAAATGTCGTATCGGACGACGAAAGTCTCCCGGGGGAGTGCTCCTGGTGCCACGACGACCGGGGTTTCTGCGACAGGCCTCACCTGGACGAAGATCGATGCTTCAGCATTAAGCTCGAGGAGGCCTTCGATTGTGATACGGTAAGCTACGACGCAAAGAGTTTTTTTCGTAATTAAGCTCGACTTGTACTACTTCAACATGTAATTTTTGTATTTTACAATTCGACTAGCTTATCTCATGCCATGCAAGACGCTATGTCTTGGAGAGGATGGGTTTTGAAGATCATGAGAGGAATGAAAAAAAGAAAATTAACCTAAGGACCCATCATGGTATGGATTTTGAGGTAAATCTATGCAATTCTGAGAGCGTATCCCATTTTGGTTGCCCGGGTTGGGAAGCACTTTGCAAGATGTATGATTTTCAAGAGGGTATGTTTGTCACCATGGATCTTGGTGATCCTGACATGGACCAAGACAATTTAGACATTTGGGTCCTTGTTGATACGCTTCCAATTCTACCGTTATGTGAGTTTCTCAAACATAATTATTAACTAATTTATATTGTTGATTTTAAAATAGTTGACAGCTTATTTTCATTGACAGCTTATTTTAATTGTTCAAACAATGTGCGGAACATGGTAGACAGAACCTACTACACTGATGGCTCTGAGTTAACTTATCAGGAGAAAAATCATCTGGTCACATTTTGTACTGATCTTGAAAATTACAATATCTATAATAAAACTCCTCCACATTATGGTCAATACGTGCCAGTAGTGCATGTGTTGAACTACGGTAACATCCATGGAGATGCCATGGTAAGATTTTTTATTATTACGACATCCATGCATCTTTTGCATAAATTCTTTTAAAACTTAACTACATTGCTAACTACGAAGTTATTACTATGTTTTTCAACAGAAAATCCCGGATGATTGTGTGCCTCATCTGATGTATCAGAAAGGTCGCCTTAATGTTTTGAACATACAACCAGGTCGTCCTACGAATCTCAGCTGTCCATATCGGATTTCTAAAAGAGATGAAGACATGAAAATCACAGAATGGAAAAATGTATGGACAGTCGTAAGGAGCTACTTGGAAGCAATGTTGTGCGAAAGGCAAGAATTGGAGACAGGATAATCTCCATTCTCCATAATGGAGAGTCAGG
Source organism: Triticum dicoccoides (assembly GCF_002162155.2). NCBI lineage: Eukaryota > Viridiplantae > Streptophyta > Magnoliopsida > Poales > Poaceae > Triticum > Triticum dicoccoides. Next base: position 611,497,742 of record NC_041390.1, read on the forward strand.
GGCTATCTTGTTTTATGCTATTTTACCTAAGAGAATATAGTAGGTCCTAAGAGAATGTAGTAGGTCCTATGAGGTACAATATTTATTATGTGGTACAATGTGTTAGAGTTGATGAAGAGGAGTAGTTGTGATTATGACTAGTGACCAACTTGCTATGTGATGTCTCATTGATGAAAATGATGATCATGAGGAGGTGTTATATGACAATGATGTATTATGATGATAAGTTGTTAATGATAGATGATGATGATGATGACGATGATATTTATTATATCATTGGGTGAAAGAACCGTGGACTATTTTCAAGTGGATGGACACTAGTCCACGGTTCTTTCACCCAGTGATGTAATAACTCATTATGATGTAAAAACTACCTCTAAATTGCTGTTGTATGAAAACTTATATAAAGGTGTATGAATAAAACATGAAATAAAAAAGAAATAAAATACGAAATAATAGTAGTAGCACGTGCAGGGAGAAGCGCTACTAGTAACTACCAGTAACGCTGTTTGGAGAAAACACTACTACTAAGTCGATATAGCAGTAGCGTTGGTTAATCCGCGCTACTGCTAACCTTTAGCTGTAGCGTCGTACCAGTAGCGCACCATCCCACGCTACTGATAGGCCTAAAACCTGCAATGCTGCTAGGCTTTTCCCTAATAGTGATATGCGATGCTCATACTGTGCAACATCCACCATCATGAATCACACCGTCCTATCTTCAGCCTCACCAGATGCATTCTCATAGGGAAACATATACACCTATAGAGGCCAGAACCCTATTGTGCCAATGAGCCTTAGCGCAGGGTTGAAGAATGGCATGCCACCAGCATCGAGAAAATGATCATGCTTGTACTTACGACCAACTTCCATGCCAATAAGCTTATCGTCCAGCCCAACACATGCAAGCACTACTGCAGGAGATGAACATGAAGCAAATAGGTAGACATATAAGGTCAACTTGTAGTCCAACATGGGAGAATACCGCGGTATGTACGACATATCTGTAAAAAACCGACATGTACATCTGAATGTATTCGCACAAATTCACAACATACAAACATTACATGTGATTTTAACAAATTTGGACTGCCCACAACTGCACGATTCACGGTGCGATCAAGTGGTGATCTGGGCCGCGCAGTTGCGTGCCCCTGCAAATTTCCACTGGCTCGTGTCGTACGTGTTGGGAACGGATGAGTCGCGTATGACACTGGTCTCAAAGATGTAATCCTTGGTACGTACAAACAATGCACGTGTATACTATTTAAATAACAAATCATGAGCTAAACAATATACACACGTGTTTTACACATGTTTATTCAACAATTTAAAATCCCTTGGCCTTAACTCTCTCGAAAGCTGCGGCAGGTGGAAGCAACCTCATGAGCTACTGAAAGCCGAACAAGGTGGAGGTGGCACAAGAAAAGACCCCAGGCATTCCTTCTCCTCCCGTCAGTGCCGCCGCTGGCTTGCCACATCTCTGATGGCCTTTGGGCCCTAGAGGTGCGGAGGAACACCCCCCCTGGTTAGGTTCAACATTTTGGTTGGGGCTCCGTCGCGGCGGCGATGTCCCTCAGTAGGAATAATGTCTCCCATGTTATATCTCCGCCCCGATGGTGCATCTAGCATCGTTGGAGGGAGTGTTGAGGTGTGTCTCTATCGAATCTCGCGAGATTCAGTTAGTGCTAATCTTCGATGGATCTGTTTAGATCTAGCCTTTGTTTGTCTTCGTTTGAGTGTTTACAGGTTTGATCCTTTTGATATATGACTTTCTTCATCGACAATGGTTGCGGCTCTGATGCACTGGTTTTATGGGGCCTTATCACGACAACTTTCCATCTGTCTACTACAACAAGGTTTGCCCGGCTGCGGCGAGGAAGGGATGATAGCAGTGGCACGCCTTCGGCTCGCTTCAGTTCTTGTAGTCGCCGCTAGGTGGTCTACGGTCCTGGTTGAAATTTTTAGCACCTTTGATATTCTTTGTGCTGCCTTGAATGAACATGAAAAATTGAAAGTTTTTAAAAAAAAAATCATGAGCTACTGGGACAAGAACCTCCCATCTAAGATGATGAAGGGATCGATCAATCCAGCAAGGCATGGGGAGTTGGGGATCGATCAATCTAGCAAGGCTTGGTGTCGTGTCAATATCATTGGTGTTCTCGAGGCAGCTACATGTGGATTGGTACATCCACTGAAAGGTCTTCGTGAGGGTCTCTCCCTTCAGATCAGGTGGTTGACTTCGACACTGAGATGCAAACTATGGATGACGGTTTGACAGAGAGAGATGGTTGTGCAGCAGCGGTGGACATACATTGCATGTAGCTGTTGGGGTCACGAAAAAGTGGTGGTGACAACACATGAGTGATGTCGATGGTGGTGTTACTCGTGCACCTGACTCTAGCTTCAGGGTGAAAGTCTAGGTCAAACCCAAGTTGGTTATACCTAGCAATCGGGGTGTTTTTGTGTCGTTACCTTGTTGAAGGCATTCATCGGATATGGTCGGACTATTTCCTTAGGATGAAAACCTAGATTCTTACTGGATTCGATGTCGATGGCGCTTGAGCGTCACTCCCCTTCCTGAAAGTGTCGTTGTTGGAGAACCTCGATGTCTGTGTGATGTCATGAGTGTTGGAAATATGCCCTAGAGGCGATAATAAAATGGTTATTATTATATTTCTTTGTTCATGATAATTGTCTATTGTTCATGATATAATTGTGTTATCCGGAAATCATAATACATGTGTGAATACATAGACCACAACACGTCCCTAGTGAGCCTCTAGTTGACTGGCTCGTTGATCAAAGGATAGTCATGGTTTCCTGACTATGGACATTAGATGTCATTGATAACAGGATCACATCATTAGGAGAATGATGTGATGGACAAGACCCAATCCTAAGCTTAGCTCAAAGATCGTGTAGTTCGTTTGCTGTAGCTTTTCTGAATGTCAAGTATCATTTCCTTAGACCATGAGATTGTGCAACTCCCGGATACCGTAGGAGTACCTTGGGTGTGCCAAACGTCACAACATAACTGGGTGACTATAAAGGTACATTACAGGTATCTCCGAAAGTGTCTGTTGGGTTGGCACGAATCAAGACTGAGATTTGCCATTCCGTTTGACGGAGAGGTATCTCTGGGCCCACTCGGTAATGCATCATCATAATGAGCTCAATGTGATCAAGTGGCTGATCACGGGATCATGCATTACGGTACGAGTAAAGTGACTTGCCGGTAACGAGACTGAACAAGGTATTGGGATACCGACGATCGAGTCTCGGGCAAGTAACGTACCGATTGACAAAGGGAATTGTATACGGATTGATTGAATACTCGACATCGTGCTTCATCCGATGAGATCATCGTGGAGCATGTGGGAGCCAACATGGGTATCCAGATCCCGCTGTTGGTTATTGACCGGAGAGGCTTCTCGGTCATGTCTGCATGTCTCCCGAACCCGTAGGGTCTACACACTTAAGGTTCGGTGACGCTAGGGTTGTAGAAATATTAGCACATGGTAACCCAAAAGTTGTTCAGAGTCTCAGATGAGATCCCAGATGTCACGAGGAGTTCCAGAATGGTCCGGAGGTAAAGATTCATATATAGGAAGTCCAGTTTCGGCCATCGGGAAGGTTTTAAAATTCTGCTACGTTCCCCAACAGTGGCATCATGAGCTAGGTCTATGCGTAGTTACTATGCACGAGTAGAACACAAAGTAGTTGTGGGCATCGATATTGTCAATTATCTTGCTGTTACTAGTCTTATCTTGATTCGGCGGCATCGTGGGATGAAGCGGCCCGGACCAACCTTACACGTACGCTTACGTGAGACTGGTTCCACTGAGTGACATGCACTAGTTGCATAAGGTGGCTGGCGGGTGTCTGTCTCTCCCACTTTAGTCGGATCGGATTCGATGAATAGGGTCCTTATGAAGGGTAAATAGAAATTGGCAATTCACGTTGTGGTTTTGGCGTAGGTAAGAAACGTTCTTGCTAGAAACCTATAGCAGCCACGTAAAAACTTGCAACAACAATTAGAGGACGTCTAACTTGTTTTTGCAGCAAGTGTTTTGTGATGTGATATGGCCAAAGGATGTGATGAATGATATATGTGATGTATGAGATGATCATGTTCTTGTAATAGGAATCACGACTTGCATGTCGATGAGTATGACAACCGGCAGGAGCCATAGGAGTTGTCTTTATTTATTTATGACCTGCGTGTCAACATAAACGTCATGTAATTACTTTACTTTATTGCTAAAGTGTTAGCCATAGTAGTAGAAGTAATAGTTGACAAGACAACTTCAAGAAGACACGATGATGGAGATCATGATGATGGAGATCATGGTGTCATGCCGGTGACAACAATGATCATGGAGCCCCGAAGATGGAGCAAATGATATTGGCCATATCATGTCACTATTTGATTGCATGTGATGTTTATCATGTTTTACATCTTATTTGCTTAGAACGACGGTAGCTTAAATAAGATGATCCCTCGTAAAATTTCAAGAAAGTGTTCCCCTAACTGTGCACCGTTGCGAAGGTTCGTTGTTTCGAAGCACCATGTGATGATCGGGTGTGATAGATTCTAATGTTCGAATACAATGGGTGTAAGCCAGATTTACACACGCAATACACTTAGGTTGACTTGACGAGCCTAGCATGTACAGACATGGCCTTGGAACACAGAAGACCGAAAGGTCGAGCATGAGTCGTATAGAAGATACGATCAACATGAAGATGTTCACCGATGTTGACTAGTCCGTCTCACGTGATGATCGGATACGGCCTAGTTAACTCGGATCATGTTATACTTAGATGACTGGAGGGATGTCTATCTGAGTGGGAGTTCATTGAATAATTTGATTAGATGAACTTAATTATCATGAACTTAGTCTAAAATCTTTACAATATGTCTTGTAGATCAAATGGCCAACGTTGTCCTCAACTTCAACGCGTTCTTAGAGAAAACCAAGCTGAAAGACGATGGCAACAACTATACGGACTGGGTCGGGAACCTGAGGATCATCCTCATAGCTGGCAACAAAGATTATGTCCTAGAAGCACCGCTAGGTGACGCACCCGTCCCACAGAACCAAGACGTTATGAACACTTGGCAGACACGTGCTGATGATTACTCCCTCGTTTAGTGCGGCATGCTTTACAGCTTAGAACCAGGGCTCCAAAAGCATTTTGAGAGACACAGAGCATATGAGATGTTCGAAGAGCTGAAAATGGTTTTTCAAGCTCATGCCCGGGTCGAGAGATATGAAGTCTCTGACAAGTTCTTCAGCTGTAAGATGGAGGAAAATAGTTCTGTCAGTGAGCACATACTCAAAATGTCTGGGTTGCATAACCGCTTGACTCAGCTGGGAGTTAATCTCCCGGATGACGCAGTCATTGACAGAATCCTTCAGTCGCTTCCACCGAGCTACAAGAGCTTTGTGATGAACTTCAATATGCAGGGGATGGAAAAGACCATTCCTGAAGTATTTGCAATGCTGAAATCAGCAGAGGTAGAAGTCAAAAAGGAACATCAAGTGTTGATGGTGAATAAAACCACTAAGTTCAAGAAAGGCAAGGGTAAGAAGAACTTCAAGAAGGACGGCAAGGGAGTTGCCGCGCCCAGTAAGCAAGCTGCCGGGAAGAAGCCAAAGAATGGACCCAAGCCCGAGACTGAGTGTTTTTATTGCAAGGGAAGTGGTCACTGGAAGCGGAACTGCCCCAAATACTTAGCGGACAAGAAGGCCGGCATCACGAAAGGTATATGTGATATACATGTAATTGATGTGTACCTTACCAGTACTCGTAGTAGCTCCTGGGTATTTGATACCGGTGCGGTTGCTCACATTTGTAACTCAAAGCAGGAGCTGCGGAATAAACGGAGACTGGCAAAGGACGAGGTGACGATGCGCGCCGGGAATGGTTCCAAGGTCGATGTGATCGCCGTCGGCACGCTACCTCTACATTTACCTACGGGATTAGTTTTAAACCTCAATAATTGTTATTTAGTGCCAGCTTTGAGCATGAACATTGTATCAGGATCTCGTTTAATACGAGATGGCTACTCATTTAAATCCGAGAATAATGGTTGTTCTATTTATATGAGAGATATGTCTTATGGTCATGCTCCGATGGTGAATGGTTTATTCCTAATGAATCTCGAGCGTAATGCTACACATATTCACAGTGTGAATACCAAAAGATGTAAGGTTGATAATGATAGTCCCACATACTTGTGGCACTGCCGCCTTGGTCACATAGGTGTCAAACGCATGAAGAAGCTCCATGCAGATGGACTTTTAGAGTCTCTTGATTACGAATCATTTGACATGTGCGAACCATGCCTCATGGGTAAAATGACCAAGACTTCGTTCTCAGGAACAATGGAGCGAGCAACCAACTTATTGGAAATCATACATACTGATGTCTGCGGTCCAATGAGTATTGAGGCTCGCGGTGGCTATCGTTATGTTCTCACCCTCACTGATGACTTGAGTAGATATGGGTATGTCTACTTAATGAAACACAAGTCTGAGACCTTTGAAAAGTTCAAGGAATTTCAGAGTGAGGTTGAGAATCAACGTGACAGGAAAATCAAGTTCTTGCGATCAGATCATGGGGGAGAATACTTGAGTCACGAATTTGGCACACACTTAAGAAAATGTGGAATAGTTTCACAACTAACGCCGCCTGGAACACCTCAGCGTAATGGTGTGTCCTAACGTCGTAATCGCACTCTATTAGATATGGTGCGATCTATGATGTCTCTTATCGATTTACCGCTATCATTTTGGGGCTATGCTTTAGAGACTGCCGCATTCACTTTAAATAGGGCTCCGTCAAAATCCGTTGAGACGACACCGTATGAATTATGGTTTGGGAAGAAACCTAAGCTGTCATTTCTAAAAGTTTGGGGATGCGATGCTTATGTCAAGAAACTTCAACCTGAAAAGCTCGAACCCAAGTCGGAAAAATGCATCTTCATAGGATACCCTAAAGAAACTGTTGGGTATACCTTCTCCCTCAGATCCGAAGGCAAGATCTTTGTTGCCAAGAATGGGTCCTTTCTAGAGAAAGATTTTCTCTCGAAAGAAATAAGTGGGAGGAAGGTAGAACTTGATGAAGTATTACCTCTTGAACCGGTAAGTGGCGTAGCTCAAGAAAATGTTCCTGAGGTGCCTGCACCGACTAGAGAGGAAGTTGATGATGATCATGAAACTTCAGATCAAGTTGCTACTGAACTTCGTAGGTCCACAAGGACACATTCCGCACCAGAGTGGTACGGCAACCCTGTCTTGGAAATCATGTTGTTAGACAACGGTGAACCTTCGAACTATGAAGAAGCGATGGCGGGCCCGGATTCCGACAAATGGCTGGAAGCCATGAAATCCGAGATAGGATCCATGTATGAAAACGAAGTATGGACTTTGATCGGCGAGCCATAGAAAATAAATGGATCTTTAGGAAGAAGACAGACACGGATGGTAACGTGACCATCTATAAAGCTCGGCTTGTCGCTAAGGGTTATCGACAAGTTCAAGGGGTTGACTACGATGAGACTTTCTCACCCGTAGCGAAGCTGAAGTCCATTCGAATCATGTTAGCAATTGCCGCATTCTATGATTATGAGATATGGTAAATGGACGTCAAAACGGCATTCCTTAATGGTTTCCTTAAGGAAGAATTGTATATGATGCAGCCGGAAGGTTTTGTCGATCCTAAGAATGCTGACAAGGTGTGCAAGCTCCAACGCTCGATTTATGGGCTGGTGCAAGCATCTCGGAGTTGGAACATTCGTTTTGATGAGATGATCAAAGCGTTTGGGTTTATGCAGACTTATGGAGAAGCTTGCATTTACAAGAAAGTGAGTGAGAGCTCTGTAGCATTTCTCATATTGTATGTGGATGACATACTGTTGATGGGAAATGATATAGAATTCTTGGAAAGCATAAAGGCCTACTTGAACAAGTGTTTTTCAATGAAGGACCTTGGAGAAGCTGCTTATATATTAGGCATCAAGATCTATAGAGATAGATCGAGACGCCTCATTGGTCTTTCGCAGAGCACGTACCTTGACAAGATATTGAAGAAGTTCAAAATGGATCAATCAAAGAAGGGGTTCTTGCCTGTATTGCAAGGTACGAGATTGAGCACGGCTCAATGCCCGACCACGGCAAAAGATAGAGAAAAGATGAGTGTCGTCCCCTATGCCTCGGCCATAGGGTCTATCATGTATGCTATGTTGTGTACCAGACCTGATGTAAACCTTGCCGTAAGTTTGGTAGGAAGGTACCAAAGTAATCCCGGCATGGAACACTGGACAGCGGTCAAGAATATCCTGAAGTACCTGAAAAGGACTAAGGAAATGTTTCTCGTTTATGGAGGTGACGAAGAGCTCGTCGTAAAGGGTTACGTCGATGCTAGCTTCGACACAGATCTGGATGACTCTAAGTCACAAACCGGATACGTGTATATTTTGAATGGTGGGCCAGTAAGCTGGTGCAGTTGCAAGCAAAGCATTGTGGCGGGATCTACATGTGAAGAGGAGTACATGGCAGCCTCGGAGGCAGCACAAGAAGCAGTCTGGGTGAAGGAGTTCATTACCGACCTAGGAGTCATACCCAATGCGTCGGGCCCGTTGACTCTCTTCTGTGAAAACACTGGAGCTGTTGCCCTTGCCAAGGAGCCCAGGTTTCACAGGAAGACCAGGCATATCAAGCGTCGCTTCAACTCCATTCGTGAAAGTGTTCAAAATGGAGACATAGAGATTTGTAAAGTACATACGGACCTGAATGTAGCAGATCCATTGACTAAACCTCTCCCTAGAGCAAAACATGATCAACACCAGAACTGCATGGGTGTTTGATTCATCACAATGTAACTAGAATATTGACTCTAGTGCAAGTGGGAGACTATTGGAAATATGCCCTAGAGGCAATAATAAAATGGTTATTATTATATTTCTTTGTTCGTGATAATTGTCTACTGTTCATGCTATAATTGTGTTATCTGGAAATCGTAATACATGTGTGAATACATAGACCACAACACGTCCCTAGTGAGCCTCTAGTTGACTGGCTCGTTGATCAAAGGATAGTCATGGTTTCCTGACTATGGACATTAGATGTCATTGATAACGGGATCACATCATTAGGAGAATGATGTGATGGACAAGACCCAATCCTAAGCTTAGCTCAAAGATCGTGTAGTTCGTTTGCTGTAGCTTTTCTGAATGTCAAGTATCATTTCCTTAGACCATGAGATTGTGCAACTCCCGGATACCGTAGGAGTACCTTGGGTGTGCCAAACGTCACAACGTAACTGGGTGACTATAAAGGTACATTACAGGTATCTCTGAAAGTGTCTGTTGGGTTGGCACGAATCGAGACTGGGATTTGTCACTCCGTATGACGGAGAGGTATCTCTGGGCCCACTCGGTAATGCATCATCATAATGAGCTCAATGTGATCAAGTGGCTGATCATGGGATCATGCATTACGATACGAGTAAAGTGACTTGCCGGTAATGAGACTGAACAAGGTATTGGGATACCGACGATTGAGTCTCGGGCAAGTAACGTACCGATTGACAAAGGGAATTGTATACAGATTGATTGAATCCTCGACATCGTGGTTCATCCGATGAGATCATTGTGGAGCATGTGGGAGCCAACATGGGTATCCAGATCCCGCTGTTGGTTATTGACCGGAGAGGCTTCTCGGTCATGTCTGCATGTCTCCCGAACCCGTAGGGTCTACACACTTAAGGTTCAGTGATGCTAGGGTTGTAGAGATATTAGCACACAGTAACCCGAAAGTTGTTTGGAGTCCCGGATGAGATCCCGGATGTCATGAGGAGTTTCGGAATGGTCCGGAGGTAAAGATTCATATATAGGAAGTCCAGTTTCGGCCATCGGGAAGGTTTCAGGGGTCACCGGTATTGTACCGGGACCACCGGAAGGGTCCCGGGGGTCCACCGGGTGGGGCCACCTATCCCGGAGGGCCCCATGGGCTGAAGTGGGAGGGGAACCAGCCCCTAGTGGGCTGGTGCGCCCCCCTTTGGCCTCCCCCTGCGCCTAGGGTTGGAAACCCTAGGGATGGGGGGGCGCCACCCTTGCCTTGGGGGGCAAGGCACCCCCTTTGGCCGCCGCCGCCCCCTAGGAGATTGGATCTCCTAGGGCCGGAGCCACCCCTTAGGCACCCTATATACAGTGGGGGGGAGGGAGGGCTGCGCACCCAAGCCCCTGGCCTCTACCTCTCCCTCCCGTGACACTCCTCCATCTCCCAGCGCTTGGCGAAGCCCTGCCGAGATCACCGCTGCTTCCACCACCACGCCATCGTGCTGCTGGATCTTCATCAACCTCTCCTTCCCCCTTACTGGATCAAGTTGGAGGAGACGTCTTCCCAACCGTATGTGTGTTGAACGCGAAGGTGTTGTCCGTTCGGCACTTGGTCATCGGTGATTTGAATCACGTCGAGTACGACTCCATCAACCCCGTTCTCTTGAACGCTTCCGCTCGTGATCTACAAGGGTATGTAGATGCACTCCTCTTTCCCTCGTTGATAGATGACTCCATAGATTGATCTTGGTGATGCGTAGAAAATTTTAAAATTCTGCTACGTTCCCCAACAATGAGATGGTTGGTGTGGATACTGTCATTGTTGTGGTTTCATGATCGCGGACCTGATCACTTCGGGATTTTCTTTTTTCTCGCCTATGCATAGCTTTGGTCATGTATGACTTTGCTATTTGCTGGCGTGTTTTTGCATGCATGTGTTGGTGTTGATTGTGTGCATCCTAATTATGCAGAGGTCGGGCGTGTGCTCATTGTGTTTTGTATCCTCTTCATGCTTCATTTTGAGCTAATAAATTTCACCCTTTGTGGAAAAAAGTACATGCAAATTTTTTAAGGGGACCTAATTGCCTTGGTGCCCTTCTCGGATACCACAATGATTTCTTTCTCGGTCTTCTTCAGCCATGCCGGCATGGCCTCCTCAACCCTAGGCTCCTTGGCTACTGTTGTGGCCTTGGCCCTGGGATCGGCCAGTTCTTCTACTTTGTGATCCTTCACTGTTGGCTCCTCGAGATAGGTCTCCTCCTTGGCATGCGCCTCCGTCTTGGTCACCTTTGGTCAGCCCCAGTCTTGGCTTTCGGCGGCGGCGACAGAGATAAATTGAACTCGCTCGCGGCGAGCCACACGACTATCAACTCCTTGAACTCGTTGAGTGCCTTCTTCTCTAGGTCAGACAACTCAACCACTAGGTTTCTCTCCTCCTTGAAAGAGATGGTCTCTTTATATCTCACTACTAGGAAAAGGGCTATAGATGAAATTGACACTAATGGCGCATCAGAGAAGTGGTGCGTCACTACTATATACTAATGGCGCACCATGTGGTGATGCGCCATTAGTGTGGAAGACACTAATGGCGCACCAGGCACAAGGTGCGCCACTAGTAACAATTTTTTTTCATTTTTCCAAACATACTAATGGCGCATCCAGGTAAAGTGCGTCATTAGTAGTTCTAACTAGTAATGACGCATCAGCCGTAGAGTGCGCCACTACTGTATTTTTTTTATTCTTTTTTTTGCAAAACTACTAATGGTGCACCGTTGCAAAGTGCGCCATTACTAGTTTAAACTAGTAATGGCGCACTATGCCACGGTGCGCCATTAGT
>NC_041390.1:611509735-611514143 GCF_002162155.2 Triticum dicoccoides
GCCAGGAGGTGCGCCATTAGTATGTTGGGTTACTAATGGCGCATGGCTGTGTGGTGCGCCATTAGTAACCTGGGACCAGCTAGATATTTTGGACAGCCACACCTACACACTCACTTTCCCCACTTCATTCCCTCCACCTCCTTCTCCAAGCTTGTCGGCTGCCTCCTCCTCCTCACCTCATTTGCACCATAGATTCATCAAAATTAAGTGGTGAAATTACCTTTTTTGATAGGTATGTAAGGGGAAAGCTATCTTCATGTTGTAAATCTACTTTTTTTCTCCCTAGCTCGCTCCAACAACGTGCACATGCACTTTTTGTGGCCTGGCTAGATCTATGTATGTTTGTGGTGTTGCATATGTTTGTGGTGTTGCATATATGTTTGTGTTTGCAGGTACCGGTATTTGAAATGCGATAGTTGCCAATATTTTGCCGGAATGTTGATTCATTTCCGTTTCGGCGAGAATTTTGGCACTATGCATTCTTTTTGGTCCTATTTTTAGGGAAAGTCATGCCAAATTTTTTCTTGGTTCTAAAATATCGTTTTGCTCTACCCCGCAGGCGACCATGGTCTGCACGATGACCGAAGGCATCGTGAATAGTTTTTTGAGCTCCACGAAGGCCGAGATGCTTCAAAAGAACGAGACGGAGATAAGATGTCCGTGTCGAAGATGCAAGCTGAAGAGCCTTATTGCGGACCCGGATTCCGGGCAGGTGCGGGACCACCTGCTCTTGCGTGGTTTCATGGATGGCTATCGGTGGCAAGGTGATGAAGATGACTATGAAGTCGTCCATGGGGGCCGGGCAAGAAATGAGGAAGGGCAGCAAGACAACCACCGCGGCTCGGGCGGGCGAGAAGACGAAGAATCTCTAGGACATGATCACGACGGTGATGCTGTACACAATCATCATGTAGAAGATGCCGGACATGATGATGAGGAAGATGCTGGAGCAGACGAAGGGCATGATCATGAAGATGAAGATGCCGGCGGAGCAGACGACGATGGACCATCGATGGGCTGGGTGCAGGACCCTCATATTCAAGAGCTGCTTCTCAAGCAGACGGATAACGCAAGAGCTGCCGCCTGAGAGAAAGCCAAGCTGGATCAACTGGAGATAGACGCGGTTACTCCATTGTATGAAGGATGCAGACCCGAGGATACCCGCCTGAAAGTAACACTCATGGCTTTGGAGATGAAGGTAAAACACAAAATGATCGACGCATGCTTCGACGAGAATATGTCATTCTGGCACGAACGTCTTCCGAAGGGGAACAAGTGCCCGACCAGTTTCGAGGAGGCGAAGAAAGTCATGTGTCCTCTAGATTTACCGCACGTGAAATACCATGTGTGCATGAACAATTGCATCATTTATCGGGGCGAGCACGCGGAGTCTACCATATGTCCGGTGTGCAGCGTCACTCGATACAAGAAGAGGAACAAAGCTCCTCGAAAAGTGGTGTGGTACTTTCCGATCACTTCTCGTCTGTAGCGGTATTTCACGGACCCTAAGGTAGCAAAGCTCCTGCGTTGGCACGCGGATAGGGAGGAGAAGAAGCGAGAAGATGATGCAAATGATCCGGAGATAAATAAAAAAGACAAGATGCTGAGTCACCCTAAGGATGGGAGCCAGTGGCAAGCGTTGAACTTCGAACACCCAGAATTTGGGAAGGATCCAAGGAACATCGTGCTGGGCGCGAGCACCGATGGAGTCAATCCGTTTGGCAGCCAGAGAAGCACATATAGCACCTGGCCTATGTTTGTGTGGATGTACAACCTCCCCCCTGGTTGTGCATGAAGAGGAAGTACATTCACATGAGTATGCTAATTGAAGGGCCGAAACAACCAGGGAACGACATCAATCTGTATCTGGGGCTGCTGAAAGAGGAGTTAGATACGCTGTGGAAAACGCCAGCCAATACGTGGGACGCCGCAGAGAAAGAATATTTCCCTATGAGAGCCGCACTGCTCACGACGGTGCACGACTATCTCGGTTACGGACATCTCGCGGGGCAGGTGGTCCATGGATTTTCTGGACGCGTCAGGTGCATGGATGACACAACGTATCGCCAGCTAGATAGAGATCCCGGGTCTTCGAAAACCATGTTCATGGGACATCGAAGGTGGCTTCGCGATGATGACCCGTGGAGGAAACGCAAGGATCTGTTCGATGGTGAAACCGAACCCCAAAGACGCCCGCGTATGAGGAGCGGCGAGGAAATAGACGGGTTGTTGAAAAATTGGAAAGATTGCCCACTGCCGGGAAAGAAGCAAAAGGCGCTAGAGCCGGGAAAGAAGCGAAAGGCGCCAGAGCCGCTGCTGAAGGTATGGAAAACGAGGTCTGTTTTCTGGGACTTGCCGTACTGGAAGATCCACAGTGTGCCTCACAGCCTTGATGTCATGCATATCACGAAGAACGTGTGCGAGAGTCTGCTTGGTACCCTGCTCAACATGCCAGAGAGGACCAAAGATGGGCCAAAAGCAAGGGCAGACTTGAAATCAATGGGCATCAGGCAGGAGCTTCACGCTAATGATGATGATGATGATGATGATGATGATGCGAAGCAGGACACAGAAAGTCATCGCAAAGGAAAAAAGGCCAAGAAGACCGGAAATGACTACCCTCCCATGTGCTTCACTCTAAGTCAGGAGGAGATCGAGCAGTTTTTCACCTGCCTCGTAGGAGTAAAACTTCCTTACGGTTACGCGGGGAAGATAAGCAGATACCTAGACCCAGCAAAGCAGAAGTTCAGCGGGATGAAGTCTCACAACTGTCATGTGCTGATGACGCAGATACTTCCAATTGTAATCCGTGGGATCATGGACGCGCACGTCCGTGAAATGCTATTTGGCCTATGCAACTTTTTCGACGTCATCTCTCGGAAGTCGGTTGGCGTGAGGCAACTCAGAAGGCTACAGGAAGAGATCGTGGTGATACTATGCGAGCTTGAGATGTACTTCCTGCCCGCATTCTTCGACGTGATGGTGCATTTGCTGGTCCATATCGTGGAGGATATCATCCAACTCGGGCCGACGTTCCTGCACAACATGATGTCGTTCGAAAGGATGAATGGTGTCATCAAAGGATACATTCGCAACATGTCACGTCCAGAGGGAAGTATAGCTAGGGGCTTTCTGACCGAAGAGTGCATCTCCTACTGCACGAATTATCTAGGCATCGAGAACCCCGTTGGTCTACCCGTCAACAGGCACCTCGGCAGGCTCGCTGGATGGGGTCACCATGAGGGTCGCCGCGAAATGCATGTCGACTTTGAGGGTCGACTCGCCGACTTTGAAAGAGCAAACCTAGTCATGCTACAACACATAGACGTGGTCGATCCTTGGGTGGTACAGCACAAAACCTTTATTGAGAAGACGTACAATGACTGAGGCCAACAGAGGACGGACGGAGATATAATCAAAGAGCACAACTCATGTTTCACGCGTTGGTTCAAGCAGAAGCTTCTGTCGTACCCTTTACATGAGGATTTTTCCACGGAAGAACAACTCATATTCGCCTTGTCACAGGGCGCCGAGCACAACCTGATGACCTATGATGCATATGATATCAACGGCTACACATTCTACACCGAGGACAAGGACATGAAGAGCGATGGTTATCAGAACTCCGGGATAACGATGGAATCCTACACCGATAACGACAAGGACAGATACTACTGAAGGATCAAGGAGATCTGGGAGCTGAGCTATGCTGGAGAGAAGGTCCCGATGTTCCGTGTCAGATGGGCCAAGAGCGTCCTGAAAGAAGACCGGTATTTCACCACCATGGTTATACCCGAAGCCAAATCCAAGACCGTGAGCGCAAATGTCACCGCGAAAAATGAGCCATGGGTACTGGCTTCCCAAGTGGACCAATGCTTCCTCATTACCGACCCGTCAAAGCCCAGTCGTGTTGTCGTGAGGAGAGGCAAAAGGAAGATCATCGGAATGGATGGAGTAGCCAATGAGCAAGACTTCGACAAGTACGGCGACCCGAAAATCGAACATGACGACGACGATGAAGTAGCAGCATACACCACAAGAAGAAGCAGGACCACCCTACCTAAAGGACGTCCGTTCCACAGAAGAACTCCATTTGCGAAAAAGAAGGGCAAGAAGATTGTGAATAGATAGCTAGCTAAGATCGATTGTATTTAAATCGCAGTCTTCATTTCTCGATTGTATTTCATGGCACATTTTGATATCATGAATATTTTTAAATTTCATTGGCACTTTTTGAATTCATGAGGACACTCGATCTTGATCCCCCTCCATCTCGATCTCGATTCCACCCGCATCCTCCCCCGCTAGCTCCACCGCCGCCGCCGACCCACCGCACCCTCCCCCGCTCCACCGCCGCCGACGAGCACCCCCCGCACCCTCCATCTCGATCTCGATTCCACCCGCACCC
>NC_041390.1:611514310-611514862 GCF_002162155.2 Triticum dicoccoides
GGCGACGAGCACCCCACGCACCCTCCCCCGCTCCACCGCCGCCCCCGATGATATTTTCAAATAACAAATTTGATGATATTTTTTAAAAAATTATTACAGTTTTTATAAAAAATTATTATTGTTTCATATTCATATTCATTTTCTAAATAATAATAATAATAATAAATTGTAGACTACAATTGTTGTTAAACAACAATTATTACTGTTTTTATAAAAAATATTACTGTTTCATATTCATATTCATTTATTAAAAAATAATAATAATAAATATACTAATGGCGCACCGGCCTGGTGGTGTGCCATTGCTATCTAAAAAAAGATTTATAATGGCGCACCGGCGGTGGGTGCGCCATTGCTATCTAAAAAAGATTTCTAATGGCGCACCGACGGGTGGTGCGCCATTAGTAAGCTTCCCCCTATAGCTAAGTCCTACCTCTCCCTCGCCAGATCCCCTTTCGTCCCTCTCTCCCTCGCCAGACCCACGACGCCGCCGCCCCGACCCCCACCGGACTCCACCCCCGCCGCCCCCACACCCCCACCCCCGCCGCCCCC
>NC_041390.1:611515317-611539486 GCF_002162155.2 Triticum dicoccoides
CCTCCTCCCCTTCCCCCTCCTCCTCCTCCCCTTGCCCCCCGCCTGCGCCGGGGCTGACGGCCCCTTCTCTGTCTCGCAGGGCAAGGTCTCCGGCGCCTCTATGACACCGACGCCTCCACCGTCTAGGGCGTCTGTGCCTTCTTCCACCTCCGGCCACCGCGGCCTCACTGTCGATCTGCATCACCTCCTCAACCCCGGCCCCGCACGAGCTCGCCATCGTCTTCCTCTTGGTGAGCTGCACCGGTTCCCTTCCCCCCCCCTTTCTGTTAACTGAACATTGTCAGGTTTAGGTTCTGTTAACTGAAAAAGTTTAGATTCAGAAACATTGTTGGACTGATAGGAATTTTGTTGAACAGAGCAATCTACACCTGTAATTTCTACTGTTATGCCTTTGTTACTCCAATCGAAATTTTCATGTCAAAATTTTCAGTCAAGCACAACTGATCATGTAACTTGAGACCTTGCCCTGCGGCATTATAATGTTTGATGCCTGCATCAACACTTCTCTGTACTGCATGCGGTTGTTATAGTTGAGGGTCAAAAGTAGGGGTTAGCTTTAACATGATTCGCTAGTGCTTTCATCACAGAACACATTCTTTGAAAAGGGGATATTCTGAAGTCGATGCTTTCTCGGGATGGGAATAATAGTCTGAAATACACCTGATGGAAACCTTTGTTGATTGTGATCTCTGCACATGTTTAATGTCTATGCTATTGTGCGGCTGTTATGTG
This sequence comes from Triticum dicoccoides, assembly GCF_002162155.2. Taxonomy (NCBI): domain Eukaryota; kingdom Viridiplantae; phylum Streptophyta; class Magnoliopsida; order Poales; family Poaceae; genus Triticum; species Triticum dicoccoides. The sequence goes on from NC_041390.1 coordinate 611,516,050, forward strand.
TGTCTATGTCGGTGAGCTTGTGTGGTGATTGTCTTGGTCCTTTTCATTTTTGTCATGGCATTCTTGAGGTGCTGATGTGTCTGAGGGCATGAACCATGATCAGGTTGAGTTCAGATTTCATTAGATTAGATGGATTATCATGCCTTGTGTCCTGATAGTTGGATATTTGAGTAGTATTGTCAACAGTAATAACTTTTACATGTTTGCATTGCTTCCAAGAGTAACAACAGGTGCTTAGGACACCTTTAGGAGATCTACTCATCTCTAATCATGCTACTCAAGGATAGGAACCGTAGGCTTCTCTATATATTTTTTCAGTGTCCTTTATTGGTGGTTCTATGATGTAGTCCAGATGAAACCAATTGCATGCATTGAGAAATAGAGTATTAAAACAAAACTTGACATGGTTTTCCACTTAGCTATCTGAATTGAGAAAAAACATAGCTTTTGTGGTCTCTGAGGCAAAACTTGCTACTCCATATACAACTAATACTACTAGTAGACAAGATACTACTCCATATACTACTAATACTACTACTGTATTTCATTTCAAAGTTCAAAATGCTGGTACTGAGATTTTCATTTCCAATGAGTGATGTTTTTCCTAGCAGTAGAAAAAACATAGCAACTTCTCCGATTTTATAAAGTTGTTCTTATATGGGTGAAACTTCACTTGTTTTTAGGCTAGTGCAGGGTGTTGCTTCTTCTGTATGGGCCAACTATGTCACAAATAAATTGTTCCTTCTTCTGTATTTGACAAGTAATGACTTGCAAAGATGATGATCATCTTGCTAGTTTGCTGGGTTTTGTGTCCGACCATTGTGTCATGATGAATTTGCAGGTACCCCGAGAGGCCCTTGAGTTTGCCGGAATGTCGATTAACTTCCGTTCCGGCAAATTCGGGTACTCCATATGTCCTATTTTCAGCAATGGTCATGCCGAAATTTTCCGTGAATTTTAGCATGACTTTGCTAAAAATAGGACATATGGGGTACTTGCGACTAATGCATGGGCCGGGGTATCTTAGTACTTAGTTAAGTAGGATCAACCGCCCCACCATTCTTGCTGCATTAAACCATAGGTGGCAGTAGAGCCAAGTGATTAGGCCCAACTTAGAATTCTCCTTAGCATCGATAAACCCTAGATGATAAACCCAACATAGGTGGCAATAGAGCCAAGTGATTAGGCCCAACCTAGGGTGCCTCGGCATCGATAAACCCTAAATGATGAAAACTTAACTTGGCTTCTATAGGGTGCCTCGATGTCGATGAGAACCTAAATGACGTACGCTTAGGCTTTTAGGGTGCCTCGGCATCGACAAACCCTAAGTGATAAAATCTTAGCTTTTAGGATGCCTCGGTGTCGACAAACCCTAAATGATGAGACCATGATCTTGTTCCTTGACAATAACCAACTTTTTGACCAAACTTTTTTCCTATTTAGAGCGAAACATGGCCCACAACGATGAGGCCGGCGGTTCGGGCGGCAAGCAATTCTGGGAGCTGTCCCAGGAGTTGGAGGAAGAACCTCACCGCTATGAGGACGCCGCGGAAGACACCGATCCTGACTACACAACCCCTAGTGGCGTCGAGGATGACACCACTGATGATGGTGCCGCGGATGCCACCACTGATGATGGCGGCGCATGCACAGATGGCAGCCAACCGAAGAGGCAAGGGAAGGACCGGCGCCCGAGCATGCTCGGCACCGTCAGGGAGGAACTTACTGAAGTGAACTCCGACGGGCATCCGACGGTGCCCAAACACGTAGTCAAGGGGTACTCGGTTCAGCTCGGGTGCATTCTCCGGAGCACCGTCTCGATCAACACCGAGAACCTAAGGCATAAGGACCGAGGGAATTTGCGTAGCCTCCTCTTCACGAAGCTGCACGAACGATACAAGTTCCCCGCTGAGTTTGCAAACACACGCCTCTCAGGGGATAAAGTGAACGGTGCCGCACTCACGAGGATGAGCACGACCCTGTCTACTTGGAAAAGCACGGTGAAGGCAATGATTGAAAAAGGTGATAGTTATGAGAAGATCAAGGCGAAATATCCTTTGATGAGCGAAAATGACTGCAAGGAGTTCAAGATCAAGTGCGAGAGCCCCACAACCCCCGAATCAAGTCAGTGGGGGAAAGAAATGCGGTAGTTGAACTTAGGGGTCCACCAACTCGGTCCCGGTGGTTACAGAGTGGCGGAGCCTATATGGGACAAGGAGGACACGGAGCGTGCCGAGCAAGGCCTACCGCCCCGCTTCAAGAAATACCGTGACAAGCAGACCAGGAACTTTCTCAGGGCTCGGTACAAGGAGGACCCGGTAACAAAGGAGCTTACCACGGATCCGAAGACCAAGGCGCTTGAGCTTGTTCTGGTAAGGAATACACCCCCGTGTAATTAGCTCCATATGGTTGCATTCTAATTAATCCCCAATATTTCTAAATGGTTCACGTTCCTTCCGCAGGACAAAGAAAGCAGTAGCGCGGTGTCGCCTCAGAGCTCCCCTTTCGACACTCCTTTGAATAGGGCGTTGAACGTAATGAAAAACAAGGATAAGCTCAGTAAGCCGACGTCAGCTGGTCGTGTGGCCGACAAAGGCTTGTCCACAAAATGGTCGTCATACTATACCGCTGGTGGGCGAAAGGAGAAAAAGACCAGCTCGGAAAGCCAATCGCGCGAGGTTGTAGCACTCAAGGAACAAGTGGCGCGGATTCCGGAGCTTGTCCAAGAGCAAGTGGAACAACAACTAGGAACGAAGCTCAAAGCCATGGTGCCTACGTTGATTCATGGGCTGACGACGTGGATTGCGGGCGGCCAACAGGGGCCTCCCCCGGTTCCTAGCTTCGCGGCCAGCAACTCGCACAGCGCGCAGGCGGCGCCATTGGTGTCTCCGGCGGAGGCGGTATTCGTGTCTCCGGCGCCGGCACGGGCATTGGAGCTTAATGCACCCGGGTGTACGCCGGCCGGCACCTCGCCAGCAAGCGGCCCCTCCGTCAGTTGCACGCCCGCCGTTGGCGGTGCCTCGACATTAGCCGAGCTCGACGCCATCATCACGGTAACTAATTAAGCCTCTCGGCCGAGGACTTCATCTCCTTGCCTTTGACTGGGCATCCCTGACACCCTACATGTTTTCGTAGGGCGCCGCCGATGTTCCGTGCACTCTCCTGCACTTCGTGAACGACGAGTTGGTCGATGTCGCCAAGGGCAAAATCGTTCAACCCGGCAACTCCGTGTTCCATGGTAAACCGATGCCACCCACCATGTATAGGGTTCAACTGGTTCGGGTGCTGCTAGGCTGCGACGAGTTGTTACCTCGGATTCAACCCGCCGGGGCCGACGAAGATGATCTGATGACCCTCAGCACCTGCCTAAGCTGGCCCCTGCTTTGGCCGAAGAACCAGATTTGTTTGGGGGCGAGGGACACCACCCCAAAGACAACACCGCCAGTCGTGCCGGCGCCAAGCCATGGCAAGACCACCGCAACGCTACCGGACATGCCGGACATCCCTATGGCACAGGATCCGAACATGCATATGGCACAAGATCTGGACGACGACGACAACGACGACGGCCGTACATTTAGCAACATCGATAAGTACTTTGCCGAACATGGGTACGATGACGAATTCTGCGGGCCTCCTTCTCAAGAACCCAACCAAGACAACCGTGGTATAGCTGGTACGGCGGAGAAACCTAGTTGCAACAGGCGTCGTCTGGCGCTCAGTTCTCAGGAGACGCCTCCAGCTGCCGACTTCACCGAGCCTCAGATAGCCGAGGTGCCAAATATTATCATCCCCAACACACTCAAGAAGGCGGTCTGTGAGCAGAACTCGGTCCCATCGGTCCCATTACAACAGAAGAAGAAGGGATGGAAAAGAAAGAGTAACAAGGGTGCAAGCCAGCCGGCACCGAGTACGATCCGTGCTCAGGACGGGCCACCTTCACCTAAGGATATCTCGAGGAGGGTGCCTGTGGCGGGTAGGGCGATGCTACCGACAAATATGCTCAATGCTGCAACCGATGCTATGCGGAGTCTACATGACAGTGTTCTTTCTTTGGAGAAGCGGCGTCTCAGAGAGAATGATGTGGCATACCCGGTTTTCGTGGCCAAGGTGCCAGAGGGCAAGGGCTTTGTGGATGGCGCCATCGAGGGCACGATCGTCCTGCGGTTTGATGAAATCTTTGCTATGTTTAACCTTCATCCGTTGCACTACACCTTCGTTCGGCTGTTTTCGCTGAGTATGGAGATGCGGATCATTAGAGACAAGACCCCGGACATCGTGATAGTTGACCCCTTCTACATGCGTGCCAAGCTCTTGGGCAGCGCTGGGGACCGCCAAGTCGCGAGTTCACACCTTGAAGGCGTCATTCTGGCAAACCCAGATATGGATAACTTCCTCGTGGCTTACTTTCCCGAATAAGTCATCCCTTAACCGCCCCGTAACATATGATTTTTTAGATTTCGATCGTTCTTTTTTTCTAACATTCCGTGTTCTATGCAGTGACACACATTGCACACTCATCCTCTTAAGCCCGAAATATTCCATGGCCACGTATTTCGACCCGAACCGCGACTCCAAGATGGACTACACAAATATCAAGAAAGTTCTTGATGATGTTCTCCTCGGATACGCCAAATCTGGAGGCACCTTCACCAGGCCAGTTCGTAGGTATGGCAAGCACGTGTTTGCCCACAATACTAAGTTCTGCTGCGTCAAGCAGCCGCCTGGCGGTCAAAAGGATGCCTACTACGCCCTCCATCACATGCGGGCGATCGTAAGGGACCATCATCACCTTCTGCTACCAGATGATCTCAAAGATTGGGCCGTGAGCTTGTCGGCAATCCAGGACGCGGACATCAGACAAGAATTCTTTTGCATCCAGTCAGAGTTTGCGGACATCATCCATCAAGATATCCTTCATACCTCGGGGCAGTTCTACCTCAGATATCAACCGTCCAACAGTGAGATAGATGGAACGCTGCAAATGCAGGCTGACAACGCCCGCGATTTCATGACCATCACGACAGACGGTGGCTTCATCCACGCTCCGGTCCCATGAGTCGAGTCGACAGTAGTGATGCTATGTGTAGTTCTGAAACATTTATTGGCTCATGTTGTAATTAAACTTTAATGAACTTGTATGTCTCTTTGGTTTGGACAGTCGTTCAACTTAGATGTAATCGATGCTATTTATTAGTAGGACCATGAATCATGCTATTAATGTCTTGCTTTTCTCTTCCGATCCTTTTGTTGCATACTTTTATATTGCTTATGTATGTATTGTCTGTTGTTTGGCTTGTGCATAGAAATGCCGTCGTATGTCGTGTACAAGGGTAAGGTTTCCGGAGTCTACGACGACTGGGAGGAGTGTCGGAGACAGGTTCACCGTTTCAGCGGTAACAGTTACAAAGTGTACACCACTAGGGCGGAGACGGAATCTAGATACGCCCGCTATCTAGCGGGAGAGAGGAGGGAGCGTTGGAGGAACCGGATGAAGACCAGTTTCATCGCGATGATGCTCATCGTGATGACCGCAGCTCTCTTCTATGTGATGGTAGTTTAGATGATCGATATCGACTTGTAATGTGAAGACAATCTCGATACGTGCGGTCTCGAGACTTGTAATATTTTATCTTTGTTCGGTCTTTTGAATTCGGAGACTAATATGATGAATTGTATTCGGAGACTAATCTTCTATTGTATTCAATGAATCTGCTGTTGCTGTGTGCTGCTGTCTATATTCTGTCAAATAATATATTTTGTAACCTCTGCAAAAATTAGAAAAATAAAAAAATAAAACCTAATATTCATAGTAATGGCGCATCACTACAGAGTGCGCCATTAGGATGCCAAAGTATACTAATGGCGCATCATCCAACAGTGCGCCATTAGTATGCCAAAGCATATGGTTAAATATGGCCCCTGGGAGGCATACTAATGGCGCATGTGAAGGAAATATGCCCTAGAGGCAATAATAAAGTTATTATTTATTTCCTTATTTCATGATAAATGTTTATTATTCATGCTAGAATTGTATTAACCAGAAATATAATACATGTGTGAATACATAAACAAACAGAGTGTCACTAGTATGCCTCTACTTGACTAGCTCGTTAATCAAAGATGGTTATGTTTCCTAACCATAGACAAAGAGTTGTTATTTGATTAACGAGGTCACATCATTAGTTGAATGATCTGATTGACATGACCCATTCCATTAGCTTAGCACCCGATCATTTAGTATGTTGCTATTGCTTTCTTCATGACTTATACATGTTCCTATGACTATGAGATTATGCAACTCCCGTTTGCCGGAGGAACACTTTGGGTGCTACCAAACGTCACAACGTAACTGGGTGATTATAAAGGAGCATTACAGGTGTCTCCAAAGGTAGATGTTGGGTTGGCGTATTTCGAGATTAGGATTTGTCACTCCGATTGTCGGAGAGGTATCTCTGGGCCCTCTCGGTAATGCACATCACATAAGCCTTGCAAGCATTGCAACTAATGAGTTAGTTGTGAGATGATGTATTACGGAACGAGTAAAGAGACTTGCCGGTAACGAGATTGAACTACGTATTGGATACCGACGATCGAATCTCGGGCAAGTAACATACTGATGACAAAGGGAACAACGTATGTTGTTATGCGGTCTGACCGATAAAGATCTTCGTAGAATATGTAGGAGCCAATATGGGCATCCAGGTCCCGCTATTGGTTATTGACCGGAGACGTGTCTCGGTCATGTCTACATTGTTCTCGAACCGTAGGGTCCGCACGCTTAAGGTTTCGATGACAGTTATATTATGAGTTTATGAGTTTTGATGTACCGAAGGAGTTCGGAGTCCCAGATGAGATCGGGGACATGACGAGGAGTCTCGAAATGGTCGAGACGTAAAAATCGATATATTGGACGACTATATTCGGACATCGGAAAGGTTCCGAGTGATCCGAGTATTTTTCGGAGTACCGGAGAGTTACGGGAATTCGCCGGGGAGTACATGGGCCTTATTGGGCTTTAGGGGAAAGAGATAGGAGAGGTTGAGCACCCCCCAAGGCCTAGTCCGAATTGGACTAGGGGGAAGGGCTGCACCCCCTCCTTCCTTCTCTCCTCTTTTCCCTTGCCTTGACTCCTACTCCTAATACATGGAAGGACTCCTAGTTGGACTAGGAAAGGGGGAATCCTACTCCCGGTGGGAGTAGGACTCCCCTAGGGCGCGCCATAGAGAGGGCCGGCCCTCCCCTCCTCCACTCCTTTATATACGGAGGCAGGGGGCACCCCATAGACACACAAGTTGATCTTCGTGATCGTTCCTTAGCCGTGTGCGGTGCCCCCCTCCACCATATTCCACCTCGGTCATATCGTTGTAGTGCTTAGGCGAAGCCCTACGTTGGTAGAACATCATCATCGTCACCACGCAGTCGTGCTGACGGAACTCATCCCCGAAGCTTTGCTGGATCGGAGCCCGGGGAGCGTCATCGAGCTGTACGTGTGCTAAGAACTCGAAGGTGGCGGAGTAACGGTGCTTGGATCGGTCGGATCGGGAAGACGTACGACTACTTCCTCTACGTTGTGTCAACGCTTCCGCAGTCGGTCTGCGTGGGTACGTAGATCATACTCTCCCCTCTCGTTGCTATGCATCACCATGATCTTGCGTGTGCGTAGGAAATTTTTGAAATTACTGCGTTCCCCAACAGTGGCATCCGAGCCTAGGTTTTATGGTTTGATGTTATATGCACGAGTGGAACACAAGTGAGTTGTGGGCGATATAAGTCATACTGCCTACCAGCATGTCATACTTTGGTTCGGCGGTATTGTTGGACGAGACGACTCGGACCGACATTACGCGTACGCTTACGCGAGACCGGTTCTCCCGACGTGCTTTGCACATAGGTGGCTTGCGGGCGACAGTCTCTCCAACTTTAGTTGAACCAAGTGTGGCTACGCCCGGTCCTTGCGAAGGTTAAAACAGAGTCAAATTGACAAACTATCGTTGTGGTTTTGATGCGTAGGTGAGATTGGTACTTACTTAAGCCCGCAGCAGCCACGTAAAACTTGCAACAACAAAATAGAGGACGTCTAACTTGTTTTTGCAGGGCATGTTGTGATGTGATATGGCCAAGACATGATGCTAAATTTTATTGTATGAGATGATCATGTTTTGTAACTGAGTTATCGGCAACTGGCAGGAGCCATATGGTTGTCGCTTTATTGTATGCAATGCAATCGCGATGTAATGCTTTACTTTATTACTAAGCGGTAGTGATAGTCGTGGAAGCATAAGATTGGCGAGACGACAACGATGCTACGATGGAGATCAAGGTGTCGCGCCGGTGACGATGGTGATCATGACGGTGCTTCGGAGATGGAGATCACAGGCACAAGATGATGATGGCCATATCATATCACTTATATTGATTGCATGTGATGTTTATCTTTTATGCATCTTATCTTGCTTTGATTGACGGTAGCATTATAAGATGATCTCTCACTGAATTATCAAGAAGTGTTCTCCCTGAGTATGCACCGTTGTGAAAGTTCTTCATACTGAGACACCACGTGATGATCGGGTGTGATAGGCTCTACGTTCAAATACAACGGGTGCAAAACAGTTGCACACGCAGAATACTCAGGTTATACTTGACGAGCCAAGCATATACAGATATGGCCTCGGAACACGGAGACCGAAAGGTCGAGCGTGAACCATATAGTAGATATGATCAACATAATGATGTTCACCAATGAAACTACTCCATCTCACGTGATGATCGGACATGGTTTAGTTGATTTGGATCACGTAATCACTTAGAGGATTAGAGGGATGTCTATCTAAGTGGGAGTTCTTAAGTAATATGATTAATTGAACTTAAATTTATCATGAACTTAGTCCTGGTAGTATTTTGCAAATTATGTTGTAGATCAATAGCTCGCGTTGTTGCTTCCCTGTGTTTATTTTGATATGTTCCTAGAGAAAATTGTGTTGAAAGATGTTAGTAGCAATGATGCGGATTGGATCCGTGATCTGAGGTTTATCCTCATTGCTGCACAGAAGAATTATGTCCTTGATGCACCGCTAGGTGACGGACCTATTGCAGGAGCAGATGCAGACGTTATGAACGTTTGGCTAGCTCAATATGATGACTACTTGATAGTTTAGTGCACCATGCTTAATGGCTTAGAATCGGGACTTCAAAGACGTTTTGAACGTCATGGAGCATATGAGATGTTCCAGGAGTTAAAGTTAATATTTCAAGCAAATACCCGAGTTGGGAGATATGAAGTCTCCAACAAGTTCTATAGCTAAAAAATGGAGGAGAATCGCTCAACTAGTGAGCATATGCTCAGATTGTCTGAGTACTACAATCGCTTGAATCAAGTGGGAGTTAATCTTCCAGATAAGATAGTGATTGACAGAATTCTCTAGTCACCATCACCAAGTTAGTAGAACTTCATGATGAACTATGATATGCAAGGGATAACGGAAATGATTCCCAAGCTCTTCGTAATGCGGAAATTGATGAAGGTAGTAATCGAGAAAAACATCAAGTGTTGATGGTAGACAAGACCACTAGTTTCAAGAAAAGGGCAGAGGGAAGAAGGGGAACTTCAAGAAGAACAGCAAGCAAGTTGCTGCTCAAGTGAAGAAGCCCAGGTCTGGTCCTAAAGCCTGAGACTAAGTGTTTCTACTCCAAAGGGACTGGTCACTGGAAGTGGAACTACCCCAAGTGATTGGCAGATAAGAAGGATGGCAAAGTGAACATAAGTATATTTGATATACATGTTATTGATGTGTACTTTACTAGTGTTTATAGCAACCCCTCAGTATTTGATACTAGTTCAGTTGCTAAGATTAGTAACTCGAAACGGGAGTTGCAGAATAAACAAAGACTAGTTAAGGGTGAAGTGACGATGTGTGTTGGAAGTGGTTCCAAGATTGATATGATCATCATCGCACACTCCCTATACTTTCGGGATTAGTGTTGAACCTGAATAAGTGTTATTTGGTGTTTGCGTTAAGCATGAATATGATTTGATCATGTTTATTATAATACGGTTATTCATTTAAGTAAGAGAATAAATTGTTGTTCTATTTACATGAATAAAATCTTATATGGTTACACACCCAATGAAAATAGTTCATTGGATCTCGATCGTAGTGATACACATAATCATAATATTGAAACCAAAAGATGCAAAGTTAATAATGATAGTGCAACTTATTTGTAGCACTGCCGTTTAGGTCATATTGGTGTAAAGCGCATGAAGAAACTCCATGCTGATGGGATTTTGGAATCACTTGATTATGAATCAGTTGATGCTTGCGAACCATGCCTCATGGGCAAGATGACTAAGACTCCGTTCTTCGGAACAATGGAGCGAGCAACAAATTTGTTGGAAATCATACATACTGATGTATGTGGTCCGATGAATATTGAGGCTCGCGACAAGTATCATTATTTTCTGATCTTCACAGATGATTTGAGCAGATATGAGTATATCTACTTGATGATACATAAGTCTGAAACATTTGAAAAGTTCAAAGAATTTCAGAGTGAAGTGAAAAATCATCGTAACAAGGAAATAAAGTTTCTATGATCTGATCGTAGAGAAGAGTATTTGAGTTACGAGTTTGGCCTTCAGTTAAAAACAATGTGAAATAGTTTCACTACTCACGCCACCTGGAACACCACAATGTAATGGTGTGTCCAAACATCATAACCGTACTTTATTAGATATGGTGCGATCTATGATGTCTCTTACCGATCTACCACTATCATTTTGGGGTTATGCATTAGAGACAGCTGCATTCACGTTAAAAGGGCACCATCTAAATCTGTTGAGACGACACCGTATGAACTATGGTTTGGCAAGAAACCAAAGTTGTCGTTTCTTAAAGTTTGGGGTTGCGATGCTTATATGAAAAAGTTTCATCCTAATAAGCTCAAACTCAAATCGGAGAAGTAAATCTTCATAGGATATCCAAAGGAAACTATTGGATACATCTTCTATCACAGATCCGAAGGCAAGACTTTTGTTGCTAAATTCAGAAACTTTCTGGAGAAGGAGTTTCTCTCGAAAGAAGTGAGTGGGAGGAAAGTAGAACTTGATAAGGTAATTGTACCTTCTCCCTTATTGGAAATTAGTACATCACAGAAACCGGTTTCTGTGACACCTACACCAATTAGTGAGGAAGCTAATGATGATGATCATGAAACTTCAGATCAAGTTACTACTGAATCTCGTAGGTAAACCAGAGTGAGATCTGCACCAGAGTGGTATGGTAATCCTGTTCTGGAAGTCATGTTACTAGACCCTGACGAACTTGCGAACTATAAGGAAGCGATGATGAGCCCAGATTCCGCAAAATGGTTTGAGGCCATGAAATCTGAGATATGATCCATGTATGAGAACAAAGTATGGACTTTGATGGATTTGCCCGATGATTGGCAAACCATAGAAAATAAATGGATCTTCAAGAGGAAGATGGACGTTGATAGTAGTGTTACTGTCTACAAAGCTCGACTTGTCGCAAAAGGTTTTCGGCAAGTTCAAGGGATTGACTACGATGAGACCTTCTCACCCGTAGCGATGCTTAAGTCTGTCCGAATCATGTTAGTAATTGCCGCATTTTATGAAATCTGGCAAATGGATAAACAAAACTGCATTCCTTAATGGATTTATTAAAGAAGAGTTGTATATGATGCAACCAGAAGGTTTTGTCAATCCGAAAGGTGCTAACAAAATGTGCAAACTCCAGCGATCCATCTGTGGACTGGTGCAAGCATCTCGGAGTTGGAATATACGCTTTGATGAGTTGATCAAAGCATATAGTTTTATACAGACTTGCGGAGAAGGCTGTATTTACGAGAAAGTGAGTGGGAGCACTACGGCATTTCTGATAAGTATATGTGAATAACATATTGTTGATCGGAAATAATGTAGAATTATTCTGTAAAGCATAAAAGGAGTGTTTGAAAGGAGTTTTTCAAAGAAAGACTTCGGTGAAGCTGCTTACATATTGAGCATCAAGATCTATAGAGATAGATCAAGATCGCTTGATAAGTTTTTTCAATGAGTACATACCTTGACAATATTTTGAAGTAGTTCAAAATAGAACAGTCAAAGAAAGAATTCTTGCCTGTGTTACAAGGTGTGAAGTTGAGTAAGACTCAAAGCCCGACCACGGCAGAAAATAGAATGAGAATGAAAGTCATTCCCTATTCCTTGGCCATAGGTTCTAAAAGTATGCCATGCTGTGTACCATACCTATTGTATACCCTACACTAGTTTTGGAAAGGGAGTACAATAGTGATCTAGGAGTAGATCACTGGACAGCGGTCAGAATTATCCTTAGTGAAATAAGGATATGTTTCTCGATTATGGACGTGACAAAAAGGTTCGTCGTAAAAAGTTACGTCGATGCAAGTTTTCACACTGATCTGGATGACTCTAAGTCTCGATCTAGATACATATTGAAAGTGGGAGCAATTAGCTAGAGTAGCTCCGTGCAGAGCATTGTAGACATAGAATTTTGCAAAATACATACGGATCTGAATTTGGCAGGCCCATTGACTAAATTCCTCTCACAAGCAAAACATGATCACTCTTTGGGTGTTAATCACATAGCGATGTGAACTAGATTATTGAATCTAGTAAACCCTTTTGGTGTTAGTCACATAGAGATGTGAACCAATCACATAAAGATGTGAACTATTGGTGTTAATCACATAGCGATGTGAACTAGATTATTGACTCTAGTGCAAGTGGGAGACTGAAGAAAATATGCCCTAGAGGCAATAATAAAGTTATTATTTATTTCCTTATTTCATGATAAATGTTTATTATTCATGCTAGAATTGTATTAACCGGAAACATAATACATGTGTGAATACATAAACAAACAGAGTGTCACTAGTATGCCTCTACTTGACTAGCTCGTTAATCAAAGATGGTTATGTTTCCTAACCATAGACAAAGAGTTGTTATTTGATTAACGAGGTCACATCATTAGTTGAATGATCTGATTGACATGACCCATTCCATTAGCTTAGCACCCGATCGTTTAGTATGTTGCTATTGCTTTCTTCATGACTTATACATGTTCCTATGACTATGAGATTATGCAACTCCTGTTTGCCGGAGGAACACTTTGGGTGCTACCAAACGTCACACCGTAACTAGGTGATTATAAAGGAGCATTACAGGTGTCTCCAAAGGTAGATGTTGGGTTGGCGTATTTCAAGATTAGGATTTGTCACTTCGATTGTCGGAGAGGTATCTCTGGGCCCTCTCGGTAATGCACATCACATAAGCCTTGCAAGCATTACAACTAATGAGTTAGTTGCGAGATGATGTATTACGAAACAAGTAAGGAGACTTGCCGGTAACGAGATTGAACTAGGTATTGGATACCGACGATCGAATCTCGGGCAAGTAACATACTGATGACAAAGGGAACAACGTATGTTGTTATGCGGTCTGACCGATAAAGATCTTCGTAGAATATGTAGGAGCCAATATGGGCATCCAGGTCCCGCTATTGGTTATTGACCGGAGACGTGTCTCGGTCATGTCTACATTGTTCTCGAACCGTAAGGTCCGCACGCTTAAGGTTTCGATGACAGTTATATTATGAGTTTATGAGTTTTGATGTACTGAAGGAGTTCGGAGTCCCAGATGAGATAGGGGACATGACGAGGAGTCTCGAAATGGTCGAGATGTAAAAATCGATATATTGGACGACTATATTCGGACATCGGAAAGGTTCCGAGTGATTCGAGTATTTTTCGGAGTACCGGAGAGTTACAGGAATTCGCCGGGAGTATATGGGCCTTATTGGGCTTTAGGGGAAAGAGATAGGAGAGGTTGGGCGCCCCCCCAAGGCCTAGTCCGAATTGGACTAGGGGGAAGGGCTACACCCCCTCCTTCCTTCTCTCCTCTTTTCCCTTGCCTTGACTCCTATTCCTAATACATGGAAGGACTCCTAGTTGGACTAGGAAAGGGGGAATCCTACTCCCGGTGGGAGTAGGACTCCCCTAGGGCGCGCCATAGAGAGGGCCGGCCCTCCCCTCCTCCACTCCTTTATATACGGGGGCAGGGGGCACCCCATAGACACATAAGTTGATCTTCGTGATCGTTCCTTAGCCGTGTGCGGTGCCCCCCTCCACCATATTCCACCTCGGTCATATCGTTGTAGTGCTTAGGCGAAGCCCTACGTCGGTAGAACATCATCATCGTCACCACGCCGTCGTGCTGACGGAACTCATCCCCGAAGCTTTGCTGGATCGGAGCCCGGGGAGCGTCATCGAGCTGTACATGTGCTAAGAACTCGGAGGTGCCGGAGTAACGGTGCTTGGATCGATCGGATCGGGAAGACGTACGACTACTTCCTCTACGTTGTGTCAACGCTTCCGCAGTCGGTCTGCGTGGGTACGTAGATCATACTCTCCCCTCTCATTGCTATGCATCACCATGATCTTACATGTGCGTAGGAATTTTTTTGAAATTACTGCGTTCCCCAACAGCATGGTGTTCTATACTAATGGCGCACTGCATGGTGCGCCATTAGTATACCAGATACTAATGGCACATCAGTGGTGCGCCATTAGTAAGAAATACTAGTGGCGTGATACTAATGACACACCAGTAGTGCGCCATTAGTAGGCAAAACTGGTGCGCCATTAGTAGGCCTTTTCCTAGTAGTGTCTAGAGTATGATGACATTGCACAAGACTAGTAATCCTTTTTACCGAGGGGAGACAAGAACAAATCATCCCCACATCTCTAACTTTGAATCTACTTTATTGGCATCTACTTTAAAAGATCATTTATGAATAGTGTAGGTGTGACTGGCAAAGGCGATATGTATATCTGCCTTCCTAATTTTGTCGTCTGAGACTTAAAATGTAGAATTGCTCCTCAGTAAGCATAGAAATAGAACTGAGTTTGATTTAACACATTTCATGGGGGCTCTATAAGTACATCTTAGTAAATTTCCAGGTTTTAACTCCCTTGCAAAAAGAAAACAATCTCAAGATTATATACTAGCAAATATGCCCGTGCGTTACAACGGGAGACAAAAAATTATGGCTAACCAAATAAGTATGACTCAATATCCTGACACATGAGCGTACTCTATTTTAACACAGTGGATCACCATGTTCCTATTTTTTTTTCTCACCCTAGCCGATGATCGCGATGTCCACGTGATCATAATGCATTCGATGCAGTAAATCACAAGGCTATGAGTTTGCCAGTGCATGCCACATTTGTCATTATGTTGCGCAAGGGAACGTTTAAAACTTTAAAAACAAATCTCATTGACTACAAACTACTCCCAACGCCAAGACATATAAAGACTTTCAAAAAACTAATCGAATCCTAAACATAAAATACTTTTGAATCAGTGAACAGTTTTTCGAATCGACAAACATGTTTTTTTGAAACTTTTTATTTTCTAAAAAAAATAATGAGCTTTAGTTTTGTTTACAAACTTTTTTAAATGTATGAAACGGTTTCAAATTCATTAACATTTTTGACTCAACAAACATTTTTTGAATCGATGATTTTTTTTTAAATTGGGGAACAAATTGTTAAAATAATTTTTTTGTGAACATTTTCTAAAATGTCATGGACATTTTTTTTCAGATTTCCAAATATGTTTTGACTACACGATCATTTTTTCAAAATCATGAACATGATTTTATTTCCCGACCATTTTTCCAAATTGTGATTCTTCTATAATATTGCAAACAATTTTGCAAAACCACCAACATTTTTTTAATCTGCAATTTTTTATGATTTTCTAAACATTTTTGAATTCACATATATTGTATGATTTCTCAAACATTTTGTTTGAAAACTCGTAACTTTAGAATATTAGATCCCGAATTAATTTAAAGAAGAAAGAAAACAGAAAATACAAAAAAGTAAAATGAGAAGAAACAGGGGAGTAAAGCCCCGCATATGGGCCGGCCCATGAATTTGCCAGTGCATGCCACATTTGTCATTATGTTGCGCAAGGGAACGTTTAAAACTTTAAAAACAAATCTCATTGACTACAAACTACTCCCAACGCCAAGACATATAAAGACTTTCAAAAAACTAATCGAATCCTAAACATAAAATACTTTTGAATCAGTGAACAGTTTTTCGAATTGACAAGCATGTTTTTTTGAAACTTTTTATTTTCTAAAAAAAATAATGAGCTTTAGTTTTGTTTACAAACTTTTTTAAATGTATGAAACGGTTTCAAATTCATTAACATTTTTGACTCAACAAACATTTTTTGAATCAATGATTTTTTTTAAAATTGGGGAACAAATTGTTAAAATAATTTTTTTGTGAACATTTTCTAAAATGTCATGGACATTTTTTTCAGATTTCTGAATATGTTTTGACTACACGATCATTTTTTCAAAATCATGAACATGATTTTATTTCCCGACCATTTTTCCAAATTGTGATTCTTTTATAATATTGCAAACAATTTTGCAAAACCACCAACATTTTTTAAATCTGCAATTTTTTATGATTTTCTAAACATTTTTGAATTCACATATATTGTATGATTTCTCAAACATTTTGTTTGAAAACTCGTAACTTTAGAATATTAGATCCCGAATTAATTTAAAGAAGAAAGAAAACAGAAAATACAAAAAAGTAAAATGAGAAGAAACAGGGGAGTAAAGCCCCGTATATGGGCCGGCCCATGAATGCATAGATGGGTCATGCATGAGAAAAGAACGATAAAATTGTAGAAGCTGGGGATCGATCCCCAGTCTCGTCGCTAGAGGAGCAATCGGACAACCACCCTGCTACTCATCGCTCATTGACTTCTACTCGACTCGCACCTATAAAACAGCGTAGGAGGCGGCGATTTTTGGTCCGAAAAGCCGAATCGTTTTTCACTTACGGGTGGCATCGGTGGGTAATTTTTATCAACTTGAAGGATAATTTTAATGACGGACGACCAGAAGCGATAGCCGCTTTATTAGTACTAGCACAAATGCCCGTGCGTTGCAACGGGACAAAATTTTAAGGTGTATTTCAATTTTAAGCAAATGCACATTCTAGAATCCAATCAATTGCACCATTCAAATAAAATATATCTTGATTCCATTGTAATTTATTAATTATTTTAGCTAGTGTTGCCTTATTTTCGTGATAGTTGGGCCGGCTAAGTTTGAGCACGGGTTGTGAAAAGGCCCAGATCGAGCGACATGTGCCACACGAGGATCTCTTCCTTGGGACAAACCTCCCTACAATGCCAGCACTCGTATGGTCTGTATGGTCTGTGGGTTTATCCTCTAAAAAAATATGCCTTTATGTCCTATGAATGTAATTTCAAAAACATAAGGATTTTGATGGAGCAAACATTTTTGTGAATGGGTGAACTTTATTTGAAATCGCAGAATTATGGTACACAGAGCTACGGGAGAGATGGTAAAACAAAGTGGAGTGCTCCTCCCTCCCAGCTTGCGTGCGGGGGCAATTTTCTCACCAACCAGATCATGTACCTCTTATAGAAGAGAGCCGGCATTCCGTCTTAGTCCTGGTGCTTTGAGATCACCCATGCCATCAAGAGCCTTTTTCAGTTCCTCTCGAGTGAATTCTGCCTTGAACATATCGTTCATAGCTTGGGACACACTAACAGGAACATGTTGGAGAATCTGTTCAATATTGGTACCTGCCATGGGGTAAACAGGGAGGGAAAATGATTAGTGATGAGAGCCTTCAAGCCCTCTTGCCCTTCCGCCTCCACATCATCCTCCTCATCAACTTTGTCAAAGCGAGACTGCTCCATGCACGATACAGGTGCATGATTTATGGACGACATAACAATCCATCGACCGGCGACTTGTTCAATCATACGTATTTCCGGCCAGATTTAACCATCGTCTGTGCATCCTTTGAAGTTTGTCATGTGCATAGCACTTTTTTTGTCAAAGTATTGTACCGCTTAACTCAGACGCTGCTGCATGAAAGAATTATGTATTCCTATCACCATCCACCAGCCAATCTGCATGTGCCTTTTGTTTCCAGAATATTTCATTTTGTTCCTCCAGCCGATCCAATTTGTATTTCCAGAATATTCTCAATATTTTTTTGCACTATTAACGCAAGAAATATTATAACTCCCGTGTACATCCACTGATAAAAACAATGTTGCGACCGAGCGGCCGGCACGTAACCATCACACAGGCCACGCGTGTACCTCCCCACGGCTCCACCGCTAGCCCATTCGTCTCCACCGCTAGCATATCCATTCGTCTCCACCGAGATGCATCTGCATCCAGCTCATTACTTCTCTCGCTCAATCTCTATCATGCTTCCACCAAACCAAAGTTGCTGGCGCCCCCCGTTCCAACGAAGCGAGCGGCACCGCCGGATCCCGTCGCCTCCCCCCGTTCCACTGGAGCAGGCGCCGCTGCTGGATCTCATTTCCTCATCGTTCTTCCAGGCCAGACCACCAGATCCGGAGTGCCGCCGCCGGATCCCGTCCCCGTAGGAACCCTTCGCGTCACCGGGAATCCCACGGCGGCGGACATGGTGGCCTCTGCAGGCGAGCTGGCTCCGGTCGCTCGGCTGTCCACTCCGCTCCAGGATCCCCTGCTCCCCTGCTCCACCACCACCAGTGGCCCCACGCGCGCCACCGGGAGTCCCAAGGCAGCGGCCATGGTGGCCTCTACAGACGAGCGGGCTCCGACCGCTCGGGTCCGCCGCCGCTCCAGCACCGACCGATGGGCGGCCATGGCACTCCGCCTGTCTCCGCCCGTCGACGTACTAACTCTGTTTTTTTTCTGTATGTGTTGACCTCGGACCCTTTTTTCAGTATATTCAGACGGGCTCTCTCTCCTCCCCCTCTCTTCTCTTTGATTTGTTCATGTCCTTCATTACAGGCTCTTCCTCAACATTTTTCGATTGGTGATGCATGGCATCTTTCTTCATTTCTCTAGGATAAAGATGATTTATATCTCATCTTTCTTTTGTTGTTCTGTAGATTCTCGCAACTTCGAACATATCTAAATTGCTAGGATTTGATCTAACGGGGCGGGGTGGGACTATTTTAGCACAGACATAAGCAAATTCCGTTTCGTGCAGCAGTAAGGGAGGGGATGGCAGGTCGGGAGATGTAGGGGCTTTTTTTAAAAAACGAAACGTTTTTGCCAGATCCACTTAAATAGGACTGCGGGTTAAATTATTGGAAGTGGAGGGACTTTTATGCAAAATCGCTAGCGACGACGGACGACCAGAAGCACTCCGTGCTTTATTAGTAGGGAAAGATATATATATATATAGGTAAAAATAAAGATATATAGGTAATAAATCTTGCCGTAATTTATTGTCTTTTTAATGTATAATAATATCTCACCCTGATGCAAATATGGTAACTACTCCGGTAGAATCGAACACTGATGTATGCATGGTATAATAAATCTTGCCGTGGACGCATCCATAATCATGAGTATCTCACGTAACACACACCTATGCGTGATCGGCAACGCTACTGATTACATGGAATATATCTATTTTAGGGCAGTGAGGGGTGTTTGTATCTCAGATAATGCCATATGTAAACTGCCAATCTCCAGATCGTCATGTATGGGATGCGTCAATATTTCCTTTTAGCAAGACTAGAGTGCCGCCTATATATACTGCGGCCGGAGGGGTTCACGGTCATTGCCTCTTAGGTTTACAGAGAAGAATAGATTTCCACGATCGAGTTGAAGATCAACCATGAGAGGGAGCGGCCTTGTGTTCGTGATCGCCCTCCTGTTCGTCGGGTGCCTTGCGATCGGACAGTGTAAGCATACATATATTCTTGCAGCTAATTCATTGTCCTATATAGATTGATGCCTCCAGTACGTTGTTCTCGCATTGTGCACCAACAAATCAATATTGCATTGTATTGCCTATATATATGTGACAGGTCGTCCTGTGGTTAGAGGAAGCAACCAAGAGAGTCGTGCCAATATTACCGCAAATGCTACAACTATTGCGGATTCGTCGTCATCAAGGGAGAGCTCGAGCAAACTGACGTTGAACTGGTGTTACCCAAGGGACTGCAACAATCCTAACAATCCGTTCTACACGAGACCGTGCTACTGCTGCCCCTTGCGACCGGACGAGCTGTGCTTTAGTAATATCGACGATTGCCATGCAGGGTGCCCGACTTGTCATCCTACTTGCTGATATATAGGCGTGTTCATTGCTGTGACATAAAGCTACTAGTTCGGTGTTATTCGTTAGGTTGATGGTAGTACACACTAGCTTTCCCACTACTAGTCTTTCTCTATATATGTGCAACGCAATATATATATGTATGATCGAGTTTAAAGAGATGAACGAAGGATAATTCGCTATAGTGTCCATCTTTTGCATTGTCAATGCCCTCTTTTTTGTACACGTAGCTATTTTTCTTTTGTCAATATTGGCCTAATACTATATATTTTTCTGGCCGCCTTGTCCTCCCTCTATAGTAACCCTTACATCCTGATCTAAATCCATCGTTAGTTTTCTTACGACATGCACACCCCATCCTTATGAACACTTTTAAAAAAGTGAGTGAGCAGGTATTGAGATAGCTATGCCTAGTTTTTTATTGTCATTCTTAATCTATCGTACATATGCAATGAAGCAAGTCTCTAGCTTCTAGAGGCGACCGGTGTGTGCTGCCCACAGCAGTGCCTCTCGCGTGTAGCTGGGCGTCAGATCAGGGCGGATCCCATGCCCCCCGCCATGACCTCCATGACGTGTGCCCACCGCCACCACGACGCTATCGCCGATGAGCTCTAGCGCGATGCTGCACCAGCCGCCAGTGGTGTGTATCCTAACTTGGTCGCCCGCGCCAGAGCTCCCGCATGAGGAGAAAGACACCTTGCCGGGTCGGCCAGGCTTCGCGTGGCCGTGCCTCTGGTGGCGAGGGAGGGTGGGCCCCCGGCGGCGCCGCCTAGGGTACTTTTGTGAAGCGCCTGCAAGGAAGTTTTTTTTAATCCAGACTCATGTATTTTACTCAAGGTAGAAAAGAAAGACAAAAGGAAACAGGAAAAGCCCATAGGCCAGCACTTACTCCAACTTCATAATAATCGTGATATAGCTTTTGTAATGTGCAATATAATTATCTTTCTTCGAGGGAATCGTCTACTCTTCTATTAAGTCACATTGCACCATCAGACACAAGCCGAGTGTATTCCCTATGTATATCTGGACCAGCACTAAAAGCATCTCCAATAGCAGCCCTATTTTTGAGCACGGAAACATGGTGTTGTAAAAATTAGGCACGAAAATAGCTTTTCTTGGCACGAGCAAGCGCTGTCTGCAATAGCTGCCCTATAATAGGCACCCAGATCAACAAAACCATTTTATTAAACGAACATTTGAACTACTTTGACCATATTTCATATTTCAAACATAGTTCGCTTGAAGTTTAAACATGCCAACTATAATTCAAATATGACATGTCACTTAAACTACCAACTTAATATCATCGGATCCATCACTTTCGCCGTTAGAATCAACGTTGAGCACACCGGAGGCTCCCGCATTCTTCTTCTTGCCCTATGATGACGAAGGTCCTGCCTCGTTGTCGTTCTTGCTCTTCGACTGATAGGCGTCCCTCTTCCAGTAAACTATATCTCTGCTTGCATATACTCCGGATGTGCCTTAGCAAACGCCGTCATCACCTCCTCGCCGCTCTCTCTGAAGTTTTTCCTCTCATCGACAACAATGCAAGTAGCCAGCTTGATCAGGCTCGACTTGATTGTCACTGGCGGACCGATGAGATTCGCATCTGTCCAAGACTCAATCTCTAGGAAATTGAGCCTCTAGCGCAGGAGACCAAGCCTCCACATGGAGACGTCATAGGTGCAGGCAACAAGGTCGGTCGTCGGGTACGTACTGAGCCACTACCTCCGCCCGCCGTGCTGAAACTCCAGGCCAAAATTGTCGGACAGTCAGGGGAGCACACCCTTGAACACCTCCTTTCCCTTGCCCTTTGGCGGCATGGCAAGTAGGCGGCGGCACCGGGGAAGAAGGCGGTGGCGAGGAGGAGAGGCGATGCGGGTGTGGCGGTCTTTGGCAGCGCGATTCGTCGGTCCAGCGGCCGGTGAGCAGGGTGAGGCGAGTGGATCCGAAGGTGGTGGGGTGCGGCAGCCATGGATCTATAGGAAGCAGGCGCTGCGGGTGTGCGGCTACGTAGGGAAGACGGGTGCTGGGTCGTGGCTATGTGTTGTTTTATTCTCCGGTACCAGTCCAAGTGATGTATATTTACATCACTTGGTGATGTATTTTAGGGCTGGCAAACAAAATTTCTTTTGCGGTTGGACTCTTGTTGGAGGCCGTTTTTTTGTCTCCTCGTGCCCAAAAGTGGGGCTGCTATTGAAGATTCTCTAAGTATATACACCTTGCAATAGTTACATATCTCAGAAGTTAAGATTTCACAAAAGAAACAGTTCTAAACCCCAAATTGACCAAAACAATCATATGCAATTTTAGACTTCTAAATGGGCAAACTACCTGTCGATGTTGTTTATCAACGGTATCATCGTAGATGATTGTGGGGATTAGTAAGCATGGAGATCACCGATGTGGGTTAGCACATGAGACACGATTTAGACAACTTTGGGCCCTGGCAAACATCATCTGGTAATAGTCCTACATACTGTTTGTGGATAGGTCTCATTCCATATGTTCATGGGGGAGTCGTTGTTGTAGAGCCGGCTCTCATCTAGTTGTGTCTAGCCGTAGAGATTCTTGAGCTTCCCCTCGTCTTGGGGCGCCCTGCTCCTCCTTATATAAGTTGATGGAAACATCTTACATGTAGAGTTTTAGTAGGATACAAACTAGTCACATCTTTTATTACAAGCCGGCTCTCATCTAGCAGCGGCAAGCGGGTGATCAAGTCGATCGCACGCTGATACATCTCCAACGTATCTATAATTTTTTATTGTTCCATGCTATTGTTGGGGAACGTTGCAGAAAATTAAAATTTTTCCTACGGTTTCACCAAGATTCATCTATGAGTTCATCTAAGCAACGAGTCAAGGGAGAGAGTTTGCATCTACATACCACTTGTAGATCGCGTGCGGAAGCTTGCAAGGTGATGATGTAGTCGTGCTCGACGTGATTCGAATCACCGATGACCAAGTGCTGAACGGACAGCACCTCCGCGTTCAACACACGTACGGGACGGGAGACGTCTCCTCCTTCTTGATCCAGCAAGGGGAAGGAGAGGTTGAGGAAGACAGCTCCACCGGCAGCACGACGGCGTGGTGATGGTGGAGAGGCAGTACTCCGACAGGGCTTCGCCAAGCACACAACGGAGGAGGAGAGGTGTTGGGGAGGGGAGGGCTGCGCCTTGGAGGGTGGTCCCGCTGCCCTCCCCTCATCCCTCTATTTATAGGGGGAAGGGAGAAGGGGGCCGGCCCCCTAGAAC
>NC_041390.1:611539579-611542529 GCF_002162155.2 Triticum dicoccoides
CCCCTAGAACCCATCTAGGGGGGGGGGGTGCGGCGGCCTAGGGGAGAGGGGAGAGGGTGGCTTGCCCCCCAAGCCAAGGGGGGCGCCCCCTCTAGGGTTCCCCCCTCAACCCTAGGCGCATGGGCCCAAGGGAGGGGGTGCGGCCAGCCCACCAGGGGCTGGCTCCCTGCCCCACGCAGCCCATGTGGCCCCCCGGGAGGGGTGGCCCCTCCCGGTGGACCCCCGGAACCCTTCCGGTGGCCCCGGTACAATACCGGTATGACCCCGAAACTTCCCGGTGTCTGTTTGACAACTTCCCATATATAAATCTTTACCTCCGGACCCTTCCGGATCTCCTCGTGACGTCCAGGATCCCATCCGGGACTCCGAACAACATTCGATAGTCACATACTAGTCTTCCTAATAACCCTAGCGTCACTGAACCTTAAGTGTGTAGACCCTACGGGTTCGGGAGACATGCAGACATGACCGAGACGCTCTCAGTCAATAACCAACAGCGGGATCTGGATACCCATGATGGCTCCCACATGCTCCTCGATGTTGTCATCGGATGAACCACGATGTCGAGGATTCGATCAAACCCTGTATGCAATTCCCTTGTCAATCGGTACGTTACTTGCCCGAGATCCGATCGTCGGTATCCCAATACCTTGTTCAGTCTCGTTACCGGCAAGTCACTTTACTCGTACCGTAATGCATGATCCCGTGTCCAACACCTTGGTCACATTGAGCTCATTATGTTGATGCATTACCGAGTGGGCCCAGAGATACCTCTCCGTCATACGGAGTGACAAATCCCAGTCTCGATCCGTGTCAACCCAACAGCTACTTTCGGAGATACCTGTAATGCACCTTTATAGTCACCCAGTTACGTTGTGACGTTTGATACACCCAAGGCACTCTTACGATATCCGGGAGTTACACGATCTCATGGTCGAAGGAAGAGATACTTGACATTGGCAAAGCTCTAGCAAAACGAACTACACGATCTTTTATGCTATGCTTAGGATTGGGTCTTGTCCATCACATCATTCTCCTAATGATGTGATCTCATTATCAACGACATCCAATGTCCATAGTCAGGAAACCATGACTATCTGTTGATCACAACGAGCTAGTCAACTAGAGGCTCACCAGGGACATATTGTAGTCTAAGTATTCACACGTGTATTACGATTTCCGGATAATACAGTTATAGCATGAATAAAAGACATTTATCATGAACATTGAAATATAATAATACTTTTATTATTGCCTCTAGGGCATATTTCCAACAGTCTCTCACTTGCACTAGAGTCACCAATCTAGTTACATTGTGATGAATCGAACACCCATAGAGTTCTGGTGTTGATCATGTTTTGCACGCGAGAGAGGTTTAGTCAGCGGATCTGCGACATTCAGATCCGTGTGCACTTTGCAAAT
Organism: Triticum dicoccoides; assembly: GCF_002162155.2. Classification (NCBI taxonomy): domain Eukaryota; kingdom Viridiplantae; phylum Streptophyta; class Magnoliopsida; order Poales; family Poaceae; genus Triticum; species Triticum dicoccoides. Next base: position 611,541,002 of record NC_041390.1, read on the forward strand.
CTCTATGTCTCCATCTTGAACATTTTCACGGATGGAATTGAAACGACGCTTGATGTGCCTGGTCTTCTTGTGAAACCTGGGCTCCTTGGCGAGGGCAATAGCTCCAGTGTTGTCACAAAAGAGTTTGATCGGCCCCGACGCATTGGGTATGACTCCTAGGTCGGTGATGAACTCCTTCACCCAAATCGCTTCATGCGCTGCCTCCGAGGCTGCCATGTACTCCGCTTCACACGTAGATCCCGCCACGACGCTCTGCTTGCAGCTGCACCAGCTTACTGCTCCACTATTCAACATATACACGTATCCGGTTTGTGACTTAGAGTCATCCAGATCTGAGTCGAAGCTAGCGTCGACGTAACCCTTTACGACGAGCTCTTCGTCTCTTCCATAAACGAGTCCTTCGTCCTTTTCAGGTACTTCAGGATATTCTTGACCGCTGTCCAGTGTTCCTTGCCGGGATTACTTTGGTATCTTGCTACCAAACTTACGGCAAGGTTTACATCGGGTCTGGTACACAGCATGGCATACATAATAGATCCTATGGCTGAAGCATAGGGGATGACACTCATCTCTTCTTTATCTTTTGCCGTGGTCGGTGACTGAGCCGAGCTCAATCTCACACCTTGTAACATAGGCAAGAACCCCTTCTTGGACTGATCCATTCTGAACCTCTTCAAAATCTTATCAAGGTATGTGCTTTGTGAAAGACCTATGAGGCGTCTCGATCTATCTCTATAGATCTTGATGCCTAATATATAAGCAGCTTCTCCAAGGTCCTTCATTGAAAAACACTTATTCAAGTAGGCCTTAATGCTGTCCAGAAATTCTATATTATTTCCCATCAAGAGTATGTCATCTACATATAATATGAGAAATGCTACAGAGCTCCCACTCACTTTCTTGTAAACGCAGGCTTCTCCATAAGTCTGCATAAACCCAAACGCTTTGATCATCTCATCAAAGCGAATGTTCCAACTCCGAGATGCTTGCACCAGTCCATAAATGGATCGCTGGAGCTTGCATACTTTGTTAGCGTTTCGAGGATCGACAAAACCTTCTGGCTGCATCATATACAGTTCTTCCTTAAGATGCCCGTTAAGGAATGCTGTTTTGACGTCCATCTGCCATATCTCATAATCATAGTATGCGGCAATTGCTAACATGATTCGGACGGACTTCAGCTTCGCTACGGGAGAGAAAGTCTCGTCGTAGTCAATCCCTTGAACTTGTCGATAACCCTTAGCGACAAGTCGAGCCTTATAGATTGTAACATTACCATCCGCGTCCGTCTTCTTCTTAAAGATCCATTTGTTTTCTATCGCTCGCCGATCATCGGGCAAGTCTGTCAAAGTCCATACTTTGTTTTCATACATGGATTCTATCTCGGATTTCATGGCTTCAAGCCATTTGTTGGAATCCGGGCCCGCCATCGCTTCTTCATAGTTCGAAGGTTCATTGTTGTCTAACAACATGATTTCCAGGACAGGGTTGCCGTACCACTCTGGTGCGGAACGTGTCCTTGTGGACC
>NC_041390.1:611546756-611578914 GCF_002162155.2 Triticum dicoccoides
TGCGGCGGCCTAGGGGAGAGGGGAGAGGGTGGCTTGCCCCCCAAGCCAAGGGGGGCGCCCCCTCTAGGGTTCCCCCCTCAACCCTAGGCGCATGGGCCCAAGGGAGGGGGTGCGGCCAGCCCACCAGGGGCTGGCTCCCTGCCCCACGCAGCCCATGTGGCCCCCCGGGAGTGGTGGCCCCTCCCGGTGGACCCCCGGAACCCTTCCGGTGGCCCCGGTACAATACCGGTATGACCCCGAAACTTCCCGGTGTCTGTTTGACAACTTCCCATATATAAATCTTTACCTCCGGACCCTTCCGGATCTCCTCGTGACGTCCAGGATCCCATCCGGGACTCCGAACAACATTCGGTAGTCACATACTAGTCTTCCTAATAACCCTAGCGTCACCGAACCTTAAGTGTGTAGACCCTACGGGTTCGGGAGACATGCAGACATGACCGAGACGCTCTCAGTCAATAACCAACAGCGGGATCTGGATACCCATGATGGCTCCCACATGCTCCTCGATGTTGTCATCGGATGAACCACGATGTCGAGGATTCGATCAAACCCTGTATGCAATTCCCTTTGTCAATCGGTACGTTACTTGCCCGAGACCCGATCGTCGGTATCCCAATACCTTGTTCAGTCTCGTTACCGGCAAGTCACTTTACTCGTACCGTAATGCATGATCCCGTGTCCAACACCTTGGTCACATTGAGCTCATTATGATGATGCATTACCGAGTGGGCCCAGAGATACCTCTCCGTCATACGGAGTGACAAATCCCAGTCTCGATCCGTGTCAACCCAACAGCTACTTTCGGAGATACCTGTAATGCACCTTTATAGTCACCCTGTTACGTTGTGACGTTTGATACACCCAAGGCACTCTTACGATATCCGGGAGTTACACGATCTCATGGTCGAAGGAAGAGATACTTGACATTGGCAAAGCTCTAGCAAAACGAACTACACGATCTTTTATGCTATGCTTAGGATTGGGTCTTGTCCATCACATCATTCTCCTAATGATGTGATCCCGTTATCAACGACATCCAATGTCCATAGTCAGGAAACCATGACTATCTGTTGATCACAACGAGCTAGTCAACTAGAGGCTCACCAGGGACATATTGTAGTCTAAGTATTCACACGTGTATTACGATTTCCGGATAATACAGTTATAGCATGAATAAAAGACATTTATCATGAACATTGAAATATAATAATACTTTTATTATTGCCTCTAGGGCATATTTCCAACAGCTATTATATTATCAATCTTGGATGCTTTATATGCATTTATATGCTATTTTATATGATTTTTGGGACTAACCTATTAACCTAGAGCCCAGTGTCAGTTTCTGTTTTTTCCTTGTTTTAGAGTATCGCAGAGAAGGAAAATCAAACGGAGTCCAATTGACCTGAAACTTCACGTAACTTATTTTTGAAACGGAAGCGATCCAGGAGACTTGGAGTAGACGTCAGGGAATCTTCGACGGAGGCACGATGCAGGGAGGAGTGCCCTACCCCCTAGGCGCGCCCCCACCCTCGTGGGCCCCTCATGGCTCCCCTGACCGTCTCCTTTCGCCTATATATATATACATATACCCTAAAGACATCAGAGAGCAGAATAGAACGGGAGTTCTGCCGCCAGAAGCCTCCGTAGCCACCGAAAACCAATCTAGACCCGTTCCGACACCTTGCCAGAGGGGGGGAATCCCTCTCTGGTGGCCATCTTCATCATCCCGGTGCTCTCCATGACGAGGAGGGAGTAGTTCACCCTCGGGGCTGAGGGTATGCACCAGTCGCTATGTGTTTGATCTCTCTCTCTCTCTCTCTCTCGTGTTCGTGAGCCGGCACGATCTTGATGTATTGCGAGCTTTGCTATTATATTTGGATCTTATGATGTTTCTCCCCCTCTCCTCTCTTGTGATGGATTGAGTTTTCCCTTTAAAGTTATCTTATCGGATTGAATCTTTAAGGATTTGAGAACACTTGATGTATGCCTTGCATGTGTTTAACTGTGGCAACAATGGGATATCACGTGATCCACTTGATGTATGTTTTGGTGATCAACTTGCGAGTTCCGTGACCTCGTGAACTTATGCATACTGGTTGGCACACATTTTTGTCTTGACTCTCTGGTAGAAACTCTAGGGCACTCTTTGAAGTACCGTGTGTTGGTTGAATAGATGAATCTGAGATTGTATGATGCATATCGTATAATCATACCCATGGATACATGAGGTGACATTGGAGTATCTAGGTGACATTAGGGTTTTGGTTGATTTGTGTCTTAAGACGTGTTATTCCAGTACGGACTCCATCATAGATTGAACGGAAAGAATAGCTTCGTGTTATTCTACTACGGACTCTTGAATAGATCGATCAAAAAGGATAACTTTGAGGTGGTTTCGTACCCTACCATAATCTCTTCGTTTGTTCTCCGCTATTAGTGACTTTGGAGTGACTCTTTGTTGCATGTTGAGGGATAGTTATATGATCCAATTATGTTATTATTGTTGAGAGAACTTGCACTAGTGAAAGTATGAACCCTAGGCCTTGTTTCAACGCATTGCAATACCGTTTGTGCTCACTTTTATCATTAGTTACCTTGTTGTTTTTATATTTTCAGATTACAAAAACCTTTATCTACCATCCATATTGCACTTGTATCACCATCTCTTCGCCGAACTAGTGCACCTATACAATTTACCGTTGTATTGGGTGTGTTGGGGACACAAGAGACTCTTTGTTATTTGGTTGCAGGGTTGTTTGACAGAGACCATCTTCATCCTACGCCTCTCACGGATTGATAAACCTTAGGTCATCCACTTGAGGGAAATTTGCTACTGTCCTACAAACCTCTGCACTTGGAGGCCCAACGTCTACAAGAAGAAGGTTGTGTAGTAGACATCAAGCTCTTTTCTGGCGCCGTTGCCGGGGAGGTTAGTGCTCGAAGGTATATCTTTAGATATTGCAATCGAATCTTTTAGTTTCTTGTTTTAGCACTAGTCTAGTTTATAAAAGAAAATTACAAAAAAATGGAATTGAGGGTACCTCATATGCTTCATCTTTTTAATATCTACCATGAAAATAAGAATTCCTATAATTGTGCTCAGGTGCTAGAAGAAGAATGCATTAGAATTGTTTGGCACTAAATATTTGAATGATGAGTATGATTGCAATGTTGTTAGTATGAATTCCTTGAATATCCATGATGCTAATGATATGCAAAGCCACAAGCTTGGGGAAGCTATGTTTGATGAAGATGATATTTTTTGTCCCCCAAGTTTTGATGAGCAAATTTATTATGATGAAAGCATCCCTCCTATCTATGATGATTATTGTGATGACACGTATGCTATAAACAATAATGATATCCATGAAACTTTTCATCACGATTTTAATTTTCAATTGGATTATACCTCACATGATAGTTATTTTGTTGAGTTTGCTCCCACTACTATTCATGAGAAGAAATTTGCTTATGTGGAGAGTAATAAAATTTCTATGCTTGTAGATCATGAAAAGAATGCTTTAGGTGCTGGTTATATTGTTGAATTCATTCATGATGCTACTGAAAATTATTATGAGGGAGGAATATATGCCTGTAGGAATTGCAATAATATCAAGTTTCCTCTCTATGTGCTTAATGTTTTTGAAGTTATGCTTGTTTCGCTTTCCTATGCAAGTTGATTCTTGTTCCCACAAGTTGTTTGTTCACAAAATCCCTATGCATAGGAAGAGGGTTAGACTTAAATGTTCTAGTCATATTCTTCATGCTGCTCTTTTTATGTTTCAATTCTTATCTTTTATGTGAGCATCATTGAAATCATCATGTCTAGCTAGGGGCGTTAAACGATAGCGCTTGTTGGGAGGCAACCCAATTTTATTTTTGCTCCTTACTTTTTGTTCCTGTTTAGTAATAAATTAATCATCTATCCTCTGTTATGATTGTGTTTTTTATGTTTCAATTAGTGTTTGTGCCAAGTAAAGCCTTTAGGATCTTCTTGGGTGATTGTTATTTGATCTTGCTGTGAAAAAACAGAAAGTATGCGCTCACGAGAGTAATTTTCATTTTTTTACCAGAGAGCGATAAAATACCAATTCCGCTTGCAGTAGATTAATAAACAAATTTCCTAGGACTTCCTAATTTCTCAGGATTTTTGGAGTTACAGAAGTATTCGAAACCTACAGATTACTACAGACTGTTCTGTTTTTTGACAGATTCTGTTCTCTATGTGTTGTTTACTTATTTTGATGAATCTATGAGTAGTACCGGAGGTTATGAACCATAGAGAAGTTGGAATACAGTAGACATTACACCAATATGAATTTAGAATGAGTTCACAACAGTACCTAAGTGGTGATTTATTTTCTTATACTAACGGAGCTTACGAGTTTTCTGTTATGTTTTGTGTTGTGAAGTTTTCAAGTTTTGAATAAAGATTTGATGGACTATGGAATAAGGAGTGGCAAGAGCCTAATCTTGGGGATTCCCAAGGCGCCCGAAGGGAATATTCAAGGACAACCAAAAGCCTAAGCTTGGGGATGCCTCCGAAGGGATCCCCTCTTTCGTCTTCGTTCATCGGTTTCATCGGTAACTTTACTTAGAGCTATATTTTTATTTACCACATGATATGTGTTTTGCTTGGAGCGTCAATTTATTTTGTTAGAATTTTCTTGCTGTTATTTAGAACAATGTTTTTCATCTTTTATTTCAATAAAAGTGGCACTGATAGCCTTTACTATGCCTATTTTACAAGTCCACATCTTGCTGTTTGAAAACAGAAAGTTTACCGCTGTTGCGAAAATTCCCTAGAAAAATTAGGATGTGATAAAATGTTTAAACCTTTTGAATAATAAACTCTAATAAATTTTCTATAGTGGAAATTTTCTTTCATAATTTTTGGAGGTAGGGAAGTATGGATCTTGCTGCACTCTTTACAGACTGTCCTGTTTAGGCAGATTGCTGTTATGTTTGCATTCTTTACATATGTTTGCTTCTTTAAGGATTCTATTTGAGGATAGGACTATTAAATATGCAGAGGCATTTAGTATGCAATGTTGAATAATAATTTTAGTGATTTGCTACAGTAGAGAATGATAAGGTTTTTGCATTGGTTTATAATAACTTATCTCATGAGTCCTTGTTGAGTTTTGTGTGGATGAAGCTTTTGAGATTTAGGGAGACCGTGATATGAGAGGAATTAAGGAGACACAAAATCTCAAGCTTGGGGATGCCCAATGCATCCCAAGATAATATTTCAGGAAGTCTCAAGCGTCTAAGCTTGGGGATGCCCCGGTTGGTATCCCACCTTTCTTCTTCAACAACTATCAGTTAGTTTCGGTTGATCCTAAGTTTTTGCTTCTTCACATGATGTTTGCCATTCTTAGAATGCCATTTTACTTTGTTTTGCTTGCTTTTTGAATAAAATATCAAGATCTGAAATTATTAAATGTTAGAGAGTCTTCACATAGTCGCATAATTATTCGACTACTCATTGAGCTTCACTTATATATTTTAGAGTAATTTGTCATTTGCTCTAGTGCTTCACTTATATTGTTTTAGAGCACGGCGGTGGTTTTATTTTGAAGAAATAGATGAACTCTCATGCTTCACTTATATTATTTTGAGAGTCTTTAGAACAACATGGTAATTTGCTTTGGTTATGAAATTAGTCCGAAATATGATGGGCATCCAAGAGGGATATAATAAAAACTATCATATAAAGTGCATTGAATACTATGAGAAGTTTGATACTTGATAATTGTTTTGAGATATGAAGATGGTGATATTAGAGTTATGCTAGTTGAGTAGTTGTGAATTTGAGAAATACTTGTGTTAAAGTTTGTGATTCCTGTAGCATGCACGTATGGTGAACCGTTATGTGATGAAGTCGGGGCATTATTTATTTTTTGATTGTCTTCCTTATGAGTGGCAGTCGGGGACGAGCGATGGTATTTTCCTACCAATCTACCCCCTAGGAGCATGCACGTAGTACTTTGTTTCGATAACTAATAAATTTTTGCAATAAGTATGTGAGTTCTTTATGACTAATGTTGAGTCCATGGATTATACGCACTCTCACCCTTCCACCATTGCTAGCCTCTCTAGTACCGCGCAACTTTCGTCGGTACCTTAAACCCACCATATACCTTCCTCAAAACAGCCACCATACCTACCTATTATGGTGTTTCCGTAGACATTCCGAGATATATTGCCATGCAACTTTCCACTGTTCTGCTTATATGACACACCCCATCATTGTCATATTGCTTTGCATGATCATGTAGTTGACATCGTATTTGTGGCAAAGCCACCATTCATAATCCTTTCATACATGTCACTCATGAGTCATTGCACATCCCGGTACACCGCCGGAGGCATTCATATAGAGTCATATCTTGTTCTAAGAATCGAGTTGTAATTCTTGAGTTGTAAGTAAATAAAAGTGTGATGATCTTCATTATTAGAGCATTGTCCCAGTGAGGAAAGGATGATGGAGACTATGATTCCCCCATAAGTCGGGATGAGACTCCGGACGAAAAATAAAAAAATAAAAAGAGAAAAAAGGCCATTAAAAAAAGAGAAAAGGCCCAAATAAAAAATTAAAAAAATAAAATAAAAAATGAGAGAAAAAGAGAGAAGGGGCAATGCTACTATCCTTTCACCACACTTGTGCTTCAAAGTAGCACCATGATCTTTATGATAGAGAGTCTCTTATGTTGTCACTTTTATATACTAGTGGGAATTTTTCATTATAGAACTTGACTTGTATATTCCAATGATGGGCTTCCTCAAAATGCCCTAGGTCTTCGTGAGCAATCAAGTTGGATGCACACCCACTTAGTTTCTTTTGTTGAGCTTTCATGTATTTATAGCTCTAGTGCATCCGTTGCATGGCAATCCCTACTCACTCACATTGATATATATTAATGGGCATCTCCATAGCCCGTTGATACGCCTAGTTGATGTGAGACTATCTTCTTCCTTTTTGTCTTCTCCACAACCACCATCCTATTCCACCTATAGTGCTATATCCATGGCTCACGTTCATATATTGCATGAAGATTGAAAAAGTTTGAGAACACCAAAAGTATGAAACAATTGCTTGGCTTGTCATCGGGGTTGTGCATGATTTAAATATTTTGTGTGATGAAGATACAACATAGCCAGACTATATGATTTTGTAGGGATAGCTTTCTTTGGCCGTGCTATTTTGAGAAGACATAATTGCTTAGTTAGTATGCTTGAAGTATTATTATTTTTATGTCAATATTAAACTTTTGTCTTGAATCTTATTGATCTGAACATTAATGCCACAATAAAGAGAATTTATTAGAGAAATATGTTAGCGAGCATTCCACATCAAAAACTCTGTTTTTATCATTTACCTACTCGAGGACGAGCAGGAATTAAGGTTGGGGATGCTTGATACGTCTCCAACGTATCTATAATTTTTGTTTGTTCCATGCTATTAAATTATCAACCTTGGATGTTTTACATGCATTTATATGCTATTTTATATGATTTTTGGGACAAACCTATTAACCTAGAGCCCAGTGCCAGTTTCTGTTTTTTCTTTATTTTAGAGTATCGCAGAAAATGAAAATCAAATGGAGTCCAATTGACCTGAAACTTCACGGAACTTATTTTTGGAACGAAAGCAATCCAAGAGACTTGGAGTAGACGTCAGGGAAGCTTTGAGGGAGGCATGAGGTAGGGAGGCACGCCCTACCCCCCTGGGCGCGCCCCCACCCTCGTGGGCCCCTCGTGGCTCCCCTGACCGACTTCTTCCGCCTATATATATATATATCCATATACCCTAAAAACATCAGAGAGCAGAATAGATCGGGGGTTCCGCTGCTAGAAGCCTCCGTAGCCACCAAAAACCAATCCAGACCCGTTCCGGCACCCTGCCGGAGGGGGGGAATCCCTCTCTGGTGGCCATCTTCATCATCCCGATGCTCTCCATGACGAGGAGGGAGTAGTTCACCCTCGGGGCTGAGGGTATGTACCAGTAGCTATGTGTTTGATCTCTCTCTCTCTCTCGTGTTCTTGAGTCGGCACGATCTTGATGTATCGCGAGCTTTGCTATTATATTTGGATCTTATGATGTTTCTCCCCCTCTCCTCTCTTGTGATGGATTGAGTTTTCCATTTGAAGTTATCTTATCGGATTGAGTCTTTAAGGATTTGAGAACACTTGATGTATGTCTTGCATGTGCTTATCTGTGGTGACAATGGGATATCACGTGATCCACTTGATGTATGTTTTGGTGATCAACCTGCGAGTTCCGTGACCTCATGAACTTATGCATAGGGGTTGGCACACGTTTTCATCTTGACACTCCGGTAGAAACTTTGGGGCACTCTTTGAAGTACTTTGTGTTGGTTGAATAGATGAATATGAGATTGTGTGATGCATATCGGATAATCATACCCATGGATACTTGGGGTGACATTGGAGTACCTACGTGACATTAGGATTTTGGTTGATTTGTGTCTTAAGGTGTTATTCTAGTATGAACTCTATGCTAGATTGAACGGAAAGAATAACTTCGTGTTATTTTACTACGGACTCTCGAATAGATCGATCAAAAAGGATAACTTTGAGGTGGTTTCGTACCCTACCATAATCTCTTCGTTTGTTCTCCGCTATTAGTGACTTTGGAGTGACTCTTTGTTGCATGTTGAGGGATAGTTATATGATCCAATTATGTTATTATTGTTGAGAGAACTTGCACTAGGGAAAGTATGAACCCTAGGCATTGTTTCCTAGCATTGCAATACCGTTTGTGCTCACTTTTATCATTAGTTACCTTACTGTTTTATATTTTCAGATTACAAAAACCTTTATCTACCATCCATATACCACTTGTATCACCATCTCTTCGCCGAACTAGTGCACTTGTACAATTTACCATTGTATTGGGTGTGTTGGGGACACAAGAGACTCTTTGTTATTTGGTTGCAGGGTTGTTTGAGAGAGACCATCTTCATCATACGCCTCTCACGGATTGATAAACCTTAGGTCATCCACTCGAGGGAAATTTGCTACTGTCCTACAAACCTCTGCACTTGGAGGCCCAACAACGTCTACAAGAAGAAGGTTGTGTAGTAGACATCACACGCGAGGTCGGGGACGCCGCTCGGTGGAGGCGGGGTGGCGGTGGAGTCCGAGTTGAAGCCGGCGATGACGAACGACGTGGGACGTCAGGCGGACGAGCGTGTCAGCTACGACACCCGGGCTGCCAAAGCAGCACCGGTGCCCGGGTAGGAAGGCTCGAGCTGAGGCAGCCGACGAGCCTGACGCAGTCGGCCCGACGCAGCCAGGGATGAGGCCGGCGAGGAAGACCGCAGGGTCGCGCCGTGCAGGGGCGGCGGAGGCGGGTGGCGTGGATCGACGGGTAGACCAGCGCGCGAACGGCGGCTATGATGGGCCGCCGCATGGCGCGAGGCCGCCGGGTCGGGGCGATGCAGGTGTCCCGGTCGAAGAGGGCGCTGATGGCCGGCGTAGATCGACGAGCGGGCCGGTGCACGGAGGACGGCCGTGAGGGGCCGCCTGTCGCGCGAGGCGGCCGAGTTGGTGAAGAGCCTGCCGGTCGCGCTGGTGTCGGAGTAGAGGCGCACGGGGGTCGACGGTCACTGCGGGCGACGCAAACCGATCAAGCATAGATCAAAAAACCAAAAAGAAAACGCCGATCAAAACGACTGGCGTCAGAGCAAAAAAATCCAGAGCAAGGGCTCGGGAAAAAGACTCTCTAGGGCAGTCGGTCAACATGGCCAACGGACGAACCCTAGGTACGGGCGTCGCGGCCCCGACATCGGTCATGGTGGCCGACCGCCCCGTGGACGACGCGCGGGTGCGGAAGCAACGGCTGCTAGGGTTTAGAATCGATTAGGCCGATACCATGTTAAAAGGGAGAGAGGGATTTGGTGGAATAGTTGATGGATGTATTATTGAGCCTCGAGGGCGAGTATATATTGAGTACAAGACTTGAAAGGCAAGATGCCTCTCCTGAAGATGAACGATCCCACGAACCACCCACGAATGATCCCTCAAACAGAAGACCAAAAGCACGACCCCTCTCTCTCTCTCTCTCTCTCTCTCTCTCTCTCTCTCTCTCTCTCTCTCTCTCTCTCTCTTCCTTTGAGTTGGAGATTGATCAATCCAGCAAGTCATGGTGTCGTGTCAATGTTGTCGGTGTTCTTGTGGCAGCTATCTGCGGATTGGTATGGCCACTGAAAGGTCTTCATGATGGTCTCTTCCTTTTGATCTAGCGGTTGACTTCGACACTAAGATGCAAACTATGAACGACGGCTTGATGTTGAGGGATGGTTGTGCAGTGGCGGTGGACACATATTGCATGTAGTTGCTGAGGTGTGCAAAAGTGGTGGTGACAACACATGAGTTATGTCAATGGTGGTGCTACTCGAGAACCCGACTAGCATCGGGATGGAAGGCTAGGTCGAACGCAAGTCGGTTATACCTAGCACTAGTGATGTTTTTATGTCGTTAACTTGTTGAAGGCATTCATCGAATATGCTCAAACTGATTCTTCAGGATGAAAACCTAGGTTCTTACTTGATCCGATAACGACGGCGCTTGAGCATCACTCCCCTTCCTGAAGGTGTCGTTCTTGAAGAACCTCGATGTCGTGTCATGTCATGAGATGGTTGGTGCAGATACGATCATTGTTGTAGTTTCATGATCACGGACCTGATCACTTCGGGATTTTCTTTTTTCTCGCTTGCGCATAGCTTTGGTCCTGTATGACTTTGCTATTTGCTGGCTTATTTTTGTGTGCGAGTGTTGGTGTTGGCTGTGTGCATCCCAGTTATGCAGAGGCTAGTAGTGTGCTTATTGTATTTTGTATCCTCTTTATGCTTCAATTTGAGCTAATAAAATTCACCCTTTGTCAAAAAGAGCACCTGCAAAAATCTTAAAGGGGACCTAACTGCCTTGGTGCCCTTCTCGGATACCACAATGACTAGTAGAATGCCCGTGCGTTGCCACGGGGTTTTGAAATATTTTGTTGGAGTTATGTAAACATAATGCATGTTAAATTTCAGATGTAGAGAATAGATAGCGCGGGCATAACCGGGCAATAATTTAAGTCCACTGCACTTACAATGTAAATTGATAACAAAAAGGAAATTTGACATTGCATGCATATAGAACGATAATCCAACTAAAAATCTATTACAAATTAAGATTTATTTGATTCACTTAAGAAATCTCGACAATATCAGAAATGTTGTTGTTATCTTCATTGGCACGATATTTGAGCAAGTATAATAAAAACGTCTTCCTCAATTTGTACCCATCATGCACAAACAATATATACAGTTAGCGCAAATACTTCATGTTAAAGGTTTTAAAATATGTAACGAAGAATACTCATCGTACAAACTGGATGAACTAATTCTTTACCATTCCACTAGAGCATAAAGAAAAGGATAGCCTAACAAATCTCCGCAATTTCCAAAATTAATACTTGAATATAGTGATAATACAAATAGAATGTATTAGTATGGTCACAATGCATGGTTCAATTCTCTTGGGTCCGTCCGCTCAATGCCAACAGATTAGCACATGGATGCATCCGCGGGCAATACCAACTGCCCATCAAAGAACAATGGATTAGTACGTCGATCGAGATAATAAATATGAAACTCACACAAATGGAATTTACAGTTATCAACAAACACTAATCAGAATACCTTCTAGATCTCACGTAGTGGACGGTTGCTCTGAACATCATTGTGTTACAGAAACAATGTACCTTTCTCAGCCTACTACCGGGTGCGGAATCCATAGACCACCATGATCCTCTATCACATCAAAGATGTTATACATCATTAGATTAGAGTATGTCCTTCCTTTGATAAATTGTGTAACACTCTGAAAAACAACAAATATTGCTATCCATTGTGAACAGAGAAAAGAAAGAACAAATTATCTTCATACTATCATATTTATGAAATCTTTCCCTACTAATAAAGCAAATAGTGCTTCTGCCCGTCCGTCGCTAGCGATTTTGCATAAAAGCCCCTCAGTTTATAAAAAATTAACCCGCAGTCCTGTTTTAATGTGTTACTGCAGAAAACGGTTGGATTTTGCAAAAAGCCCCCTGCATCCATTGCGTTCTCCGCCGCCGTTTATCCATTGCCGTACTCCACCGCCGGGCACGCCGCTTGCCGCTGACGCCCGCGAGCCGTCCTCCACCGCCTGGCACGCGCCTCCGCTTGCTGCCGGCGTCCACGCCGCCCGAGGCCAGGAATGGGGAGCGGCCTTGTGGCGGGCGTTCGAGGGCGCGACAGACAGGGAGTTGTGGAGTCGCCGAAGGCGGCCTTGGCCGGCACGGGGGTGAGCTCGCGGGCGCGCTTGCGCCAGGTGAGCCTAGCACGCAACTCCTCCCGCTGCTTGGCGAGGCGCCTTCGCGGGCCGAGGCGTCGCGGCGGAGGAGGACAAGGCGGCCGGCGTGCTCAGTTGGGGCGAGGCACGCGAGGAGGCGCGCTGCGGCGGGGCGGCTTCAGGCGTAGTGGCTGAGGCAGGACTGGGGTCTCGCCAGAAAGCCGGCTCGGTGCTGGTGGCCCACGGGCGAGGAGGAGGCCTGAATCGAGGCGACCTGGCGCGTCTCCTGCGCACGTACACGAGCAGGGATAGGACACGGAGTGCGACGGCGCTGCTGGTCTCCGGTGGTGCGGCGCGGCGACCTGGTGACGGGGACGATGCTGGGAACGCAGGGCCTCGCCGGATCTGGCGGAGAAGGCGATGAACGGAGCAGGGCGGCGGCGGGAGCTGCAAGGTCAAGGTGGGGAAATTTCAGAGAAGAGGCAGAGAGGGAGTAAAAGAGATAGAAGAAGAAGAGGGACGACAGAGGGAGGCGGACCCGGTGGAGCTCGTGCTCCGACGAGCTGCTGCTTGGCGTGGAGGAGGCCGGGACGGGCGCGGGGCTGCAGGAGCCGGCCGAGGAATGGCCGGAGGCGGGCGAAGCTCCGGTTGGCGGCGCCATGGCCAAGCTCGGGTGACGGCGGCTGGGACGCGGGGCTCCGGCAGGCGAGGATGGGATGGAACTGGGGCGGAAAGGTCTTGGGCGGCTGGATCGGAGCGAGGCCTGCACGCGGCGGCAGTCGGCGTTGATGGCCATGGCGGCTCCCTGTTGCAGCGGGACAGAGTGAGTGAGAGCCGCGTGAGAGTGAGAGCAACGCTCCGCAGCCTCTTCTCCCTCGTCCACGCTATTGCCATCGCCATTCTCTGTTCCATGTATTGCTTTGCTGCTTGTTGCTTGCTCCAGGAGTAGTACACCATTTTAAAGATGCAAGTGTCTGAATTCCAAAAAGTTCTTGTTTGCTCCATGTATTGCTTGCTGCAGATTTTGCTTCCTGCTTGCTGTCCGAGAATGTCATGAACGCTTGGATTGCTAGGGGCAGTGTTATCTTCTAATGTGGAAACTGTTTTCTTTTCTCTATTTTACAAATATTATAGGGACAAAAGGAGTTTGTTTGAGAGTGTAGCGTTACCGATGATGCATGTTAAATCACTTAAATGCGTATATCCCGTTGCAATGCACGGGCATGTGTGCTATAGCACCAATGCATGAGCAGCGCGATGGCTGAGGCAACGATGCTCCACACAGGAGACCAGGGTTCGATCCCTGGTTCTCACGCTTTTTCTCTTTCTTTTTACCAAGCGCAGTAATGGGCCAGCCCATGTGCGGGTCGTGGCGCCCCCTGTTTTCTATATCTTTTTTTTATTTCTATTTTGTTTTTTCCCTAAAAATAAATTTCGGATTGATGGCGCCCCCTATTTTTTATTTCTTTTTACTTTTTTATTTCTGTTTTGGTTTTTTATCTCAAAATTAATTTCGGATTTCCAAAATATCAAACAATTGCGAGTTCTGAAAAAAAGTAGGAAAATGGTAAACTGTTTGTGAATTTAAAAAATATTCTAAAAATCAAAAAATGTTCATGACTTAAAAAATTGCTCACAAATTATAAACAAATCACGATTTCTAATGATTTCATGAAATAAAAAATGTTCATGATTTTTTTAAATGAGCCAATATTCAAAGCATATTCAGGAATTTAAAAATCATGTCCATCAGCTTTTAGAAAATGTTCACAAAAATTAAAACACATCCGTAAATAATGAACAAAACTAATTGTAGGTTCCATAAAGGTTTTATTAGGAGATCTATATAGCTCGTTTTATGATTTTATTTAGCCCTTCGCGTTGGGTAAAAAAGGGTTTCCGTGTTTTGTACAACGCTGAACCCAACAAAATTGACATAACTTTCTAAAGGTTTGTTTTTGTAAGCTATATTAAAATGACTAAATGTCTATTTTGCTTCCATACACAGTTATGCTTATTTTCATATCACAATAGTGGTTATGGTAAACACCGCTACGCTAAGTCCAGACGAGACACTTTATTTATCAGTATAGCTCAGGCAGGGTCCGTCAATGCAGTTTGCTCAGCCACAAAATATTTTGTTGTGACGCCTTAAAAAATCAAGTCTTGATGAGCATCATATTGTTCGTTTTTGAAATTACATTTTAAAAGTGTCTTATCGCATCATGACATGATTTGTATATACTTTGTGAATTTGATTCATACTTTTTTATATCTACCACACATGTATAACTTGATAGTTTTTTTCCGTTGCAAGGCACGGGCATTTCCAAAAATGTTCGCTAAATCAAAAAAAGTTCGTCAAATTCAATAACTATTCCACCCAATTTCTAAATATTTTCATCGATTATAGAATGTTTGCCAGTTCAGGAAAATTGCTTAAAAATGTTCACAATTTTTAAAAAATGTTTGTAAATAGCAAAAAATATTCATAAATTGAAAAAATGTTCTTGATTGTAGAAAATGTTCAGAAATTTGTAATAGTATGTTGTTTGCGATTTCAAATATGTGCATGAGTTTAACAAATTGTTCATAATTTCAAAATGTTTATGATTTCGAGAAATTGAGAGAGATATTGTATCTCGGTGATGCAACGAAATGTGATCATGACCATTTGAAATTATGAATTTTTTTCTCCCGTTGCAACGCACGGGCCCTTTTGCTAGTACTAATAAAGCACGGAGTGCTTCTGGTCGTACGTCGTCGGTGTTTTTGCGAAAAAGCCCCTCTGTTTCTTTGAAATTAACCCGCAGTCCCTGTTTAAGTGGCACTTTGGAAAAACGTTTCGTTTTTGCGTAAACCCCCCTAAATTTGTTAGAAACTATGCCCGCGGCCCTTATTCCTTATTGACTGGCTCAGCACCACGCGTCTCGCCGCTTATCCTGCCGTTCTCCATCGCCGGGCACGCGTCGCCGCTTGCCGCCGGCGTCGTGGCGGGCGTCCGCGCCGAGGCGGACAGGAGACCCAAGTCAAAGGCTGGTCACAGGGAAGGCCTCGGCGGGAAGACTAGAGGAGGTCTCGAGCGCGACAGGGAGCTGGCCGGAGCGCACGGACAGTGGGGAGGCTTCCGTCGTCCAGGCACAGGCTGGATACGGCCCCGTGGCGCGAGTGTGCCGGCAGCATGGGGAGGGGAGGGCTGGAGCACGGGCGCGCACGCATGGGAGGAAATAGTCGTCCCCTGGCGCAGGGTCAACGGCTTGGGAGCGCTGACCGCATCGACCCAGGCGGCGCGACTACAGAGCGATGCAGGGCACGGCAGTGGCGGGTCACGGCACCACGGGCGGCGGACGGAGCGGCAGAGAGAGGTGGGGCGCGGGCGAGCTTGTGCTCGTGCTTGAGCGCCTGAAGAAGATGGCGCGGCGGCGGAGTTGAAGCGCCTTGGCGAGCTCGGGCTCCACGGCTGCGAGTCGGGCTTGGCGAGGGTGCAGGCAGCACGGGACGTCTATGCCGAGAACTTGGAGGCGGGGAGCCGGTTCCCAGCTTTGGGAGCGTGGGGCGACGCGAAGAACAGCATCGGGTGGCGGAGCACTGCCTCTACACTTGAACAGAGAGAGAGGGGGAGATATTCAGAGAGGATAGAGCAGAATTGAAAGGGGAAGAAGAGTGAAGGTGAGGGCGACGGGCAGGCAACCTGCGGGGGGCTCCGATGGCGCGGCCGGGCATGTGCGAGGACGAGGCACGGTGTCGCGGATCCGTTCCTGGCGAGGCCTTGGACGGCTGGCAGCTTGAGCTCCAGGCGGCAGTGGGAGCTCGTGAAGAGGCCATGAGGAGACGCTCGGTTGTGGCCTCGATTCCATCTGGATCCAGAGCTGGGAAGGAGGGAGGGGATGGGTGGGCGTTGTGGGAGTTCTGCGCATGTATGTGGAGAAGAACGCGTGGGGGGCGACCGGGGAAGACAAGGTTGAGGGCAGCCGACTGAGAAGATAAGGTTGGATGGAGGGAGAGAGCAGAGTGTCGGGCCAAATAACACCCGTCACCCGCGCGAGAGGTGTAGATAGGATTTCCGAGCGCGTGTCCAACTGACATAGCTTCGCTTGTGTCGAAAGAGAAAATAATAAAGTAATAATAAGAAAATGAAAGAGAGAGAGGGGGAGAGAGAGAGGGAGAGCGGATTAATAAACAGGCTCATGCACGCATCACGGCTAAACATGATTCGATGAGAGGGATTAATGGGAGCGAGAGGGACACCCCAGTTCGTCGATGGTGTGTGGTGGACTAATTATCAAAAGGTGCTTCACGTATCTGCATATATGGAAATAGTTCAGGCACGTTTATCATCCACGAAGTCTGGTTAGAGCATCTATACCCACTATATCCTCCTCAAACACCTGAAATGTTCGTTCAGTCAGTGTTCGGTATTTTTTTTCAAAAGTACACCTATTTTTTTTCCTAAACGCCTGGACTCGCCCGCATATCTCAAACCCATCTCAAATCTGGGGCCAATACGAGGCTACCCGATCACCTCCACTAGACCCCACATGCAGTGACTTGACCAGAAAAACATGGGAAGGAACTCACGCACACTGCATTGGAGTCATCACTTGCGCCGCGCCGGAGCTCGCTCATGCCGCGTCAGACCAGTAGCCCGCGTCGTGCCATGGCCGATGTGCCCGCACCGTCGCAGAGCTTGCGCGCACCCAGCTGCCGTCCTGGGATGGACGCCGACGGGTGTTCGTGCACAGGAGGACGGACTGCGTGTGCGGCAGGCAAGACGCCGTAGGCATTCCGTGCAGGAGCGCGAGAGGGCGGTCGACGTGCGGGCGCAGAAGAGCATGCGGGTTGCATGCACTTCGGGCGAGCGTGTGGGTCGTGGCCGCGCGCTGGACGTCGGTAGGTGTTCATGCGCAGGACGGCCTCCTGCGTGCGGGCGGGCAGGCGAGCCGCCTCAACTATCGCGTACGGGAGCGCGTGAGGGCAGACTACGGGCAGGCGGGCAGGTGAGTCGTCGATATCGTCGCGTACGAGAGCGTGTGAGGGTAGGCTACGTGTGGGCGGGCAGGTGAGCCGCCGATATTGTCGCGTACGAGAGAGCGTGAGGGGTAGGCTGCGGGCGGGCGGGCAGGCGAGCATTGATGCAACCGAAGAAACTCGCTGACATATATTAGAGAGGTAACAATGTTTCCCGTTGCAACGCACGGGCATTTGTGCTAGTTTATGAAAAATATTTATTCGGCAAGAACATTTACTTGCCAACTTTATTGTAAACCAACTCAAGTGTGCAGCAAGGTTATTTATTAATTTATGTGAAATATTTTTGCCACTTAGAAGCGCTTAGAACCAAATGGACAATTATGAATAAGCCCAAATATTTTTATTCCTTTTTGGTTTCCCTTACATGATGCGGGCATAGTATGATGCAAGTCTGAAATACCTAAAGGCACAAGAAAAGCTACATCTTAATACTCAACTAATGCTGTTCACTCAGATTGTTCTCCTCACCTTCTACCAATTTTTCTATTCGTGTTCGCGACACTATCCCCTGCTCAAAAACATATTACACATCAGTGCAAAGGGATGACATATAGAGGGCAAAAAAAATGATCAGTACAACTCCCAGCAATATCTCTGCCGAATTCATCTCATCCAGCCAAATACGAGTGCAAAATCTCCTGCTCCCTAGCCTCTGGACCATGACAGATGTAAAGAGAACATCTACCTGTCGTCGCCTCCGCTTCCCCTATCCACCACAAAACATGCAGAGAACTTAGGAATACCACATGATTTAGAGAACAACATGTACAAGATTAAAACAGCTACACCTTGATTCAGAGAAAAAATCATCACGTTCCTCGCCCACTGCCAAACACCAAGCATGATTCGGAAGTGCTGGATTCGTATTTGGCAAATGAACTGGGAAAAGTGCTAATGAAGGGATAATGGGAGAGGGGCCAGCTAACTGATGAGGTTCTCTGGCCAGCGGTGGCCGACGGGCAGGAGATGGTGAGTGGCGGCGCTCTAATTTGGGGAAGAGGCTATAGAGAAAAGGGATGGTCGTAGGGGAGCGGCGCACTGCCGAGAAGGCCGGCCTAACGGGAAGCTGCACGGAGGCGGGGGAGCCGACTAGAGCCCTAGCTTAGGCCCTTCTCTGTTGTGGTCCGTGGGATGGCGGCGCACCACCGAGGAGGCCAGCCTGATAGGCAGTCGGATGGAAGGCAGGGAAGCCGGCTAGAACCCTATAGCTAGCTCATGGCCTTCTCTGTCGAGGTCCGTGGGCTGGCGGCGACAGCGGAGGAGGGCGCTTGAGGGTGATGGTCACGAGGAGAGGGCGGCGGCTGCAAGCAAGGGCATGGAACGGGATAGGGCTGGCGTCATTTTTCTTTCCTTGACATGGGGCTGGCCTCATTTTTTTCGTTTGCCTTAGAACGTGTGTGCCCCCTAAAATGGAACGTGCGTGCCTGGGTGGTTTTCTTTCCCGTTCGTTTTGATGAGACATGTGTGTGTTCATTTAACGGCTTGGCCGCTGGTTCAGTCGGAAAATAATCAGTGGAAATCAGCAGGTGGGATTTGCTAGCGAAAAAATCAGGGCGAGGAGATCGTGTGATGGTGTGGAGATCGAGGTGAGTGCTGAGCGAGCGAACGAACAACGTACCAACTGCTCTAGATATTAAGTGTACATCATATGCTTTAATAATGAGATTTCTTTGTTATGATCTACACATTAATTTTCTTAAAATTGGTTATTTGTTTCCTAATTAATGTGACTGAGTGGTTTTTTAATTGATTATTTGTTTCTCAATTAATGTGATTGAGCGATTAACCGATTTAAGGTAAGGTTAATTAATTTAGATTTGATCTTTAGAGATTGATCGTGATTGATTATTTCATATAAGAACATTACAAAATAACTTTAGCCAGCATGGAAAGTTTTGATTTGTTCAGATTTTTTTTCGTTTTGTGAGAGGGTAACACGAAAATAAATCGGTGGGGTGGGAGGGGGGAAGAAAAAACCAGTTGAAAAATGATTAGGGCCATCTCCAAGTCCGACGCTCGTTTCTCCCTCGTACACCTAGACATGTTCAGACACCAAACGGTTGCCTAGCGGGCTTCTCAAAATTTAACTGTTTGGACAGTCCATGCTACCCCAAATCCAGACCATATGTGTGAGAGAAATATGGTTGTCCGCCATGTTATCTTTAACAGGCTGGCCCCAGAAAAAACATCCCACGATGGACCCTTCTCTTTTTTAGTGGACCCTCCCCTCTCTGCTCGGTATCCCATCATAGCGGAACATTGCTCGCTAGAACCCTCTCCTTTAAAACCAAACAACGCCGACATCACCTTCACCGTGGCACTCTCTCCTTCACACCATATTTCCCCATGGACCGCCAAGGAGGAGTACCCCGCCAACTACCACGCTCTCTGCGCTGCTCCCCCCTGTTTGTGTTGAGCCACCACCACCCGTGACCCCTCTCCCCCCCTAGCACATGACAAGGCTGGATGCAACGTGACCTATCCACAGCGAGTAGGCATTAGGTGTATATCCACCCATTTTTTAGAAATGCATGTTAAACATGTTTTAAAATCTTATAAGTAATTCCAAAACAAAATATCTCGCCTATATCTCTGCAAAAATATGTGCGCGACACAAACTTTTGTAAAAAATACATCATTTTGTTTTGCCTCCACAAAAAAGACAAATTTCAATGGTTGAAAAAAGTGTTCCATGAGACAGGTTTTTGTCTTTTTTGCACACGAAAAAAATTCCTTCGGAACTTTTGGCGCACACATAGAGTGTGAAGATGTACGTGTGCAACAATTTTCAATTTTTTCTAACTTAAAAATGAGTCTTTCGAAGTGGGTGCAGATGTATCTAGGTTCATCCATGTATTTTCTATCCAGAGCTAGCAGCATACAACTCATTTTGACCGTTCCCAGGAAAAAATAGACAAGCTACTAGCCACACAGAAAATGGACCAGGCCACCTGTTGTCTCAGCTATAAAAAGGAAGACACCATCTAGCATATATCATGAGCGCATCACATATAACACAAGTATGCATACAGTCGAGGCATCCAAGAAATGTGTTGCATAATTCATCTATGTGTACTAATCAATAGTTAAAATTTGGCTAGAAATTATTTAGTCTAGCAGATAAGTGGTAGTCCAGTCTACCAGCAAGCTAATCACAAAAACATGACAAAAATCAAAACCATAGTCTTTCAATTCCTGGCAATTGATCATCCTATACAGGAAGGTATAGTGACTCACCAAAAGATGTTTCAAATGAAACATGCAGCCCACGTGCTAGACAGGAAATGACCGCCGGGGCACAGGCGACTCCGCGGGCGACCGGGGAGGTGACCACCGGGGCGTGGCCTGCCACTGCGGCGGCTCGCCCGTGCGCTGGCGGCCGATTTTGGGTGCTGGCCGGCTCGAATGAAGATGATGCGGACGGGGACAGAGAGGATCCGGGGGCCTCACCACCGTCACCGACTCCATCAGATCTGATTTGCGAGTTCTTCAACTCTGGTTATGACGAAGACGAGGTGGCCACGACGGTCGACAAGGTCTTGCCGGTGGATGAACCGGCAAGGGTAGGGCTTCACGCGGGCGAGAGGAAGGAGATGATCAGACGCGTTGTTCACCGGAGAACGGCGGCGACGGCGATCATGCCGTGGAAGGGCCCTCTACCTAAGGTATGTCTTCCGAACCTTACACTCTTTGATTTAATTCGTCCAGATTCGTGGACAGAGGTTAGGAGGAAGAGGCAGGCGCGCCGGAAGGTGGCTGCTTCGCCGACGGCGGCGGCTGCGACGACGGCGGCGGCTGCGACGACTGTGCTGCCGATCTCTACGATCGAGATCAGGGCGGCTCGAGACGATCGTTTGAATTTGCTTCTGGACCGAGTTGGGCCGGATTTGTCAGTCTCTAGGCCGCAATTGGATGGGCCGGAGATAGCTGGGTATGAGGCCCAGGCTATACCGAACCCCACCAGTTTTGCGTCTATCGACACATGCAGGGAAGAGATCGTTCCTTGCCATACGTACGAAATCGCGCCGGGCGCTAGGGTTTGTCGGAACGAGACGCTGGGGTTCCCTTCTTGCGGTCCTGGTCGTGCGCGTAGGATTCTTCCCCTTGGTGCCATGGCGGGCCGAGGGCCGGGACTGCCGCCTGTGAAGAGACCCCAGGCGGTGGTCGCAAGGGGCCGGACTGGGGCTGAGCCACCACCGCCCGCGGGCGCAGGCCGTGGTGCAGCCGGCGCAGGCCATGGTGCTGCTGGCGCTGGGCGGGGCGCCGCCGCTCCTGTTGCTGGTACGGGGCAGGGCGCTGCCGTTCCCGTTGCTGCTACGGGGCGGGGGGCAGCAGCGTTGGGGCTCGGCCTCCTGTGCCCGCGGCGGCTAAGCCGCCCGTAGCTCCGGCGGGCAGAGCTGGACTTGCTGGACCCTGGCCGACAGTGCCGACGTCTTCCACGACTATTGCTGCAGGTCGGGGCGGAGCCAACGGCCCGAGGCCGGCTGTGGTCAACCAGACCTCTGCCGGCGGTCAGCCTCGTGCCGCGCCGCCGCCTCACTACGTCGCGAGGCCGCCGCTAAATCGCTTGGGCCCAATGCAGTCGAGGCAGAACTCTACCGCTGGAGAGTCCTATGATCCGCCCCGGAGTCAGTGGGGGGACGATGGTCATGATGCTTATGGAGATGGACAACACCGTGGCTCGTCATCCACAGGAGGCGGTCGTGGTTATGCCTGGCAGAGTGATGGTTATGCTGAGAGACCCTTTTCTCGGCCCTCCAGGTGGATTTGTCGAGGGAGCCTCCGGCCCAGATTACCGGCAGAGAGGTGGCCACCGTGGTCACCGTGGTGGTCGGGGTGGTGATCGCGATTGGTACCGCAGACAGCCTCCGCCACCGCCAGTTGTTGAACACGCGGCATCTGTCACGGTGACCGATCCTGTTCAGTTGACTGACCTTCCTAGCCAGGCCATGGACGTTGTGACGGCTTTGGCCAACATGGAGGTTCCTGCGACGGGGGCTACTACTGAGGCAGGTGTAGGATCGAAAGTATGTCTAGAGGGGGAGGGTGATTAGACTACTTGACCAAATAAAAATCTAGCCTTTTCTCAATTTTAGTTCTTGGCAGATTTTAGCTATCTTAGCACAAGTCAAGCAATCTCCACGTAATTCAAGCAAGCACGCAAAAGAGTATATGAGCAGCGGAAAGTAAAGCATGCAACTTGCAAGAATGTAAAGAGAAGGGTTTGGAGGATTCAAACGCAATTGGAGACACGGATGTTTTTGTCGTGGTTCCGATAGGTGGTGCTATCATACATCCACGTTGATGGAGATTTCAACCCACGGAGGGTAACGGTTGCGCGAGTCCACGGAGGGCTCCACCCACGAAGGGTCCATGAAGAAGCAACCTTGTCTATTCCATCACGGTCGTCGCCCACGAAGGACTTGCCTCACTAGCGGTAGATCTTCACGAAGTAGGCGATCTCCTTGCCCTAACAAACTCCTTGGTTCAACTCCACAATCTTGTCGGAGGCTCCCAAGCGACACCAAGCCAATCTAGGAGACACCACTCTCCAAGAAGTAACAAATGGTGTGTTGATGATGAACTCCTTGCTCTTGTGCTTCAAATGATAGTCTCCCCAACACTCAACTCTCTCTCACAGGATTTGGATTTGGTGGAAAGAAGATTTGAGTGGAAAGCAACTTGGGAAGGCTAGAGATCAAGATTCATATGGTTGGAATGGAATATCTTGACCTCAACACAAGTGTAGGTGGTTCTCTCTCAGAAAATGTGTATTGGAAGTGTAGGTATGTTCTGATGGCTCTCTCCACGAATGAAGAGTGGGTGGAGGGGTATATATAGCCTCCACACAAAATCTAACCGTTACACACAATTTTCCAAACTCGGAGGGACCGAATGATTAAACTCGGTCGAACCGATTCAGCAAACCTAGTGACCGTTAGGATTTTCAGTGGGACTGAGATGCAACTCGGTAGGACCGATATGGTTAGGGTTAGGGCATAACATAATCTCGGTGTGACCAATTACACAAACTCGGTGGGGCCGATTTTGGTAATAAGCTAACCAGAGAGTTGGTCAGGTAAACTCGGTGCGACCGATTCGCTCATCTCGGTGAGAACGAAATGTTACAAAAGGGAAACAGAGAGTTTACATTGCAATCTCGGTGGGACCGATCGCTCATCTCGGTAAGAACGAAACGTTACGAAGGGAAACAAAGAGATTTACAATCCCATCTCGGTGAGACCGAGATCCCTATCGGTGAGACCGATTTGCCTAGGGTTTGTGGCAGTGGCTATGACATTTGAAACTCGGTGGCGCCGGATAGAAAGAATCGGTGGGGCCGAGTTTGACTTTTGGTTTAGGTCATATGTGGATGTGGGAGAGTAGTTGAGGATTTTGGAGCATATCACTAAGCTCTTTGAGCAAGCAAGCCATTAAGCAACACCTCATCCCTCCTTGATAGTATTGGCTTTTCCTATAGACTCAATGTGATCTTGGATCACTAAAATATAAAATGTAGAGTCTTGAGCTTCACGCTTGAGCCAAACTTTTTGTCCTTAGAATTTTGAGGGATCCACTTTCCTCATCCATGCCATGCCATTCATTGAGCTTTTCCTGAAATATTAATCTTGGAATAATGTTAGCTCAATGAGCTATATGTTGTTAGGAATTACCAAAACCACCCAGGGATAGTTGCACTTTCAATCTCCCCCTTTTTGGTAATTGATGACAACATATAGATCAAAGCTTCGACAAATGATAATAAGAGTGAAAGATATTGTCGCTTTGATAAGTATGTGAAAAGCAAGAGCTCCCCCGAAATTTGTGCATATCTTAAGATTTGCTTTAGACTGCAAATGCACAATGAGTTAGGATCATGGGTTACTCTTCCATGTCACATACATCTTGGTGGAGCGCTCAAAATGATAAGAATTAAATACATGCACTCATCACCAAGCAAAGTGAATGATCATATAAGGATAAGTAAGATAATATCATCTAACAAGCATAAGTGTAGCTTATGATCAACCACATGATCATCAATGTCTCACAGATAATAGCATAGTATCTCAAGCAATAAAAAGACAAACCAAGTTCAACCACCAAAGCAAGAGAGAATAAAAAGCAACGCTCTCTCTCGAAGCCTATGATCTATACATTTTTCTCCCCCTTTGGCAACAAGTTACCAAAAAGTTCATGGAAAATGCATAGCACTAAAACGTCTCTCAAGATTGGTCTTCAGGTGGTGGTGTCTGGAGAACGCCAAGGACGAAGGCTTCAGTCGAAGTAGATGGAGCTGATGGAGTTGGTGCTGGAGCTGGTTGCGCTGGAGCTGTAGCTGGTGCAGATGAAGTAACTCTAGTGTCTGGAACAGGCACTACAGCAGATCTCTGAGCTCCAGGCACTCTGGCAAATGCATCAGTGGTTGTCTTGCCCTTCCTCTCCTGCATGTCATCCTGTAGCTGCTCCACAACAGACTGAAACTCAGTTACTTTGACATCTAAATCATAGAATTTTTGTTCCACGATTCTTTCCAGGCTCTCCTGGTTTTGAGTTAGGGTGGCCAACCCCTTCTCAATCCTCAGAGTTGATGCTATCAAATAACCAAGCTGGTCCCGCTTGCTTTTCAAAAAGTACTCAGATGCCTCCTCTTGACTTGGCATCTTGGCAGCCTTTTCTTTCTTTGCTTTCTCCTTCTTCTCTTGAGCTTGTACTGATGATGGTTCATTCTCATTCATCACAACTTGATTGTCCTCAAAGTCAGGATAGATAGGCAAGTGTTCCTTAACCAACAAGTATGTGCATGTGCCCATCTTTGAGTTTATCAACTCCTGGATCTGTGGGGCATATCCACAACTTCTTTTCTGGTCAGTTGCAGTCCTCTTGATAGCCTCAACTATAAGGCTCATGACCTTGAACTTCTGTGGCACATCAAATATATGTAGCAAGTTAATTGCATGGCCTCTGATCATTCTGTGATCACCAGACTTGGACAAGAGAGTGTGCCTAAGGATCCAATTGATTGTAGGCAGCCCTGACAGCAAGTGTTTTACTGACCCAAACTGGTGAGTCTCAAGATCATCTTCAGGAATCTCCTTGTACATGTTTGCCATAGAGTTGTAATCCATCTTCTTCTTCCTTAGGAGCATTGATCAGATTTTCCCATTCCTCAATAGTTGAGTGGTACCTTGTACCTTCAGACATCCATACTATCCTGCCATCTGGATAGAAGTGTGCTGTGGAGTAGAATTGCATTATGAGCTCCTCATTCCACTTTGTGAGCTTCTGCCCAACAAAGTCTGCAACTCCACAAGCACTGAAGCTGTCAAACACACCAGGATAGTGTTCCTCATTTTCCTTGATATACTTCCAGTCGACCCACCTCATTTCACACACTATAGGCTTCTTGTCCAACAACACTGTCTCATAGAAGTCCTGTTGTTCCTTTGTGTGGAACCTGTAATCAACAGCAGTCCTTCTCCTGGTAGCATATGGATCTGTCTCTCTCCATAGCCTCAACCCTGAGTCTCTCCTGATCTTCATGTTCTCAGCCACAGGATGAGCATCATTGTGGTCTGGAGTCTTGGGTTTGAGCTTTCTTAGGACTTGTCCTGCATCATCTTCATCAGCAGCAACTTCAGGCACTGGGGCCTTGTTCTTCTCAGTAGATGGTATACTCCTGGTATTCCTCTTAGGTGCACTCTTGGGCTTGTAGGCTGCTTCTTTGGGCTTTGATGTTGCAACCCCTGACTTTATAGCATCATACATAAGTTTCTGGGCCTTAGGTGCTGGTGCAGCAACCTCTTCTTCCTCTTCCTCTTCAGAATCTCTCGTGATTGAGGATCTCCCAAGCACTCTAGCAGTGGTCTTTTTGATCCTCTCCTTCCTCTTCTTCCCTTCTGTAGTAGCCTCTTTGGGTTGAGATTCCAAAGATGCTTGAGAGGAGGCTCTTTGGCTGTCTCCCTGCTGGCCTCTTGGTCTTCAGACCTGGCTTGGTTGAAGCAGTTGTGCCATATTCCTTCTTAAGCACTTTCTTCTTTGATGTGACATCATCCTCGGTGGCCACATAGTCTTCATCCTCAGACTCTAAAGTTTTCTTCTTCCTTGTTCTGGTGGCAGCTTTGGGCAAGTTGCTGGGAGTGCTCCTGCTACCATCATCTGAACTGCTAGAGGGACTAGTGCCCTCACACAGGTGAACCTGCTCCTCTGACCTGTTCTGGCTGTCACTCTGATCAGACATATTGCAAACACTGACAGCAGACCCCGTGAATAGATATAGATGAGATAGAGTGGATGAGCATCACAAAATGCAGAGGTTTTTGCAAAAGAATGAGTCAAAAACTTAGTTTTAGTTTCCCACCGAAAGCATTTCGGATCAACCGGTTTGTAAACTCGGTGATACCGAAGCAGCTGTTGGAACCTAAACTAGTGAACTCGGTCAGACCGAGTCACAGTTTGGTGGCACCGAGACTGCTAGGGTTTCACAAAGTCCTGAACTCGGTCACACCGATTTGCAATTCTCGGTCAGACCGAAAATTACATGTGCAATGGCCTGAGCCAAATCGGTGGTACCGAGTTCCACAACTCGGTGGGTCCGAGATGGTTTCGGCGGAAACCTAACCCTAAATTTTCAATTCAACTCTAATTTATGGAGTGTTTTGACTGGATAAGATTGTTTCAATCGTGGCAAGATTCATGATGAACACAATGTGCTAGGAATCGGACGGGGATAGCAGTGTGATCGAGTCCATACCCTAGTTCGGCGATGAACTCGGGCGGCAACGACATGGAAGAATTCCGTTGACGGCGGCGAAGACCAGCGACAGGAGGCGGCTGGCGACGAGGAGGACGATCCGGAGACCCAGAAGGCAGAGCGAGCTATGCGCGGGCGAAGGGGTTTCGGAGAAATTTTCAAAATTTTGCCCGTGAGTATATATAGCCCGACCCTGTCGGTGTGACCGAGTGGAACAACTCGATGGCACCAAGATTCATAACTGCAAGCAGTTACTGAAACTCGGTGTGACCGAAAGGTTCAAATCGGTTGCACCGAGATTGAAAACCTAGATCGACTTAGTGATCTGGATATGACCGAAATGGAGGAATCGGTTAGACCGAAAAGCACAAAGAAGTTTTGGAAGTTTAAGTCTATGACGAATCGGGGGCTCCGAGTGCTCCTCACACAGAGTGGTTCGAATCTGAGTTGATCAAATTTTGTGATGTAGCATGAATAGAGTTTGAGATGAGAAAAGCATAGATAGCTAGAGAGGGTTCTTAGGCATTCTTGTCCATCCACTTGGCAAAAGAAAAGAAAACCAATCAATCAAAACAACAAGTGGATGTCCTCGAATGAATAAAATATGCAATCAACATGCTCACACAATAAAATGGCAATTGAAATATGTGGTAAAGCATGCACAACAATTCTAGCATCTATCAAACAATTGGTGATGACTAGGTCATCTATATATGAGTATATTGACTTAGGAGTCAAATGAGAACATTTGATCATAGGTCATACTCATCGTTTAAGCACAAGTGGGGTTACCACTTTTACATAAAGCATTGTTGTGTTCACACCATTAGAGTTGCTTTAGCTCAATTCTTAGAGTAAAGCTCCCCCTAGATGTGAGATCCCCCCTAAGAGGGATGAACTAACCTTGGGTTTTGTCGATGATGACTTGATATAGATGTTGAAGATTTGGATGCTCAATGTTGATGTAGATCATTTGGAGCTATCCATTGGAGTGAGTTGCACTTTCAATACCTACACGGGTTAGTCCCACAAGGAACAAACAAGGATATCCATAGACATAAAGTGATGCACACACAAGATGATGTCTATGAAAGCTTTTAGGTTACCTTGTCCCTTATCTTACCAACAAGAGGGGTTGTGACTCCTTGAACTAGTGCAAGATATGGAAGTTGATTGCACTTGTTCTTGCCAAGATGATAAGAGTAAAGTATGTTGGCGGAGTCACCCTCAAGAACTCTCTAATTCTTCTTCTTCGGGATCCACACCATCTTGATGGGAATCCTCGGTGTTGTAGTTGTACTTGATGAAGTCGAACTTGAAGTAGTCTTCAGAACCCACTTGACCAAGGCCTTAGGAGCTTCTTCAAATGCATCAATTTCCTCTTGTAGCTTGTCCTTGCCTTTTTGCTTGTGGTCTTGTGGTGGAAGATCATCTTGAGCTTGTGTCCCTTTGAGACAAGGAGGATCATACTTCTCTTGTTGAGGAACAAACTTCGTCTTGGGGTATTGATCTTCTTCCCACTCAACTCCATTGGCATTGAACTTTCGTTCAAAACCAACACCTTGATTCTTCCGGCGCCTTCCTTGCATGCGTACAATTTCCTCGAATTGCTTACTTCCAGGAAGGCTCTTGTAAACACCTTTCTCTATAATTCCCTTCAATAAGCTATTTTCTTGCTCAAGTGTAACTTGGCTAAGAGAATCATTAGTAGAATCAAGAGAACTACTAGAAGCAACAATATTGGATTTAGCATGATTATTGTTACTACTAGAGGAAGAATCTTTCTTGTTCTTGTTACTAGACTTGACTTGAGGCATGTAAGTGGATAAGTGTAAACGCTTGGCAATGTAAGAAGAACTTTTCTTACGAAGATCATCATTGATTGCT
The DNA here is from genome assembly GCF_002162155.2 of Triticum dicoccoides. Lineage (NCBI taxonomy): Eukaryota > Viridiplantae > Streptophyta > Magnoliopsida > Poales > Poaceae > Triticum > Triticum dicoccoides. Next base: position 611,575,783 of record NC_041390.1, read on the forward strand.
TTTAAGAACTCATGCTCTTGCTCAAGGTTGAGCTTTTCAAGGCGTAATTTCTCATGAGTCCTTAAAAGTTTTCGATGATCTCCTAAGATAGTTTCATGAGCTAACTCAAGAGTGTTTAGTTCTTTAGTTAGAGACTCAATCTTCTCCTTATAATTGTCATTCGTTTTATCTTGATTAGCATGATTAATTGACGTTTCATCATAGTATTCATCACTAGAGTTGTCAACAAGTAAATCATCATCACCTAACAAGTCATCTTCATCACTATTGAAATCAACATACTCGGGGTGTGATACCTTTGGGCCTTTAGCCATGAAGCATGTTCCAACTCCTTCATTTGGTGAGTCAAATATGTCGTAGGAGTTGGTTGTCACAAGTTGTGACGCCCCCGATTCAACCATACACTAATCAAACACGCAAACGTGTACGATCAAGATCAGGGACTCACGGAAAGATATCACAACACAACTCTAAAAATAAAATAAGTCATACAAGCATCATATTACAAGCCAGGGGCCTCGAAGGCTCGAATACAAGAGCTTGATCTTAGACGAGTCAGCGAAAGCAACAATATCTGAGTTGAGATATAAGTTAAACAAGTTTGCCTTAAGAAGGCTAGCACAAAAGTAGGAATGATCGAAAAGGCGAGGCCTCCTGCCTAGGACCTCCTAACTACTCCTCAAAGTCAAACTCCACGTAGAATCATCCTCGGGATCCTCTGGCTCCTGGACTCCATCATCTGGTTGCAACAACCGGGTACAGAAAGGGGGAAAAGGGGGAGCAAAGCAACCGTGAGTACTCATCCAAAGTACTCGCAAGCAAGGAGCTACACTACATATGTATGCATTGGTATCAAATGGAAAAAGGGTATCATGTGTGGACTGAACTGCAGAATGCCGGAATAAGAGGGGGATAGCTAGTCCTTTCAAAGACTACGCTTCTGGCAACCTCCATCTTGCAGCAGAAGAATAGAGTAGATGGTAAGTTCACCAAGTAACATCGCATAGCATAATCCTAACCGATGATCCTCCCCTCGTTGCCCTGTGAGAGAGCGATCACCGGTTGTATCTGGCACTTGGAAGGGTCTGTTTTATTAAGTATCCGGTTCTAGTTGTCATAAGGTCAAGGTACAACTCCAAGTCGTCCTGTTACCGAAGATCACGGCTATTCGAATAGATTAACTTCCCTGTAGGGGTGCACCACATAACCCAACACGCTCGATCCCATTTGGCCGGACACACTTCCCTGGGTCATGCCCGGCCTCGGAAGATCAACATGTCGCAGCCCTACCTAGGCACAACAGAGAGGTCAGCACGCCGGTCTAAATCCTATGGCGCAGGGGTCTGGGCGCATCGCCCATTGCACACCTGCATGTTGCATACGCGGCCGGTGAGCAGACCTAGCAACCTCCATTACAAAGGAAGTTGCGTTACGCGGTCCAACCCGGCGCGCGCCGCTCGGTCGCTGACGTCACGAAGGCTTCGACTGATACCACGACGTTGAGTGCCCATAACTGTCCCCGCATAGATGGTTAGTGCGTATAGGCCAGTAGCCAGACTCAGATCAAATACCAAGATCTCGTTAAGCGTGTTAAGTATCCGTGAACGCCGACCAGGGCCAAGCCCACCTCTCTCCTAGGTGGTCTCAACCTGCCCTGCCGCTCTGCCTCAAAGTAACAGTCGGGGGCCGTTGGCAACTCAGGCCCACCACTACCTGGATGGAGCCACCTTCCCCTTCAGCCCCCATCTCCAAACAGTATCACGGTAATGTAACAGTGTAAATTATATAGTATATGCGCATGATCACCTCCCGAGGTGATCACAGCCCAGTAGTATAGCATGGCAGACGGACAAGAGTGTAGGGCCACTAGTGATAATCTAGCATCCTATACTAAGCATTTAGGATTGCAGGTAAGGTATCAATAGTTGTAGCAACAATGACAGGCTATGCATCAGGATAGGATTAACGGAAAGCGGTAACATACTACACTACTCTAATGCAAGCAGTATAGAGAAGAGTAGGCGATATCTGGTGATCAAAGGGGGGGCTTGCCTGGTTGCTCTGGCAAGAGAGAGGGGTCGTCAACTCCGTAGTCATACTGGGTAGCAGCGACATAGGGGTCTACCGGAGAAGTAACGGAGGGGGAACACAATAAATAATAGAGCAATCAAAACATAACATGAGAACGCGATGCTAGAGGTGATTCTAACGCAGGGATAGGTGATACCGGCGAAGGGGGGAAACATCCGGGGAAGTATCCCCGGTGTTTCGCGTTTTCGGACCGGTGAACCAGAGGGGAAAGTTGCGTGTTCTCTATGCTAGGGATGCGTGGTGGACGAACGGGCTGCGTATCCGGGTTCGTCTCATCGTTCTGAGCTGATAAAGTATTTTCATCCGAGCTACGGATTATTTTATATTAATTTTTTAAGATTTTAAATCATTTTCTAGAAATTAGCATAATTAAATTAATTTAGAAATTGCAATTATGATGTCAGCGTGACGTCAGCATAATGTCAGCGTGACATCAGCATGATGTCAGCAGGACCAAAGGTTGACTGGGTCAAACTTGGCAGGTGGGACCCGTTCGTCATTGACTGCCTATCTAACTAACAGATTAGTTAGCTAATTAGATTATTCTAACACTGGTTAATTAAGTTAAATTAATTAAGTTAATTTAATTAATTCGTTAATTATTTAATTAATCTTTTCAATCCTTCTAAAAAAATCGTTTTGGGGCTGGGCCCATTCGGTCGGTGGCCCAGGGCCATTGCGGGTGTGTGGGCGCCAGTGGCGCGGTTACGGGCGCACCCATGCGGGGCCGAACCCGACCGGGAAGGCGAGGCGAGGCGAGGCCACCAAGGCGCGGTGGGCGCGGCGCGACAGCGGCAGCGGTGAGCGGGAAGGGGAGAGCCCGGGGTGGGCGCCGGAGTTGGCCGCCGGCGCGTCGATGGCCCGCGGGGCACAGGCAGCGGCAGGCTGCAAGAGGACGAGCACGCGTGGGCGGCGCACCGCGGGGTTGGCAGGGTGCGGCTGTCCGCGGGCGCCGGCGGGCGGCGGAGGCAGCAGGGGAGGCTGCAGCAGTGCGAGTCGCGGCAGATGTGAGCTGACGAGCGCGCGAGGGTAGGGTGAGCA
>NC_041390.1:611579448-611586834 GCF_002162155.2 Triticum dicoccoides
ATCTAGATCGAGATGAGGGGGAGAGAGACGTGAGGGAGGAGTGGGGATCGTGCGGGAGCAGTGGGGGTGGACCGGGCTAGGGTTTCCGTCGGTGGGGGGGTTATGGAGGGGTTAGGTGGGCCGGCCTGGTTGGATGGCCAGCTGGGCTGAGGCCCAGCGTGGGGGGGGGTCTTTCTTCCTCTTTTTTTGTTGTTTTGTTTTTTTATACCTCTTCTTTTTATTTATTTTTCCTATACTGTTTTCTTTTATTTTTTCTAGTAAAATAGTTTTACAAAATATTAAACTGGCTCCATATTTAGAGTGGCAAAATGAGACACGGTCACAAAAAGTTTCGTACCTAAATGAAATATTTTGCACTTCTATAAATTTAGAAGGCATTTAAATATTTGTTTTTAGCCATTTTTTAAATTAATTTAGAGCCTTTAAACTTTATATCAAAGTTTGGTTTCTCCACCATAATTATCTATGCATCATCTGGTACCTCTAGAACATTTTAGTTTTATTGTTTAAAAACTTTTGTTGTTTGCCTATACTTTAAATTTGAATTTGAATCGGTTTCGAACTAACACGAGATTAGCGATAGTAATCGAAGTGACGTGGCATCATTAACAGAGAATTACTGTAGCTTAATTATCCGGACGTCACAATTCTCCTCCACTACAAGAAATCTCGTCCCGAGATTTAAGAGGGGAGTAAGGGGGAAAGTTCTGGTTACGATATTCTAACGGATCTTCTCGAAGAAGTTAATCCCTTTCGTTGATGTCTTCAATTCTTTATTCCAATGCATCATGATAAACTTGTCATCATTTCTTCGGGAACTCCATCGTACTTACGAAAGGATAAGGGGCAGCTTAGCTACGACAGAATGCTTTTGACGGAAACAATCTGGGGTTAACCCATGAATGAGTATAAGATTATCTCTCGAGTTGAACATATGAAATACATCGAGAGTAAGGTACGAAGGTACAATAAGAGGTTCCAAGCGGATAGAGAGTTCCTCGAAGTCTGAACCAGAGTGAGAAAGGGGTTCAGAGTAGCGAGAGTAAGTATTGCATCTGATACCAGAATAGAGCACTAGGAAGGTGGCCCATGAATTAAATACAAAGCCAATCATGGAGAATAACCATTAGAAACAGGGTTGTACATGGGAGTCAGGTTTCGATCCTGTGGAATTGTGGGTTATGGGCCCACCATGTGGGTGAAAAGTAGGAAGGGTGCTGACATCTCGCACGGTCAGGGTGGCCAGGCATGTCAAAGGATAGCCTGTCAGTTATGTCGGCAACAACATCGGTACCAAGGGCGAGGAACGAAGAGAACCATTTTTCTGCTCGTTGAAATGAGGCGGACCAATTGGCAAAGTTCTCATCCATCAGTGGCTACCAGAATGTCATCAACAATAGTAACAGGGTCTTGCTGTCAGAATTGTACAACGAGGTGTTTACACAAGCAGGAGAATGTTACTGCTTAGATCATATAGATCACAAGAAGGTTAAACCAAACAATGGAAAGGAAAATATGATTACCACATTGACAGAACAATGGAAAGGAAAATGTGTCAAAACACATATTCCCGGGGTATATCCTTCCCACGGACAGGTAGGGCATGATATCCATGACAAGATTTAAAGTAGAAATCTCTTTAGGTAAGGGGAGAGAAATTTCATGACATTACCCATACAACGGTGTTTGGATAAGTTTGATAAAGAAAATTTATCATTGTGTTTCAGATGTTATTATTGATGATCGGAGTACCACAGACATGCTTCGAGATAGCACTGACATGTTCTTCAAGCAAAGGTCAAACTTTGGATACACAAAGGATCCATCAGGAACAACTCATAGAATAAGTCTTGCAATAGGTCCTCCAACCAAGTGTGCTAGACATGACATCACCTTATTGGGTTATAGAAATACCAATGCTATGACTCTTGGAAAATGTTCCAACCATCATATCTTACCGAGTTTCAGATCTGGTTGGTGTGAGGATACCTCAGACTCGGGATGAGAAGAAGAGGTGCAACACATTGACGGGATGGCGTTGCAAGATTCTCGGGAAATGAACTATGAAGGCAAGTCCTGAATCATGAGTTCAACATTTAACCAAGGAGAGGAAGAAGGGGTGGCTGATGAACTCAGCGACAATTCATTGAGGTTTCCAAAAGATGGATCTCAAGGAAACATACCCATTTAAACATTGGTTGAAAGGTGCACCCGAAATATGGGCTGGGTCGCACGAACAATGTTAGAATGGTGACTTAATGAACAAAAGAATTAGAATGAAACTATCGATCATTCACTACAAGCAATAGGGTTGCTAGAAGTTTTGAATTCACACCTCAAGGTTCAATTGCCGGTATTCCGATTAGAATCAGCACGGGGACCAAGAATGAAGAGAGATGGCGAGAAGTAATACTATAACAAGAATCCTTAAGAGGTGGTGTAATTCTAACAACATTCTTGAGATACAAGATGGTAACACTCCAAGCTAAAGAATAACAAATGTTGGATAGCAAGGAAGTCAAGGTATAACACAAAACACGGACAAGTTTGTGTTGAACGGAAGGCAATAAAGTGGTCGATGATAATACCATTCATCGAGGGAAAGGATGGTATTTCTCATCATGAATTCAATTGATATCCTGGAAGAGCTCAGAATGTTGATGATGATCATGACAAATTATGTCGAGAGGTTTCCTGGAGATGTAATCGATCGGCGATGACATCATGTCAAAGGAATGATGAAGCCAAATGATCTTGCGACCATGAGTAGGACACAAACTCGAATTCAAGCTTGTCGTTCAAGATGGAACGAAAAGACAAGGAAGATCGACGTAAGCTTAGCTCATCACCGAAAGTTGTGCTCTGGGAATAAGGACCAGGTAGCACAGTTAAAATTTAGCACATTAATGATATAGCCGATCAGGCTAGGAATGACTTGAAGGGTTAATAAATTCATAAGCAACGGAGATTACTTAGAGCTATTGAACCGGAGTGCGAAATTGATTCACTTATTAGTGTCCTTGAGTGTCTAACAACTCATAACCCGGGGGAAATTGGAATCGCTGAGAAATAATACTTGAAGAACTCATAAGAAGTAATATGGTTCTGTGCTATTATCAAGATACCACGGGGTAATACTCGAAGGTAGATCATAATAGAGGTTGGACGGGTGCATTGATCTGCAGAGGAAAAGTGGTCCAACTTGTCCGAGAAAAGGATCAAAGATGATCAATCATGGTCGGAACCACGGTCGCAAAAGACCAACATAGATACAAGATGAACTTATAACAAGGGGGCCATTATTAATACAAGAAGCTTTCATGATAGATTCCACATTGGGTCCATGGGCATGAACACAAGGTTCAAGGTCGACTCCCACTTCTCCAAAGCAGAACCTAACATTCACTTCTCGTTTTGATAATGGTATTAGTGTTGAAAGTTTTACCTGGTGAAATACCAGATGAGTATGGCCTGTGAAATCTTTTGGGCTCACATAGATTAGTTAAGGCATTGGTTCAACCCATCGAGGCATCTTAGGAACATATACCACAAAATTTTAGAAGTAATTAACACAAGCTCAAAAGTAGAGAATGGTTCACAAAGCAGAGGATACAATTTACCAAAGGCATTACGTATCAGGGGAAGAACTTCCAAAGTGATTGAATATGAAGGACGTTGTCGGATAAAATCCAACAAGGTGCTGATGGTCCATAAAGGATCTGATGTGAGTATCGGCTCACAACCAGAGGAAGAATCAATGCAAAGACATTGGATTATAGAAACAACTGAGTAACTTAGAGCTCAATTGCAAAGGAATTATGATTTTCAAAGCGAAGGATCAGAAGCAGACGCTCTGATCAAGGATGGATAAGTTCAATATACTTAGGGGCAAAATCGACAAAAATTTGATTGGTCGAGATCCAGCTCATGTTTAAGACAATGTATGAGCCGAAAGGATAAACTCTAGGATCTGATGGAGGATTGCGAGCATTCGCAACATATTGAATCAATGTACCCAAAATGATAGTGACAAAGGCTGCCAATAAGATTACTATACATATGGGATTAACCATAATGCAATCAAGCAAGAATTTCAAGAGCAATAGGCTGCTCGGGATTTTTGGAAGATCGAATGATATTTTGAAGTCTTTGGCGAAACACATGAACAACGAGGAATGAGCGGATACTCGATAAGTGCGAGAATTATCCGTAGGGGTATTCAGGTGACAAAGAACAGCAAGGGAGTAAGCTCAAAGGATTCTCGGAGTACCTTGTAATAACAAGATCGACTGGGAATGATTGTATGAGTGGCCAGTGTAAGTAGTTATCCATAAGGATTTATCGGTGGCCGTGAATAGCAAGAGTGATGGGCACAAAGTCTTGAGAGAATATCGAAGAGTATCTTCGGAATCATCTGGTGAAGTAGGCCATCATCTGGAATGAAGGGGCTCTCCGGGAGAAAGTATTTACGAGAACCTAGAGTTGGAGTTAGCAAAACCATTTAACACGAGTAGAAGAGAGATTAGAGTCCCAGAGTATAGACGAGAAATAAAAGATCCTAATACCACCCAATGGCGACGTGGGCCCGTGGGCCACACAGCCATGTTAGTAAAAGTTTTGTAAAGTCTAGACTCGACTTCGGCCAAGGAGTGTGGAAGGGGGATTCCTACAGGCAGTCGGCTCTGATACCAACTTGTGACGCCCCCGATTCTATCGTACACTAATCAAACACGCAAACGTGTACGATCAAGATCAGGGACTCACGGGAAGATATCACAACACAACTCTACAAATAAAATAAGTCATACAAGCATCATATTACAAGCCAGGGGCCTCGAAGGCTCGAATACAAGAGCTCGATCTTAGACGAGTCAGCGAAAGCAACAATATCTGAGTTCAGACATAAGTTAAACAAGTTTGCCTTAAGAAAGCTAGCACAAAAGTAGGAATGATCGAAAAGGCGAGGCCTCTTGCCTGGGACCTCCTAACTACTCCTCGAAGTCAAACTCCACATAGAATCATCCTCGGGATCCTCTGGCTCCTGGACTCCATCATCTGGTCGCAACAACCGGGTACAGAAAGGGGGAAAAGGGGGAGCAAAGCAACTGTGAGTACTCATCCAAAGTACTCGCAAGCAAGGAGCTACACTACATATGTATGCATTGGTGTCAAATGGAAAAAGGGTATCATGTGTGGACTGAACTGCAGAATGCCGGAATAAGAGGGGGATAGCTAGTCCTTTCAAAGACTACGCTTCTGGCAACCTCCATCTTGCAGCAGAAGAATAGAGTAGATGGTAAGTTCACCAAGTAACATCGCATAGCATAATCCTAACCGATGATCCTCCCCTCGTTGCCCTGTGAGAGAGCGATCACCGGTTGTATCTGGCACTTGGAAGGGTCTGTTTTATTAAGTATCCGGTTCTAGTTGTCATAAGGTCAAGGTACAACTCCAAGTCGTCCTGTTACCGAAGATCACGGCTATTCGAATAGATTAACTTCCCTGCAAGGGTGCACCACATAACCCAACACGCTCGATCCCATTTGGCCGGACACACTTCCCTGGGTCATGCCCGACCTCGAAAGATCAACATGTCGCAGCCCTACCTAGGCACAACAGAGAGGTCAGCACACCGGTCTAAATCCTATGGCGCAGGGGTCTGGGCCCATCGCGCATTGCACACCTACACGTTGCGTACGCGGCCGGTGAGCAGACCTAGCAACCTCCATTACAAAGGAAGTTGCGTTACGCGGTCCAACCCGGCGTGCGCCGCTCGGTCGCTGACGTCACGAAGGTTTCGGCTGATACCACGACGTTGAGTGCCCATAACTGTCCCCGCGTAGATGGTTAGTGCGTATAGGCCAGTAGCCAGACTCAGATCAAATACCAAGATCTCGTTAAGCGTGTTAAGTATCCGCGAACACCGACCAGGGCCAAGCCCACCTCTCTCCTAGGTGGTCTCAACCTGCCCTGCCGCTCTGCCTCAAAGTAACAGTCAGGGGCCGTCAGGAACTCAGGCCCACCACTACATGGATGGAGCCACCTTCCCCTTCAGCCCCCATCTCCAAATAGTATCACCGGTAATGTAACAGTGTAAAGTATATAGTATATGCCCATGATCACCTCCCGAGGTGATCACGGCCCAGTAGTATAGCATGGAAGACGGACAAGAGTGTAGGGCCACTGATGATAATCTAGCATCCTATACTAAGCATTTAGGATTACAGGTAAGGTATCAATAGTTGTAGCAACAATGACATGCTATGCATCAGGATAGGATTAACGGAAAGCGGTAACATGCTACACTACTCTAATGCAAGCAGTATAGAGAAGAGTAGGCGATATCTGGTGATCAAAGGGGGGGGGGGCTTGCCTGGTTGCTCTGGCAAGAGAGAGGGGTCGTCAACTCCGTAGTCGTACTAGGTAGCAGCGGCGTCGGGGTCGGAGGGGGAACACAATAAATAACAGAGCAATCAAAACATAACATGACAATGCGATGCTAGAGGTGATTCTAACGCAGGGATAGGTGATACCGGCGAAGGGGGGAAACATCCGGGGAAGTATCCTCGGTGTTTCGCGTTTTCGGACCGGTGAACTGGAGGGGAAAGTTGCGTGTTTGCTATGCTAGGGATGCGTGGCGGACAAACAGGCTGCGTATCCGGGTTCGTCTCGTCGTTCTGAGCAACTATCATGTAGAAAGTATTTTCATCCGAGCTAAGGATTATTTGATATTAATTTTTAAAGATTTTAAACCATTTTCTAGAAATTAGCATAATTAAATTAATTTAGAAATTGCAATTATGATGTCAGCATGACGTCAGCATGATGTCAGCGTGACGTCAGCATAATGTGAGCAGGACCAAAGGTTGACTGGGTCAAACTTGGCAGGTGGGAGTCGTTCGTCATTGACTGCCTATCTAACTAATGGATTAGTTAGATTAGTTAGCTAATTAGATTATTCTAACACTAGTTAATTAAGTTAATTTAATTAATTCGTTAATTATTTAATTAATCTTTTTAATCCTTCTAAAAAAATCGTTTCGGGGCTGGGCCCATTCGGTCAGTGGCCCAGGGCCATTGCGGGTGTGCGGGCGCCAGTGGCGCGGTTACAGGCGCACCCATGCGGGGCCAAACCCGACCGGGGAGGCGAGGCGAGGCGAGGCCACCAAGGCGCGGTGGGCGCGGCGCGACAGCGCCAGCGGTGAGCGGGAAGGGGAGAGCCCGGGGTGGGCGCCGGAGTTGGCCGCCAGCGCGTCGATGGCCCGCGGGGCCAGAGGCAGAGGCGGGGCACAGGCAGCGGCAGGCTGCAAGAGGACGAGCACGCGCGGGCGGGGCACCGCGGGGTTGGCCGGGTGCGGCTGTCCGCGGGCGCTGGCGGGCGGCGGA
>NC_041390.1:611587075-611587624 GCF_002162155.2 Triticum dicoccoides
GAGGTCTAGGCGGCGGCGCGTGCACCGGGCGGCGAGGGCGCGGTCAGGGATGGGCGCCTGCGTCGGGATCGGGCGCGGCCCCGATCTAGATCGAGACGAGGGGGAGAGAGACGTGGGGGAGGTGGGGATTGTGCGGGAGCAGTGGGGGTGGACCGGGCTAGGGTTTCCGTCGGTGGGGGGGTTATGGAGGGGTTAGGTGGGCCGGCCCGGTTGGATGGCCAGCTGGGCTGAGGCCCAGCGTGGGGGGGTCTTTCTTCCTTTTTTTGTTGTTTTGTTTTTGTTTATACCTCTTCCTTTTATTTATTTTTCCTGTACTGTTTTCTTTTATTTTTGTTAGTAAAATAGTTTTACAAAATATTAAATTGGCTCCATATTTAGAGTGGCAAAATGAGACACGGTCACAAAAAGTTCGGTACCTAAATGAAATATTTTGCACTTCTATAAATTTAGAAGGCATTTAAATATTTATTTTTAGCCATTTTTTAATTAATTTAGAGCCTTTAAACTTTATAACAAAGTTTGGTTTCTCCACCATTATTATTTATGCAT
>NC_041390.1:611587666-611762865 GCF_002162155.2 Triticum dicoccoides
TTGTTTTGTTTTTGTTTATACCTCTTCTTTTTATTTATTTTTCCTATACTGTTTTCTTTTATTTTTGTTAGTAAAATAGTTTTACAAAACATTAAACTGGCTCCATATTTAAAGTGGCAAAATGAGACACGGTCACAAAAAGTTTGGTACCTAAATGAAATATTTTGCAATTCTATAAATTTAGAAGGCATTTAAATATTTGTTTTTAGCCATTTTTTAATTAATTTAGAGCCTTTAAACTTTATATCAAAGTTTGGTTTCTCCACCATAATTATCTATGCATCATCTGGTACCTCTAGAACATTTTAGTTTTATTGTTTAAAAACTTTTGTTGTTTGCCTATACTTTAAATTTGAATTTGAATCGGCTTCGAACTAACACAAGATTAGCGATAGTAATCGAAGTGACGTGGCATCATTAACAGAGAATTACTGTAGCTTAATTATCCGGACGTCACACAAGTGCTAGACCGGCAACACCTTCATCTTGAGTATATTCGGAGTCGGAGGGATAGCTTCTCTCGGAGTGGTTGTTGGAGTCGGAGCCGGATACCCATTCACCAACATGAGCTTGATGTCTTCGTTTTGTGTAGCTCCTAGATGACTTGTCCTTTCTTTCCGAATCCTTGCTTCTCTGTGAGGGTCTTCATTCATAACGATCATCTCTACTCCTTCTTTCTCTAGATGGTGATTCTTCTCTTCTACTTCTTCTCTTGGGAGAATCTTCTCTTCTCTTGTAGGGGGCCGTACACTCATTGGAATAGTGTCCGGGCCTTCCACAATTGTAGCAGTTTCGCTCTCGACTAGAAGATCTTTTGTCATTGTAGGACCTTGACTTGGAGCTTCTCTCTTTGCTTCTACTGTTGTAGAACTTGTTGAAGTTCTTCACCATTAAGCTCAATTCTTCATTGAAGGTTTGTTTCTCACTCGATGATGTGGGGGCTTCACATGAGGCTTTGTAAGACCACTTGATTTGTTGTGAAGTTCCTCTTTATCCTTGAGTGACATCTCATGAGCAACAATTCTTCCGATGACTTCCGTTGGCTTGAGATCTTTGTAATTGGGCATCATTTGGATCAATGTGCACACTGTATCATATTTTCCATCCAAGGCTCTTAAGATCTTCTTGACGATGAATCTACGGTCATCTCTTCACTCCCTAAGCCGGCAATCTCATTTGTGATTAGAGCAAGCCTAGAGTACATTTCAGCAACACCTTCACCATCCTTCATTTTGAACTTGTCAAGTTGACTTTGAAGCACATCCAATTTGGATTCCTTGACGGAGTCGGTACCTTCGTGCATATCAATCAAAGTATCCCAAATTTCCTTTGCATTCTCAAGACGGCTGATTTTGTTGAATTCTTCGGGGCACAATCCGTTGAATAGGATATCACAAGCTTGAGCGTTGTATTGCAGCATTTTCAACTCTTCCGCGGTGGCTTCACGGTTCGGTTCTTTCCCGTCAAAGAATTCACCTTGCCAGCCAACACACATAATAGCCCAAACGGCGGGGTTATGTCCAAGAATATGCATTTTCATCTTATGCTTCCAACTAGCAAAATTAGTACCATCAAAGTAAGGACCTCTATGGTGATAATTTCCCTCGCTAGATGCCATACTCTCCTAGGTTGTGAAACCAAGGCTATGACCGCCAAAAGCTATAGAAATCAAAGCAAATGGAGACCAAAGCTCTGATACCACTTGTAGGATCGAAAGTATGTCTAGAGGGGGGTGATTAGACTACTTGACCAAATAAAAATCTAGCCTTTTCCCAATTTTAGTTCTTGGCAGATTTTAGCTATCTTAGCACAAGTCAAGCAATCTCCAGATAATTCAAGAAAGCATGCAAAAGAGTATATGAGCAGCGGAAAGTAAAGCATGCAACTTGCAACAATGTAAAGGGAAGGGTTTGGAGGATTCAAACGCAATTGGAGACACGGATGTTTTTGTCGTGGTTCCGATTGGTGGTGCTATCGTAGATCCACGTTGATGGAGACTTCAACCCACGGAGGGTAACGGTTGCGCGGGTCCACAGAGGGCTCCACCCACGAAGGGTCCACGAAGAAGCAACCTTGTCTATTCCATCATGGCCGTCGCCCATGAAGGACTTGCCTCACTAGAAGTAGATCTTCACGAAGTAGGCGATCTCCTTGCCCTTACAAACTCCTTGGTTCAACTCCACAATCTTGTCGGAGGCTCCCAAGTGACACCTAGCCAATCTAGGAGACACCACTCTCCAAGAAGTAACAAATGGTGTGTTGATGATGAACTCCTTGCTCTTGTGCTTCAAATGATAGTCTCCCTGAGGAAGTCTTGGATTAGGGGGTGTCCGGATGGCCGGACTATACGTTCAGCCGGAATCCTGGACTATGAAGATACAAGATTGAAGACTTCGTCCCGTGTCCGGAAGGGACTTTCCTTGGTGTTGAAGGCAAGCTTGGCGATATGGATATGTAGATCTCCTACCATTTTAACCGACTTTGTGTAACCCTAACCCTCTCCGGTGTCTATATAAACCGGATGGTTTTAGTCTGTAGGACAACATATACGCAACAATCATACCATAGGCTAGCTTCTAGGGTTTAGCCTCTCCGATCTCGTGGTAGATCTACTCTTGGACTACCCATATCATCAATATTAAACAAGCAGGACGTAGGGTTTTACCTCCATCAAGAGGGCCCGAACCTGGGTAAAACTTCGTGTCCCTTGCCTCCTGTTACCATCCGGCCTAGACGCACAGTTCGGGACCCCCTACCCGAGATCCGCCGGTTTTGACACCGACATTGGTGCTTTCATTGAGAGTTCCTCTGTGTCGTCGCCGTTAGGCTTGATGGCTCCTATGATCATCAATAGCGATGTAGTCCAGGGTGAGACCTTCCTCCCCGGACAGATCTTCGTCTTTGGCGGCTTCGCACTGCGGGCCAATTCACTTGGCCATATGGAGCAGATCGAAAGCTATGCCCCTGGCCGTCAGGTCAGATTTGGAAGTTTAAACTACAGGGCTGACATCCGCGGGGACTTGATCCTCGACGGATTCGAGCCACTGCCGAGCATGCCGCACTGTCACGACGAGCATGATCTAGCTCTGCCGCCGAACAGTGCCTTGGAGGCCGCACCCGCATCGGCTTCGACCCTTAATTTGGAGCCAACTGCACCGATCGAGGATGGGTGGTTGGACACCGCCTCGGGGGCTGCGATCCCAACGGCGATCGAGCCGAACACCAGCCCCGCACTCCGCGAGACTCATGACTCCAAGGAGCCGGACTCCTCTCCGGACTCCGAATCCTCCGCGCCCCTGCCGATCGAATCCGATTGGGCGTCAATCATGGTGTTTACTGCCACGGACATCTTTCAGCACTCGCCTTTTGGCGATATTCTGAAGACACTAAAGTCTCTCTCTTTATCAGGAGAGCCCTGGCCGGACTACGGTCAGTAAGGTTGGAATACGGACGATGAAGAAATTCAAATCCCACCCACCACCCACTTTGTAGCCACTATCGACGATTTAACCGACATGCTCGACTTCGACTTCGAAGACATCGACGGTATGGACGTCGATGCAGGAGACGATGAAGAACCAGCGCCTATTGGGCCCTGGAAAGCCACCTTGTCATATGACATATACATGGTGGACACCCCAAAAGAAGGATATGGCGATGGAACAGCGGAGGATGACCCCTCCAAGAAATAGCCTAAGCGCCGACGTCAGCGGCGCCGCTCAAAATCCCGCCAAAGCAAATACGGTGATTCCAGCACGGGAGATAATAATACTCTGGAGAGTGCCGAAGAAAACCACCTCCAGCAAGATTTAGCACAGGAGGATGAAGAAGCCAACCCTCATGAGAGAGCGGCAGACAGAGAGGTCGAGGACGATAATTGTATGCCTCCCTCTGAAGACGAGGCAAGCCTCGACGACGACGAATTCGTCGTGCCAGAGGATCCCGTCGAGCAAGAGCATTTTCAATGCAGGCTTATGGCCACGGCAAGAAGCCTCAAGAAAAAATAGCAACAGCTTAGAGCTGATCAAGATTTGCTAGTCGACAGATGGACTGAAGTCCTTGTGGCCGAAGAGCATAAACTCGAGCGCCCTTCCAAGAGCTACCCAAAGCGCATGTTGCTACCCCGATTAGAGGAGGAAGCACTTAAACCTACATCACCAGCACTTGATATGGCCGACCGGCCACCTCGTGGCCGCGACAGAGAGGCCTCTCGGCCCTCCACTCAAGCCGCACCCCGTACCAAGGCACGAGAAAATGCGTCAGACCTGCGAGATATGTTGGAGGACAAGGCAAGGCAAACAAGATCGATCTACGGATCGCGTGGGTGCCCCACGACTCGAGACGGTAACCGTCACGCCGGACACAAATCCGGTAGGGGCGAACACAGTAGACAAAGCTCATTGGAGCTACGTCGTGATATAGCCCAGTACAGAGGCGCCGCACACCCACTATGCTTCACAGACAAAGTAATGGATCATCAAATCCCCGAGGGTTTCAAACCCGTAAACATCGAATCATATGATGGCACAACAGATCCTGCGGTATGGATCGAGGATTATCTCCTTCATATCCACATGGCCCGCGGCGATGATCTCCACGCCATCAAATACCTCCCACTCAAGCTTAAAGGACCAGCTCGGCATTGGCTTAACAGCTTGCCAGCAGGATCAATCAGTTGTTGGGAGGACCTGGAAGCCACATTCCTCGACAATTTCCAGGGCACTTATGTGCGACCACCAGACGCCGATGACCTAAGCCACGTAGTTCAGCAGCCAGAGGAATCGGCTAGGCAATTCTGGACACGGTTCCTAACAAAGAAAAATCAAATAGTCGACTGTCCGGACGCAGAGGCCCTAGCAGCCTTCAAGCACAATATCCGTGATGAGTGGCTTGCCCGGCACCTTGGACAGGAAAAGCCGAAATCTATGGCAGCACTCATGACACTCATGACCCGCTTTTGCATGGGAGAAGACAGCTGGCTTGCTCGTAGCAACAATATGACCAAGAACCCTTGTAATTCGGATACCAGGGACAGTAGTGGCAGGTCGCGTCGCAACAAGCAGAAACGCCACATTAACGGCGACAATGCTGAGGATATGGCAGTTAATGCCAGATTCAGAGGCTATAAATCCGGTCAGTGGAAAAAGGCATTCAAAAGAAATCCTAGGGGTCCGTCCAGTTTGGACCAAATACTCGACCGCTTGTGCCAGATACATGGCACCCTCGAAAAGCCGGCCAATCACACCAACCGGGATTGTTGGGTGTTCAAGCAGGCAGGCAAGTTAAATGCCAAAAATAAAGACACGGGGCGGCATAGCAATGACGACGAAGAGCCCCGGCCGCTGAACAACAGTGGACAGAAGGGTTTTCCCCCACAAGTGCGGACGGTGAACATGATATACACAACCCACATCCCCAAGAGGGAGCGGAAGCGCGCGTTAAGGGACGTATACACGGTAGAGCCAGTCGCCCCAAAGTTCAACCCATGGTCCTCCTGCCCGATCACCTTTGCTCGAAGGGACCATCCCACTAGCACCCGTCATGGCGGATTCGCCGCATTGGTTCTAGACCCAATCATTGACGGATTTCATCTCACTAGAGTCCTTATGGACGGCGGCAGCAGCCTGAACCTGCTTTACCAGGATACAATGCGGAAAATGGGCATAGATCCCTCGAGGATTAAGCCCACCAAAACGACCTTTAAAGGCGTAATACCAGGTGTAGAGGCCAACTGTACAGGCTCAGTCACACTTGAAGTGGTCTTCGGATCTCCGGATAATTTCCAAAGCGAGGAGTTAATCTTCGACATAGTCCCATTCTGCAGTGGCTATCACACACTACTCGGGCGAACCGCATTCACCAAGTTCAATGCGGTATCGCACTACACATACCTTAAGCTCAAGATGCCAGGCCCTCGAGGAGTAATTACAGTCAATGGAAACACCGAACGCTCTCTCCGAGCGGAGGAGCACACAGTGGCCCTTGCTGCGGAAGTACAAAGCAGCCTCTCCAGACAGTTCTCCAGTCCGGTCATTAAACATCTGGACACCGTCAATCGCGCCCGGAGACGGAGTAACCTACAACAAGACCGCCTGACACGTTCCGAGCAGGCGTAGCAATGCGGCCCCAACCCCAGCCCTCGCAAAAATGCGACACCGGTACTTCGCGTACATAACTACGCTCTAGAAATACCATGGGTACAGGGAGAGGGGCACCATCACGGCACGCCTGAAACACGGCTTAAACCGCACCAGGGGCTGTCGATTTTTTAATTTTCTCTTACTTTCAGGACTCCACTCTTCGTAAGGCCTGTTCGGCAGTTCAATTGCCGGACAAACGATGCAAGAACCAGGGAAGCAGACAAGCCATGCCGCATTACGGAACTCCCAGGTGGTCTCTATCACGAGAAGTATACCTGTTTCACATACCATTCCACAGCGTGCCCCTGGAATGGACATGTTAAATAGTCCAACCTTTTGCTTATCGCATTATTTGTATCGTTCCGCTTTGATCGCAGCCCTTTTTAATAAACAATGCATAGCTTTTGTCTCTTTTTGCATTACTCTTTTTTTTACAAATATATGTTCCTTAACGACATGTTGCACCCGTACACTTTGGTACGGCCAAAATACGCCAGGGGCTTTAGTACCCCTCAATATGGTGTGAGAAGTCCGAACACTTTAACAAGTGCGGCACCCCGAACTTATAGCATTATATGCATCGGCTCCGAATCATGTCTTGGGTCAATAGTTCGGTTTGCCCGGCTCCTATGTTTTGGTGCCTTACGTTCCGCTATATCGGCTAAGGTAGCACTAGGAGAACTACTGCGATTGTGCCCCAGTTGAGCTGGGTCGAGCAGCTCAGTAGAGAAAGCTAAAACTGACTGTCATGACGAAGCGAGAGCTGGTCACTGTTCGAGAGGTTTTCGAGTCCCTAAAGACTTATGCCGCTTAGAGCGAGGAGTCGGCTCTGTCCGGCCAAGGCGTGGATAGCGCCCCGAACTCGGTCTTCCGAACACAAGGGGCTTCGCTGAAATTTAAAATTATAGAATTCTATGGCTAAGTGAGAGTGTTCAAGCATTATAGTCCGGTTGCCTTGTTCGTTGTGCTGAGCGCCTCCCTCGAAGGACCCAAACATGGGAAAAAGAGCGCTCAGGTTTATCCCCGAACACCCCAGCACTAGCGGCACGGGGGCAGAAGCCGACGACACGCCATCTCTCAGAATTGATAAATAGCCGCACAAAAGGTAATATTTTAAATTCCAACAGCATTGCTTAGCGCATATGAACAAGTTTTCAGCGCACAGGACAAAACGAGTAAATTTTACTCAAAAATTACATCCCTGGAACATTCATCCGCCATAAGGCAGGCACCCTTCAGAACATCCTTATAATAATTCTCGGGCTTGCGATGCTCCTTCCTCGGCGGTGGCCCGTCCTTCACAAGCTTCTCAGCATCCAGCTTGCCCGAGTGCACCTTAGCACGGGCAAGGACCCTACGGGAACCTTCAATGCAGATGGAGCACTTGATGACTTCGAGCCTTGGACAGGGCCCCACCAGCCGGCACACCAGCCCAAAATAGCTCCCAGGCAGAGCCTCCCCAGGCCACAGCCAAACTATGAGGCCCTTCATGGCCTGTTCGGCCGCCTTGTGGAGCTCGACCAGTTGCTTCAGTTGGTCGCTCAGGGGCACGGGGTGTCCGGCCTCAGCATACTGAGACAAGAACACCTTCTCTGTCGAGCTGCCCTCCTCGGCTCGATAGAATGCGGCGGCATCGGACACGCTACGGGGAAGATCTGCGAATGCTCCTGAAGAGCTCCAGATTCGGGTAAGTAACAAGTAACTCATGTTTATGTGTTTGCTTTGCATAAAGAATGCCTTACCCGCCGCCATCTTTTTCACCTCATCCAACTCCTGGAGGGTCTTCTGGGATTGGGCCTTGGCAGACTTGGCATTTTCAATAGCCACCGCGAGCTCGGACGCTCGCGTCTTTGAGTCAAGCTCCAAACTCTCATGTTTTTCCATGAGAGCCTGGAGCTCTTGCCGCACCTTGCCAACCTCGGCCTCATACTTCTCCCGCTCGGTGCGCTCCGTGGCCGCCCTCTTCTCGGCCTCGAGCAGCACTTGCTTAAGGGTCGCCACCTCAAACGTGGCCCCTACAATAGCCACGATAATCCTGTCATTTTTTGCAATTGCACCTTTTTTATATATATGTTTAAACAAAGTATTTCTTACCTTCCTTATCCTCGAGCTGCTTCTTAGCACGCCCGAGCTCTTGCTCGGACTGCTCGAGGTTCTGCTTTAGCGTGTCCACTTCCGCAGTCAGTGCGGCGGACGCCAGCAGAGAAGCCTACATACGCATATTGACTCCTTTTTGTTAGACTCCTGCGAATTTTATTTGATCCTCTATTCGGCTTTTCTTCCCGAACACCAAACAGAGCATCAGGGGCTACTGTCTATGCGGTAATATTATTTATACATTCTTTACTTACCTCAAAGCCTGTTAAAAGGCTAGCACAAGCTTCAGTCAGTCCGTTCTTGGCGGACTGAACCTTCTGGACCACCGCACTCATAATGGTGCGGTGCTCCTCGTCGATGGAGGCGCCTTTGAGCGCCTCCAACAGATTGTTCGGCGCCTCCAGTTGGACGGGGGTCACCGGCATGGAGGGCCTGCTCCTCTTGGAAGGAGGTCGCCCGCCGGACTCTGGAACCTTTGAAGGTTCCGGAGAGGTGTCCGGCCTAGAGCCGGACTTGGAGCCCTGGGGGGTTTTATCCCCTTTACTCCTGGAGTCCGGGAGGTCGCCTTGCGGTGCCTCCAGGACCACCTCCTCCTGGCTTGGAACCTGTTGGGACAACACTTTGGCGTCGTCCGTAGGGCAGGGGGGGGGGAGGGAGCCGTCGGAAGCGAATTCACATCCGACGAGTCCAGTGAACCGCTCGACGACGCGTCGAGCCGGTCTTTGGGTGGGTTGCATAATCATATTTGACATAAGGGAAAGTTGTGCAATACAGGAATACTATAAATTACTCTGGTATCCGGATACTTACGATTTTTCCAGGGGCTTGGCCCTGACCGGCCACTCCCCTTCGTCGTCGGCGACGTTGGTGGAGTAGTCTGGAGGAAGGGTTTTGCCCTTCTTGGACCCTTAAGCCTCCCCAGTGAGGGCGGCCTTCCTTTCCTTCTCTCCCCCCGCTGGAGGGGGAGAGGTCTCTTCTTCCTCCTCCTCGTCTTCACGGGAGGAATACGCCTTGGAACCGTCGGATGATGAACCTGACACCTCCCGGCGCCGGGGACTTTTTCGAGTCCCCGTGGCCTTCTTCGTGGCCTTCTTCTCCGGCACCACATAGGGTGCCGGAACCAGCAACTTCGCCAAGCGGGCATCGGCTGGGTCTTCGGGCAAAGGAGCTGGACAGTCGATCTGTCCGGACTTCGCCTGCCATACCTGTCAAAGGTAAGGGAGCTTAGATCCCGCATAGAGTTAAACAATGAAAAACTAATACCCTGTAAAAGGCACAAACAACTTACCGCGCTGGCGTGACACTTCGCGTTGAATCCGTGATCCTCGGTAGCGGATGCGGGAGCCTCGGCGCCCTTGAAAAGCACCTTCCAGACATCTTCGTACATCGTGTCGAAGAGCCTGCTCAGAGTTCGATGCTGCGCTGGGTTGAACTCCCACAGATTGAAGGCTCGTTGTTGACACGGGAGGATCCGGCGGATGAGCATGACCTGGACCACGTTGACAAGCTTGAGCTGCTTGTCCACCAGGGTTTGGATGCATGTTTGCAGTCCAGTCACCTCTCCTTTGCTACCCCATGACAGGCCCGTCTCTTTCCAGGACGTGAGCCGCGTTAGGGGTCCGGACCGGAACTCGGGGGCTGCGACCCACTCAGGGTCGCGCGGCTCGGTGATGTAAAACCACCCCGATTGCCACCCCTTCAGGGTCTCCACAAAGGTGCCCTCGAGCCATAAGACTAGGGGCATCTTGCCCACCATGGCGCCTCCGCACTCTGCCTGGTTGCCGCGCACCACCTTTGGCTTGACATTGAAAGTCTTGAGCCATAGGCCGAAATGGGGGCGGATGCAGAGGAAAGCCTCGCACACGACGATAAACGCCGAGATGTTGAGGATGAAATTCGGGGCCAGATCATGGAAATCCAGGCCGTAGTAGAACATGAGTCCCCAAACGAATGGGTGGATAGGAAAGCCCAGTCCGCGGAGGAAGTGGGGAAGGAACACTACCCTCTCATGGGGCCTTGGGGTGGGGAGGAGCTGCCCCTCTTTGAGAAGCCGGTGCGCCATGTCGTTAGACAAGTATCCGGCCTTCCTTAGTTTTTTGATGTGTCCCTCCGTAACAGAGGAGACCATCCACTTGCCTCCCGCTCCGGACATGGCTGGAGAAGGTTGAGGTGGGGAGTGCGGGCTTGGACACTGGAGCTCGAGTGCGCGAGAATGGATAGGCAAAGGAGGAAGAAGGCGTAGGTGAAAAGGTGGATCCTTATCCCCTTATATGGGTGGACGCAACTACGTGTCCCCACCAGCCTAGTAAAACTCGCTTATCCCCAAGCGCCGTAATCAATGGCACGGTTGGGTTACCCACGCCCATATTGATGAGAATCCCGGAATAAGGGGACACGATCTCTGCTTCAACGAGACGTGCCAAGGAAACCGCCTCGCATGACACACTGAGGTGGGACAATAAAACGATTCGAATAAAGGCTTGGCTGTGGTGCGATGTCACACTATGGAATACGTCAGCTGATTAGATTTGTGTAAATATTATTCTCTCTATGGCAATATGTGGAAACTTATTTTGCAGAGCCAGACACTACCTTTGTGTTCAAAATCTTCTATGAAGTACTTGGAGGAGGAACCCGCCTTGCAATGTCGAAGACAATTTGCGCGCCGGACTCGTCGTCATTGAAGCCTGGTTCAGGGGCTACTGAGGGAGTCCTGGATTAGGGGGTGTCCAGATGGCCGGACTATACCTTGAGCCGGACTCCTAGACTATGAAGATACAAGATTGAAGACTTCGTCCCGTGTCCGGAAGGGACTTTCCTTGGCGTGGAAGGCAAGTTGGCGATACGGATATGTAGATCTCCTACCATTGTACCCGACTTTGTGTAACCCTAACCCTCTCCGGTGTCTATATAAACCGGAGGGTTTTAGTCCTTAGGACAACATACGCAATAATCATACCATAGGCTAGCTTCTAGGGTTTAGCCTCTCCGATCTCGTGGTAGATCTACTCTTGTACTACCCATATCATCAATATTAATCAAGCATGACATAGGGTTTTACCTCCATCAAGAGGGCCCAAACCTGGGTAAAACTTTGTGTCCCTTGCCTCCTGTTACCATCCGGCCTAGACGCACAGTTCGGGACCCCCTACCCGAGATCTGCCGGTTTTGACACCGACACTCCCCAACACTCAACTCTCTCTCTCTCTCAGGATTTGGATTTGGTGGAAAGAAGATTTGAGTGGAAAGCAACTTGGGAAGGCTAGAGATCAAGATTCATATGGTTGGAATGGAATATCTTGACCTCAACACAAGTGTAGGTGGTTTTCTCTCAGAAAATGTGTATTGGAAGTGTAGGTATGTTCTGATGGCTCTCTCCACGAATGAAGAGTGGGTGGAGGAGTATATATAGCCTCCACACAAAATCTAACCGTTACACACAATTTTCCAAACTCGGTGGGACCGAATGGTTAAACTTGGTCGGACCGATTCAGCAAACCTAGTGACCGTTAGGATTTTCGGTGGGACTGAGACGCAACTCGGTAGGACCGATATGGTTAGTGTTAGGGCATAACGTAATCTCGGTGTGACCGATTACACAAACTCGATGGGTCCGATTTTGGTAATAAGCTAACCAGAGAGTTGGTCATGTAAACTCGGTGGGACCGATTCGCTCATCTCGGTGAGACTGAAATGTTACAAAAGGGAAACAAAGAGTTTACATTGCAATCTCGGTGGGACCGATCGCTCATCTCGGTAAGACCGAAATGTTACGAAGGGAAACAGAGAGATTACAATCCCATCTCGGTGAGACCGAGATCCCTATCGGTGAGACCGATTTGCCTAGGGTTTGTGGCAGTGGCTATAACATTTGAAACTCGGTGGCGCTGGATAGAAAGAATCGGTGGGGCCGAGTTTGACTTTTGGTTTAGGTCATATGTGGATGTGGGAGAGTAGTTGAGGATTTTGGAGCATATCACTAAGCACTTTGAGCAAGCAAGCCATTAAGCAACACCTCATCCCTCCTTGATAGTATTGGCTTTTCCTATAGACTCAATGTGATCTTGGATCACTAAAATATAAAATGTAGAGTCTTGAGCTTCACGCTTGAGCCAAAAAATTTGTCCTTAGAATTTTGAGGGATCCACTTTCCTCATCCATGCCATGCCATTCATTGAGCTTTTCCTGAAATATTAATCTTGGAATAATGTTAGCTCAATGAGCTATATGTTGTTAGGAATTATCAAAACCACCCAGGGATAGTTGCACTTTCAATCTCCCCCTTTTTGGTAATTGATGACAACATATAGATCAAAGCTTCGACAAATGATAATAAGAGTGAAAGATATTGTCGCTTTGATAAGTATGTGAAAAGCAAGAGCTCCCCCTAAATTTGTGCATATCTTAAGATTTGCTTTAGACTGCAAATGCACAATGAGTTAGGATCATGGGTTACTCTTCCATGTCACATACATCTTGGTGGAGAGCTCAAAATGATAAGAATTAAATACATGCACTCATCACCAAGCAAAGTGAATGATCATATAAGGATAAGTAAGATAATATCATCTAACAAGCATAATTGTAGCTTATGATCAACCACATGATCATCAATGTCTCACAGATAATAGCATAGTATCTCAAGCAATCAAAAGACAAACAAAGTTCAACCACCAAAGCAAGAGAGAATAAAAAGCAACGCTCTCTCTCGAAGCCTATGATCTATACATTTTCTCCCCCTTTGGCAACAAGTTACCAAAAAGTTCATAGAAAATGCATAGCACTAAAACGTCTCTCAAGATTGGTCTTCAGGTGGTGGTGTCTGGAGAACGCCAAGGACGAAGGCTTCAGTCGAAGTAGATGGAGCTGATGGAGTTGGTGCTGGAGCTGGTTGCGCTGGAGCTGTAGCTGGTGCAGATGAAGTGACTCTAGTGTCTGGAACAGGCACTACAGCAGATCTCTGAGCTCTAGGCACTCTGGCAAATGCATCCGTGGTTGTCTTGCCCTTCCTCTCCTGCATGTCATCCTGTAGCTGCTCCACAACAGACTGAATCTCAGTTACTTTGACATCTAAATCATAGAATTTTTGTTCCACGATTCTTTCCAGGCTCTCCTGGTTTTGAGTTAGGGTGGCCAACCCCTTCTCAATCCTCAGAGTTGATGCTATCAAATAACCAAGCTGGTCCTGCTTGCTTTTCAAAAAGTACTCAGATGCCTCCTCTTGACTTGGCATCTTGGCAGCCTTCTCTTTCTTTGCTTTCTCCTTCTTCTCTTGAGCTTGTACTGATGATGGTTCATTCTCATTCATCACAACTTGATTGTCCTCAAAGTCATTATAGATAGGCAAGTGTTCCTTATCCAACAAGTATGTGCCTGTGCCCATCTTTGAGTTTATCAACTCCTGGATCTGTGGGGCATATCCACAACTTCTTTTCTGGTCAGTTGCAGTCCTCTTGATAGTCTCAACTATAAGGCTCATGACCTTGAACTTCTGTGGCACATCAAATATATGTAGCAAGTTAATTGTGAAGGAAATATGCCCTAGAGGCAATAATAAAGTTATTGTTTATTTCCTTATATCATGATAAATGTTTATTTTTCATGCTAGAATTGTATTAACCGGAAACATAATACATGTGTGAATACATAGACAAACAGAGTGTCACTAGTATGCCTCTACTTGACTACCTCGTTAATCGAAGATGGTTATGTTTCCTAACCATAAACAAAAGAGTTGTTATTTGATTAACGGGATCACATCATTAGAAGAATGATGTGATTGACATGACCCATTCCATTAGCTTAGCACCCGATCATTTAGTATGTTGCTATTGCTTTCTTCATGACTTATACATGTTCCTATGACTATGAGATTATGCAACTCCCGTTTGCCGGAGGAACACTTTGTGTGCTACCAAACGTCACAACGTAACTGGGTGATTATAAAGGAGCTCTACAGGTGTCTCCGAAGGTACATGTTGGGTTGGCGTATTTCAAGGTTAGGATTTGTCACTCCGTTTGTCGGAGGGGTATCTCCGGGCCCTCTCGGTAATGCACATCACATAAGCCTTGCAAGCATTGCAACTAATGAGTTAGTTGCGAGATGATGTATTACGAAACGAGTAAAGAGACTTGCCGGTAACGAGATTGAACTAGGTATTGAGATACCGACGATCGAATCTCGGGCAAGTAACATACCGATGACAAAGGGAACAACGTATGTTGTTATGCGGTCTAACCGGTAAAGATCTTCGTAGAATATGTAGGAGCCAATATGAGCATCCAGGTTCCGCTATTGGTTATTGCCGGAGACGTGTCTCGGTCATGTCTACATTGTTCTCGAACCTGTAGGGTCCGCATGCTTAAGGTTTCGATCACAGTTATATTATGAGTTTATGAGTTTTGATGTACCGAAGTTAGTTCGGAGTCCCAGATGTGATCACGGACATGACGAGGAGTCTCGAAATGATCGAGAAATAAAGATTGATATATTGGACGGCTATATTCGGACACCGGAAGTGTTCCGGGTGATTTTGGAGAAAAACCGGAGAGCCGGAGGGTTACCGGAACCCCCCCCCCCCCGGGAGAAGTAATGGGCCATATGGGCCTTAGTGGAGAGACAGAGGGGCAGAGAAAGGTGGGCCGCACGCCTCCTCCCCCTAGTCCGAATTGGACTAAGAGAGGGGGGGCGGCGCCCCCTTTCCTTCTCCCTCCCCACTTCTTTCCCCCTCCTAGTAGGAGTCCTACTCCTACTAGGAGGAGGACTCCTCCTTGGCGCGCCATAGGGGCTGGCCGGCCTCCTCCCCTTGATCCTTTATATACGGGGGCAGGGGGCACCCCTAGACACAAAAGTTGATCCACGTGATCATATTCTTAGCCGTGTGCGGTGCCCCCTTCCACCATAATCCTCGATAATATTGTAGCGGTGCTTAGGCGAAGCCCTGCGACGGTAGTACATCAAGATCATCACCACGCCGTCGTGCTGACAGAACTCTTCCCCGACACTTTGCTGGATCAGAGTCCGGGGATCGTCATCGAGCTGAACGTGTGCTAGAACTCAGAGGTGCCGTAGTTTCGGTACTTGATCGGTCGGGCCGTGAAGACGTACGACTACATCAACCGCGTTGTGCTGACGCTTCTGCTGTCGGTCTACAAGGGTACGTAGATCACACTCTTCCCTCGTTGCTATGCATCACCATGATCTTGCGTGTGCGTAGGAAATTTTTTGAAATTACTATGTTCCCCAACAGTGGCATCCGAGCCTAGGTTTTATGCGTTGATGTTATGCATAAGTAGAACACAAGTGAGTTGTGGGCGATATAAGTCATACTGCTTACCAGCATGTCATACTTTGGTTCAGCGGTATTGTTGGACGAAGCGGCCCGGACCGACATTACGCGTACGCTTATGCGAGACCGGTTCTCCCGACGTGCTTTGCACAAAGGTGGCTAGCGGGTGACAATTTCTCCAACTTTAGTTGAACCGAGTGTGGCTACACCCGGTCCTTGCGAAGGTTAAAACAGCACCAACTTGACAAACTATCGTTGTGGTTTTGATGCGTAGGTAAGATTGGTTCTTGCTTAAGCCCGTAGCAGCCACGTAAAACTTGCAACAACAAAGTAGAGGACGTCTAACTTGTTTTTGCAGGGCATGTTGTGATGTGACATGGTCAAGACATGATGCTGAATTTTATTGTATGAGATGATCATGTTTTGTAACCAAGTTATCGGCAACTGGCAGGAGCCATATGGTTGTCGCTTTATTGTATGCAATGCAATTGCGCTGTAATGCTTTACTTTATCACTAAACGGTAGCGATAGTCGTGGAAGCATAAAATTGGCGAGACAACAACGATGCTACGATGGTGATCAAGGTGTCGCGCCGGTGTCGATGGTGATCACGACGGTGCTTCGAAGATGGAGATCACAAGCACAAGATGATGATGGCCATATCATATCACTTATATTGATTGCATGTGATGTTTATCTTTTATGCATCTTACCTTGCTTTGATTGACGGTAGCATTTTAAGATGATCTCTCACTAATTATCAAGAAGTGTTCTCCCTGAGTATGCACCGTTGTGAAAGTTCTTCGTGCCGAGACACCACGTGATGATCGGGTGTGATAGGCTCTACGTTCAAATACAACGGGTGCAAAACAGTTGCACACGCAGAATACTCAGGTTATACTTGACGAGCCAAGCATATACAAATATGACCTCGGAACACGGAGACCGAAAGGTCGAGCGTGAATCATATAGTAGATATGATCAACATAGTGATGTTCACCATTGAAACTACTCCATCTCACGTGATGATCGGACATGGTTTAGTTGATTTGGATCACGTGATCACTTAAAAGATTAGAGGGATGTCTTTCTAAGTTGGAGTTCTTAAGTAATATGATTAATTGAACTTTAAATTTATCATGAACTTAGTCCTGGTAGTATTTTGCAAATTATGTTGTAGATCAATAGCTCATTTTGTTGCTTCCCTGTGTTTATTTTGATATGTTCCTAGAGAAAATTGTGTTGAAAAATGTTAGTAGCAATGATGCGGATTGGATCCGTGATCTGAGGTTTATCCTTATTGCTGCACAGAAGAATTATGTCCTTGATACACCGCTAGGTGACAGACCTATTGCAGGAGCAGATGCAGACGTTATGAACGTTTGTCTAGCTCAATATGATGACTATTTGATAGTTTAGTGCACCATGCTTAACAACTTAGAATCGGGACTTCAAAGACATTTTGAACGTCATGGAACATATGAGATGTTCCAGGAGTTGAAGTTAATATTTCAAGCAAATACCCGAGTTGAGAGATATGAAGTTTCCAACAAGTTCTATATCTAAAAGATTGAGGAGAATCGCTCAACTAGTGAGCATGTGCTCAGATTGTCTGGGTACTAAAATTGCTTGAATCAAATGGGAGTTAATCTTCCAGATAAAATAGTGATTAACAGAATTCTCTAGTCACCATCACCAAGTTAGTAGAACTTCTCGATGAACTATGATATGCAAGGGATAACGGAAACGATTCCCAAGCTCTTCGTAATGTTGAAATTGACGAAGGTAGAAATCGAGAAAAACATCAAGTGTTGATGGTAGACAAGACCAGTAGTTTCAAGAAAAGGGCAGAGGGAAGAAGGGGAACTTCAAGAAGAACGGCAAGCAAGTTGCTGCTCAAGTGAAGAAGCCCAAGTCTGGTCCTAAGCCTGAGACTAAGTGCTTCTACTGCAAAGGGACTAGTCACTAGAAGCAGAACTACCCCAAGTGATTGGCGGATAAGAAGGATGGCAAACTGAACATAAGTATATTTGATATACATGTTATTGATGTGTACTTTACTAGTGTTTATAGCAACCCCTCAGTATTTGATACTAGTTCAGTTACTAAGATTAGTAACTCGAAACGGGAGTTGCAGAATAAACAGAGACTAGTTAAGGGTGAAGTGATGATGTGTGTTGGAAGTGGTTCCAAGATTGATATGATCATCATCGCACACTCCCTATAATTTCGGGATTAGTGTTGAACCTAAATAAGTGTTATTTGGTGTTTGCATTGAGCATAAATATGATTTGATCATGTTTATTGTAATACGGTTATTCATTTAAATAAGAGAATAAATTGTTGTTCTGTTTACATGAATAAAACCTTATATGGTTACACACCCAATGAAAATAGTTCGTTGGATCTCGATCGTAGTGATACACATAATCATAATATTGAAACCAAAAGATGCAAAGTTAATAATGATAGTGCAACTTATTTGTGGCACTGCCGTTTAGGTCATATTGGTGTAAAGCGCATGAAGAAACTCCATGCTGATGGGCTTTTCGAATCACTTGATTACGAATCAGTTGATGCTTGCAAACCATGCCTCATGGGCAAGATGACTAAGACTCTGTTCTTCGGAACAATGGAGCGAGCAACAGATTTGTTGGAAATCATACATACTGATGTATGTGGTCCGATGAATATTGAGGCTCGCGACAGGTATCATTATTTTCTGATCTTCACAGATGATTTGAGCAGATATGAGTATATCTACTTGATGAAACATAAGTCTGAAACATTTGAAAAGTTTAAAGAATTTCAGAGTGAAGTGAAAAATCATCATAACAAGAAAATAAAGTTTCTACGATCTGATCGTAGAGAAGAGTATTTGAGTTACGAGTTTGGCCTTGAGTTAAAACAATGTGAAATAGTTTCACTACTCATGCCACCTGGAACACCACAACATAATGGTGTGTCCGATCGTCATAATCGTACTTTATTGGATATAGTGCAATCTATGATGTCTCTTACCGATCTACCACTATTGTTTTGGGGTTATGCATTAAAGACAGCTGCATTCATGTTAAAAAGGGCACCATCTAAGTCCGTTGAGACGACACAATCTGAACTATGGTTTGGCAAGAAACCAAAGTTGTCGTTTCTTAAAGTTTGGGGTTATGATGCTTATGTGAAAAAGTTTCATCCTGATAAGCTCAAACCCAAATCGGAGAAATATGTCTTCATAGGATACCCAAAGGAGACTGTTGGGTACACCTTCTATCACAGATCCGAAGGCAAGACATTCATTGCTAAGAATGGATCTTTTCTAGAGAAGGAGTTTCTCTCGAAAGAAGTGAGTGGGAGGAAAGTAGAACTTGACGAGGTAACTGTACCTGCTCCCTTATTGGAAAGTAGTTCATCGCAGAAATCTGTTCATGTGACTATTACACCAATTAGTGAGGAAGCTAATGATGATGATCATGTAACTTCAGATCAAGTTACTACCGAACCTCGTAGGTAAACCAGAGTGAGATCCGCACCAGAGTGGTACGGTAATCATGTTCTGGAGGTCATGTTACTTGACAATGACGAGCCTACGAACTATGAGGAAGCGATGATGAGCCCAGATTCCGCGAAATGGCTTGAGGCCATGAAATCTGAGATGAGATCCATGTATGAGAACGAAGTATGGACTTTGATTGACTTGCCCAATGATCAGTGAGCCATTGAGATTAAGTGGATCTTTAAGAGGAAGACAGACGCTAATAGTAGTGTTACTATCTACAAAGCTAGAATTGTCGCAAAAAGGTTTTCAACAAGTTCAAGGTGTTGACTACGATGAGAGTTTCTCACTCGTATATATGATTAAGTCTGTCCGAATCATGTTAGCAATTGCCGCATTTTATGAAATCCGGCAAATGGAGAAACAAAACTGCATTCCTTAATGGATTTATTAAAGAAGAGTTGTATATGATACAACCAGAAGGTTTTGTCAATCCTAAAGGTGCTAACAAAATGTGCAAGCTCCTGCGATCCATCTATGGACTGGTGCAAGCATCTCGGAGTTGGAATATGCGCTTTGATGAGATGATCAAAGCATATAGTTTTATACAGACTTGCGGTGAAGCCTGTATTTACAAGGAAGTGAGTGGGAGCACTACAGCATTTCTGATAAGCATATGTGAATGACATATTGTTGATCGGAAATAATGTAGAATTATTCTGCAAAGCATAAAGGAGTGTTTTTGAAATAAGTTTTTCAAAGAAAGACCTCGGTGAAGCTGCTTACATATTAAGCATCAAGATCTATAGAAATAGATCAAGATGCTCGATAAGTTTTTTTTCAATGAGTACATACCTTGACAATATTTTGAAGTAGTTCAAAAAATTGGAACGGTCAAAGAAAGAGTTCTTGGCTGTGTTACAAGGTGTGAAATTGAGTAAGACTCAAAGCCCGACCACGGCAAAAGATAGAAAGAGAATGAAAGTCATTCCCTATGCCTCGGCCATAGGTTCTATAAAGTATGCCATGCTGTGTACCAGATCTATTGTATACCCTACACTGTGTTAAGCAAGGGAGTACAATAGTGATCTAAGAGTAGATCACTGGAAAGCGGTCAAAATTATCCTTAGTGGAATAAGGAAATATTTCCCAATTATGGAGGTGACAAAAAGGTTCGTCGTAAAAAGTTACGTCGATGCAAATTTTAACACAGATCTAGATGACTCTAAGTCTCGATCTAGATACATATTGAAAGTGGGAGCAATTAGCTAGAGTAGCTCCGTGCAGAGCATTGTAGACATAGAATTCGCAAAATACTTACGGATCTGTATGTGACAGACCCGTTGACTAAAATTATCTCACAAGCAAAACATTATCACACTTTAGTACTCTTTGGGTGTTAATCACATAAAACGATGTGAACAAGATTACTGACTCTAGTAAACCCTTTGAGTATAGGTCACATGACAATGTGAACTATGGGTGTTAATCACATGGTGATGTGAACTATTAGTGTTGAATCACATGGCGATGTGAACTAGATTATTGACTCTAGTGCAGGTGGGAGACTAAAGGAAATATGCCCTAGAGGCAATAATAAAGTTATTATTAATTTCCTTATATCATGATAAATGTTTATTATTCATGCTAGAATTGTATTAACCGGAAACATAATACATGTGTGAATACATAGACAAACAGAGTGTCACTAGTATGCCTCTACTTGACTAGCTCGTTAATCGAAGATGGTTATGTTTCCTAACCATAAACAAAAGAGTTGTTATTTGATTAACGGGATCACATCATTAGAAGAATGATGTGATTGACATGACCCATTCCATTAGCTTAGCACCCGATCGTTTAGTATGTTGCTATTGCTTTGTTCATGACTTATACATGTTCCTATGACTATGAGATTATGCAACTCCCGTTTGCCGGAGGAACACTTTGTGTGCTACCAAACATCACAACGTAACTGGGTGATTATAAAGGAGCTCTACAGGTGTCTCCGAAGGTACATGTTGGGTTGGCGTATTTAGAGATTAGGATTTGTCACTCCGTTTGTCGGAGAGGTATCTCTGGACCCTCTCGGTAATGCACATCACATAAGCCTTGCAAGCATTGCAACTAATGAGTTAGTTGCGAGATGATGTATTATGAAACGAGTAAAGAGACTTGCCGGTAACGAGATTGAACTAGGTATTGAGATACCGACGATCGAATCTCGGGCAAGTAACATACCGATGACAAAGGGAACAACGTATGTTGTTATGCGGTCTGACTGATAAAGATCTTCGTAGAATATGTAGGAGCCAATATGAGCATCCAGGTTCCGCTATTGGTTATTGACCGGAGACGTGTCTCGGTCATGTCTACATTGTTCTCGAACCCGTAGGGTCCGCACGCTTAAGGTTTCGATGACAGTTATATTATGAGTTTATGAGTTTTGATGTACCGAAGTTAGTTCGGAGTCCCGGATGTGATCACGGACATGACGAGGAGTCTCGAAATGGTCGAGACATAAAGATTGATATATTGGACCGCTATATTCGGACACCGGAAGTGTTCCGGGTGATTTCGGAGAAAAACCGGAGAGCCGGAGGGTTACCGGAACCCCCCCGGGAGAAGTAATGGGCCATATGGGCCTTAGTGGAGAGAGAGAGGGGCAGCCAAAGGTGGGCCGCACGCCTCCTCCCCCCTGGTCCGAATTGGACTAGGAGAGGGGGGGCGGTGCCCCCCTTTCCTTCTCCCTCCCCACTTCTTTCCCCCTCCTAGTAGGAGTCCTACTCCTACTAGGAGGAGGACTCCTCCTTGGCGCGCCATAGGGGCCGGCCGGCCTCCTCCCCTTGATCCTTTATATACGGGGGCAGGGGGCACCCCTAGACACAAAAGTTGATCCACGTGATCATATTCTTAGCCGTGTGCGGTGCCCCCTTCCACCATAATCCTTGATAATATTGTAGCGGTGCTTAGGCGAAGCCCTACGATGGTAGTACATCAAGATCGTCACCACGCCGTCGTGCTGACGGAACTCTTCCCCGACACTTTGCTGGATCGGAGTCCGGGGATCATCATCGAGCTGAACGTGTGCTAGAACTCGAAGGTGCCGTAGTTTCGGTACTTGATCGGTCGGGCCGTGAAGACGTACGACTACATCAACCACGTTGTGGTAACGCTTCCGCTGTCGGTCTACAAGGGTACGTAGCTCACACTCTTCCCTCGTTGCTATGCATCACCATGATCTCGCATGTGCGTTTTTTGAAATTACTACGTTCCCCAACAAATTGCATGGCCTCTGATCATTCTGTGATCACCAGACTTGGGCAAGAGAGTGTGCCTAAGGATCCAATTGATTGTAGGAAGCCCTGACAGCAAGTGTTTTACTGACCCAAACTGGTGAGTC
Source organism: Triticum dicoccoides (assembly GCF_002162155.2). Classification (NCBI taxonomy): domain Eukaryota; kingdom Viridiplantae; phylum Streptophyta; class Magnoliopsida; order Poales; family Poaceae; genus Triticum; species Triticum dicoccoides. Next base: position 611,610,089 of record NC_041390.1, read on the forward strand.
TCAAGATCATCTTCAGGAATCTCCTTGTACATGTTTTCCATAGAGTTGTGATCCATCTTCTTCTTGGCATAGACATTCAAGTCATCTTCTTCTTCCTTAGGAGCATTGATCAGATTTGCCCATTCCTCAATAGTTGAGTGGTACCTTGTAGCTTCAGACATCCATACTATCCTGCCATCTGGATAGAAGTGTGATATGGAGTAGAATTGCATTATGAGCTCCTCATTCCACTTTGTGAGCTTCTGCCCAACAAAGTCTGCAACTCCACAAGCACTGAAGCTGGCAAACACACCAGGATAGTGTTCCTCATTTTCCTTGATATACTTCCAATCGACCCACCTCATTTCACACACTATAGGCTTCTTGTCCAATAACACTGTCTCATAGAAGTCCTGTTGTTCCTTTGTGTGGAACCTGTAATCAACAGCAGTCCTTCTCCTGGTAGCATATGGATCTGTCTCTCTCCATAGCCTCAACCCCGAGTCTCTCCTGATCTTCATGTTCTCAGCCATAGGATGAGCATCATTGTGGTCTGGAGTCTTGGGTTTGAGCTTTCTTAGGACTTGTCCTGCATCATCTTCATCAGCAGCAACTTCAGGCACTGGGGCCTTGTTCTTCTCAGTAGCTGGTATACTCCTGGTATTCCTCTTAGGTGCACTCTTGGGCTTGTAGGCTGGTTTGGGCGTTTCTTTGGGCTTTGATGTTGCAGCCCCTGACTTTATAGCATCACCCATAAGCTTCCGGGCCTTAGGTGCTTGTGTAGCAACCTCTTCTTCCTCTTCCTCTTCAGAATCTCTCGTGATTGAGGATCTCCCAAGCACTCTAGCAGTGGTCTTTTTGATCCTCTCCTTCCTCTTCTTCCCTTCTGCAGCAGCCTCTTTGGGTTGAGATTCCAAAGATGCTTGAGAGTAGGCTCTGGCTTTAGACATTGGCTGTCTCCCTGCTAACCTCTTGGTCTTCAGACCTGGCTTGGTTGAAGCAGCTGTGCCATATTCCTTCTTAAGCACTTTCTTCTTTGATGTGACATCATCCTCGGTGGCCACATAGTCTTCATCCTCAGACTCTGAAGTTTTCTTCTTCCTTGTTCTGGTGGCAGCTTTGGGCAAGTTGCTGGGAGTGCTCCTGCTACCATCATCTGAACTGCTAGAGGGACTAGTGCCCTCACTCAGGTGAACCTGCTCCTCTGACCTGTTCTGGCTGTCACTCTGATCAGACATATTGCAAACACTGATAGCAGACCCTGTGAATAGATATAGATGAGATAGAGTGGATGAGCATCACAAAATGCAGAGGTTTTTGCAAAAGAATGAGTTAAAAACTTAGTTTTAGTTTTCCACAGAAAGCATTTCGGATCAACCGATTTGTAAACTCGGTGATACCGAAGCAGCTGTTGGAACCTAAACTAGTGAACTCGGTCAGACCGAGTCACAGTTCGGTGGCACCAAGACGGCTAGGGTTTCACAGTCCTGAACTCGGTCACACCGATTTGCAATTCTCGGTCAGACCGAAAATGACATGTGCAATGGCCTGAGCCGAATCGGTGGTATCGAGTTCCACAACTCGGTGGGTCCGAGATGGTTTCGGCGGAAACCTAACCCTAAATTTTCAATTCAAATCTAATCTACGGAGTGTTTTGGCTGGATAAGATTGTTTCAATCGTGGCAAGATTCATGATGAACACAATGTGCTAGGAATCGGATGTGGATAGCACTGTGATCGAGTCCATACCCTAGTTCGGCGATGAACTCGGGCGGCAACAGCGTGGAAGAATTCCGTTGACGGCGGCGGAGACCAGTGACAGGAGGCGGCTGGTGACGAGGAGGACGATCCGGAGACCCAGGAGGCAGTGCGAGCTATGCGCGGGCGAAGGGGTTTCGGAGAAATTTCCAAAATTTTGCCCGTGAGTATATATAGCCTGACCCTGTCGGTGTGACCGAGTGGAACAACTCGGTGGCACCGAGATTCATAACTGCAAGCAGTTACTGAAACTCGGTGTGACCGAAAGGTTTAAATCGGTTGCATCGAGATTGAAAACCTAGATCGACTTAGTGATCTCGGTATGACCGAAATGGAGGAATCGGTCAGACCGAAAAGCACAAAGAAGTTTTGGAAGTTTAAGTCTATGACGAATCGGGGACTTCGAGTGCTCCTCACACAGAGTGGTTCGAATCTGACTTGATCAAATTTTTTGATGTAGCATGAATAGAGTTTGAGACGAGAAAAGCATAGATAGCTAGATAGGGTTCTTAGGCATTCTTGTCCATCCACTTGGCAAAAGGAAAGAAAACCAATCAATCAAAACAACAAGTGGATGTCCTTGAATGAATAAAATATGCAATCAACATGCTCACACAATAAAATGGCAAATATGTGGCAAAGCATGCACAACCAATTCTAGCATCTATCAAACAATTGGCGATGACTAGGTCATCTATATATGAGTATATTGACTTAGGAGTCAAATGAGAACATTTGATCATAGGTCATACTCATCGTTTAAGCACAAGTGGGGTTACCACTTTTACATAAAGCATTGTTGTGTTCACACCATTAGAGTTGCTTTAGCTCAATTCTTAGAGTAAAGCTCCCCCTAGATGTGAGATCCCCCCTAAGAGGGATGAACTAACCTTGGGTTTTATCGATGATGACTTCATGTAGATGTTGAAGATGTGGATGCTCAATGTTGATGTAGATCATTTGGAGCTATCCATTGGACTGGGTTGCACTTTCAATACCTACATGGGTTAGTCCCACAAGGAACAAACAAGGATATCCATAGACATAAAGTGATGCACACACAAGATGATGTCTATGAAAGCTTTTAGGTTACCTTGTCCCTTATCTTACGAACAAGAGGGTTTGTGACTCCTAGAACTAGTGCAAGATATGGAAGTTGATTGCACTTGTTCTTGCCAAGATGATAAGAGTGAAGTATGTTGGCGGAGTCACCCTCAAGAACTCTCTAGTTATTCTTCTTCGGGATCCACGCCATCTTGATGGGAATCCTCGGTGTTGTAGTTGTACTTGATGAAGTGGAACTTGAAGTAGTATTGCGAACCCACTTGACCAAGGCCTTAGGAGCTTCTTCAAATGCATCAATTTCCTCTTGTAGCTTGTCCTTGCCTTTTTGCTTAAGTGTAACTTGGCTAAGAGAATCATTAGTGGAATCAAGAGAACTACTAGAAGCAACAATATTGGATTTAGCATGATTATTGTTACTACTAGAGGAAGAATCTTTCTTGTTCTTGTTACTAGACTTGACTTGAGGCATGTAAGTGGATAAGAGTAAACGCTTGGCAATGTAAGAAGAACTTTTCTTACGAAGATCATCATTGATTGCTTTTAAGAACTCACGCTCTTGCTCAAGGTTGAGCTTTTGAAAGCGTAATTTCTCATGAGTCCTTAAAAGTTCTTGATGATCTCCTAAGATAGTTTCATGAGCTAACTTAAGAGTGTTTAGTTATTTAGTTAGAGACTCAATCTTCTCCTTATCATTGTCATTCGTTTTATCTTGATTAGCATGATTAATTGACGTTTCATCATAGTATTCATCACTAGAGTTGTCAACAAGTAAATCATCATCACCTAACAAGTCATCTTCATCACTATTGAAATCAACATACTCGGGGTGTGACACCTTTGGGCCTTTAGCCATGAAGCATGTTCCAACTCCTTCATTTGGTGAGTCAAATATGTCATAGGAGTTGGTTGTCACAAGTGCTAGACCGGCAACACCTTCATCTTGAGTATATTCGGAGTCGGAGTGATAGCTTCTCTCGGAGTGGTTGTCGGAGTCGGAGCCGGATACCCATTCACCAACATGAGCTTGATGTCTTCGTTTTGTGTAGCTCCTTGATGACTTGTCCTTTCTTTCCGAATCCTTGCTTCTCCGTGAGGGTCTTCGTTCATAACGATCATCTCTACTCCTTCTTTCTCTAGATGGTGATTCTTCTCTTCTACTTCTTCTCTTGGGAGAATCTTCTCTTCTCTTGTAGGGGGCCGTACACTCATTGGAATAGTGTCCGGGCCTTCCACAATTGTAGCAGTTTCGCTCTCGACTAGAAGATCTTTTGTCATTGTAGGACCTTGACTTGGAGCTTCTCTCTTTGCTTCTACTCTTGTAGAACTTGTTGAAGTTCTTCACCATTAAGCTCAATTCTTCATTGAAGGTTTGTTTCTCACTCGATGATGTGGGGGCTTCACATGAGGCTTTGTAAGCACCACTTGATTTGTTGTGAAGTTCCTCTTTATCCTTGAGTGACATCTCATGAGCAACAATTCTTCCGATGACTTCCGTTGGCTTGAGATCTTTGTAATTGGGCATCATTTGGATCAATGTGCACACGGTATCATATTTTCCATCCAAGGCTCTTAGGATCTTCTTGATGATGAATCTATCGGTCATCTCTTCACTCCCTAAGCCGGCAATCTCATTTGTGATTAGAGCAAGCCTAGAGTACATTTTAGTAACACCTTCACCATCCTTCATTTTGAACTTGTCAAGTTGACTTTGAAGCACATCCAATTTGGATTCCTTGACGGAGTCGGTACCTTTGTGCATATCAATCAAAGTATCCCAAATTTCCTTTGCATTCTCAAGACGGCTGATTTTGTTGAATTCTTCGGGGCACAATCCGTTGAATAGGATATCACAAGCTTGAGCGTTGTATTGCAGCATTTTCAACTCTTCCGCGGTGGCTTCACGGTTCGGTTCTTTCCCGTCAAAGAATTCACCTTGCCAGCCAACACACATAATAGCCCAAACAGCGGGGTTATGTCCAAGAATATGCATTTTCATCTTATGCTTCCAACTAGCAAAATTAGTACCATCAAAGTAAGGACCTCTATGGTGATAATTTCCCTCGCTAGATGCCATACTCTCCTAGGTTGTGAAACCAAGGCTATGACCGCCAAAAGCTATGGAAATCAAAGCAAATGGAGACCAAAGCTCTGATACCACTTGTAGGATCGAAAGTATGTCTAGAGGGGGGTGATTAGACTACTTGACCAAATAAAAATCTAGCCTTTTCCCAATTTTAGTTCTTGGCAGATTTTAGCTATCTTAGCACAAGTCAAGCAATCTCCAAATAATTCAAGAAAGCATGCAAAATAGTATATGAGCAGCGGAAAGTAAAGCATGCAACTTGCAACAATGTAAAGGGAAGGGTTTGGAGGATTCAAACGCAATTGGAGACACGGATGTTTTTGTCGTGGTTCCGATTGGTGGTGCTATCGTAGATCCACGTTGATGGAGACTTCAACCCACGGAGGGTAACGGTTGCGCGGGTCCACGGAGGGCTCCACCCACGAAGGGTCCACGAAGAAGCAACCTTGTCTATTCCATCATGGCCGTCGCCCATGAAGGACTTGCCTCACTAGAAGTAGATCTTCACGAAGTAGGCGATCTCCTTGCCCTTACAAACTCCTTGGTTCAACTCCACAATCTTGTCGGAGGCTCCCAAGTGACACCTAGCCAATCTAGGAGACACCACTCTCCAAGAAGTAACAAATGGTGTGTTGATGATGAACTCCTTGCTCTTGTGCTTCAAATGATAGTCTCCCCAACATTCAACTCTCTCTCACAGGATTTGGATTTGGTGGAAAGAAGATTTGAGTGGAAAGCAACTTGGGAAGGCTAGAGATCAAGATTCATATGGTTGGAATGGAATATCTTGACCTCAACACAAGTGTAGGTGGTTCTCTCTCAGAAAATGTGTATTGGAAGTGTAGGTATGTTCTGATGGCTCTCTCCATGAATGAAGAGTGGATGGAGGGGTATATATATAGCCTCCACACAAAATCTAACCGTTACACACAATTTGCCAAACTCGGTGGGACCGAATGGTTAAACTCGGTCAGACCGATTCAGCAAACCTAGTGACGTTAGGATTTTTGGTGGGACTGAGATGCAACTCGGTAGGACCGATATGGTTAGGGTTAGGGCATAACGTAATCTCGGTGTGACCGATTACACAAACTCGGTGTGACCGATTACACAAACTCGGTGGGACCGATTTTGGTAATAAGCTAACCAGAGAGTTGGTCAGGTAAACTCGGTGGGACCGATTCGCTCATCTCGGTGAGACCGAAATGTTACAAAAGGGAAACAAAGAGTTTACATTGCAATCTCGGTGGGACCGATCGCTCATCTCGGTAAGACCGAAACGTTACGAAGGGAAACAGAGAGATTACAATCCCATCTCGGTGAGACCGAGATCCCTATCGGTGAGACCGATTTGCCTAGGGTTTGTGGCAGTGGCTATGACATTTGAAACTCGGTGGCGCCGGATAGAAAGAATCGGTGGGGCCGAGTTTGACTTTTGGTTTAGGTCATATGTGGATGTGGGAGAGTAGTTGAGGATTTTGGAGCATATCACTAAGCACTTTGAGCAAGCAAGCCATTAAGCAACACCTCATCCCTCCTTGATAGTATTGGCTTTTCCTATAGACTCAATGTGATCTTGGATCACTAAAATATAAAATGTAGAGTCTTGAGCTTCACGCTTGAGCCAAACTTTTTGTCCTTAGAATTTTGAGGGATCCACTTTTCTCATCCATGCCATGCCATTCATTGAGCTTTTCCTGAAATATTAATCTTGGAATAATGTAAGCTCAATGAGCTATATGTTGTTAGGAATTACCGAAACCACCCAGGTATAGTTGCACTTTCAATCTCCCCCTTTTTGGTAATTGATGACAACATATAGATCAAAGCTTCGACAAATGATAATAAGAGTGAAAGATATTGTCGCTTTGAGAAGTATGTGAAAAGCAAGAGCTCCCCCTAAATTTGTGCATATCTTAAGATTTTCTTTAGGCTGCAAATGCACAATGAGTTAGGATCATGGGTTACTCTTCCATGTCACATACATCTTGGTGGAGCGCTCAAAATGATAAGAATTAAATACATGCACTCATCACCAAGCAAAGTGAATGATCATATAAGGATAAGTAAGATAATATCATCTAACAAGCATAAGTGTAGCTTATGATCAACCACATGATCATCAATGTCTCATAGATAATAGCATAGTATCTCAAGCAATCAAAAGACAAACAAAGTTCAACCACCAAAGCAAGAGAGAATAAAAAGCAACACTCTCTCTTGAAGCCTATGATCTATACATTTTTCTCCCCCTTTGGCAACAAGTTACCAAAAAGTTCATAAAAATGCATAGCACTAAAACGGCTCTCAAGCTTGGTCTTCTGGTGGTGGTGTCCGGAGAACGCCAAGGACGAAGGCTTCAGTCGAAGTAGATGGAGCTGATGGAGTTGGTGCTGGAGCTGGTTGCGCTGGAGCTGTAGCTGGTGCAGATGAAGTGACTCTAGTGTCTGGAACAGGCACTACAGCAGATCTGTGAGCTCGAGGCACTCTGGCAAATGCATCAGTGGTTGTCTTGCCCTTCCTCTCCTGCATGTCATCCTGTAGATGCTCCACAACTGACTGAATCTCAGTTACTTTGACATCTAAATCATAGAATTTTTGTTCCATGATTCTTTCCAGGCTCTCCTGGTTTTGAGTTAGGGTGGCCAACCCCTTCTCAATCCTCAGAGTTGATGCTATCAAATAACCAAGATGGTCCTGCTTGCTTTTCAAAAAGTACTCAGATGCCTCCTCTTGACTTGGCATCTTGGCAGCCTTCTCTTTCTTTGCTTTCTCCTTCTTCTCTTGAGCTTGTACTGATGACGGTTCATTCTCATTCATCACAACTTGATTGTCCTCAAAGTCAGGATAGATAGGCAAGTGTTCCTTATCCAACAAGTATGTGCATGTGCCCATCTTTGAGTTTATCAACTCCTGGATCTATGGGGCATATCCACAACTTCTTTTCTGGTCAGCTGCAGTCCTCTTGATAGTCTCAACTATAAGGCTCATGACCTTGAACTTCTGTGGCACATCAAATATATGTAGCAAGTTAATTGCATGGCCTCTGATCATTCTGTGATCACCAGACTTGGGCAAGAGAGTGTGCCTAAGGATCCAATTGATTGTAGGCAGCCCTGACAGCAAGTGTTTTACTGACCCAAACTGGTGAGTCTCAAGATCATCTTCAGGAATCTCCTTGTACATGTTTGCCATAGAGTTGTGATACATCTTCTTCTTGGCATAGACATCCAAGTCTTCCTTAGGAGCATTGATCATATTTGCACATTCCTTAATAGTTGAGTGGTACCTTGTACCTTCAGACATCCATACTATCCTGCCATCTGGATAGAAGTGTGTTGTGGAGTAGAATTGCATTATGAGCTCCTCATTCCACTTTGTGAGCTTCTGCCCAACAAAGTCTGCAACTCCACAAGCACTGAAGCTGGCAAACACACCAGGATAGTGTTCCTCATTTTCCTTGATATACTTCCAGTCGACCCACCTCATTTCACACACTATAGGCTTCTTGTCCAACAACACTGTCTCATAGAAGTCCTGCTATTCCTTTGTGTGGAACCTGCAATCAACAGTAGTCCTTCTCCTGGTAGCATATGGATCTGTCTCTCTCCATAGCCTCAACCCTGAGTCTCTCCTGATCTTCATGTTCTCAGCCATAGGATGAGCATCATTGTGGTCTGGAATCTTGGGTTTGAGCTTTCTTAGGACTTGTCCTGCATCATCTTCATCAGCAGCAACTTCAGGCACTGGGGCCTTGTTCTTCTTAGCAGCTTGTATACTCCTGGTATTCCTCTTAGGTGTACTCTTGGGCTTGGAGGCTGCTTTGCGTGCTTCTTTGGGCTTTGATGTTGCAGCCCCTGACTTTATAGCATCACCCATAAGCTTCTGGGCCTTAGGTGCTGGTGCAGCAACCTCTTCTTCCTCTTCCTCTTCAGAATCTCTCATGATTGAGGATCTCCCAAGAACTCTAGCAGTGGTATTTTTGATCCTCTCCTTCCTCTTCTTCCCTTCTGCAGCAGCCTCTTTGGGTTGAGATTCCAAAGATGCTTGAGAGGAGGCTCTGGCTTTAGACATTGGTTGTCTCCCTGCTAACCTCTTGGTCTTCAGACCTGGCTTGGTTGAAGCATTTGTGCCATATTCCTTCTTAAGCACTTTCTTCTTTGATGTGACATCATCCTCGGTGGCCACATAGTCTTCATCCTCAGACTCTGAAGTTTTCTTCTTCCTTGTTCTGGTGGCAGCTTTGGGCAAGTTGCTGGGAGTGCTCCTGCTACCATCATCTGAACTGCTAGAAGGACTAGTGCCCTCACTCAGGTGAACCTGCTCCTCTGACCTGTTCTGGCTGTCACTCTGATCAGACATATTGCAAACACTGACAGCAGACCCTGTGAATAGATATAGATAAGATAGAGTGGATGAGCATCACAAAATGCAGAGGTTTTTGCAAAAGAATGAGTCAAAAACTTAGTTTTAGTTTTCCACAGAAAGCATTTCGGATCAACTGATTTGTAAACTCGGTGATACCGAAGCAGCTATTGGAACCTAAACTAGTGAACTCGGTCAGACCGAGTCACAGTTTGGTGGCACTGAGACTGCTAGGGTTTCACAAAGTCCTGAACTCGGTCACACCGATTTGCAATTCTCGGTCAGACCGAAAATGACATGTGCAATGGCCTGAGCCAAATTGGTGGTACCGAGTTCCACAACTCGGTGGGTCCGAGATGGTTTCGGTGGAAACCTAACCCTAAATTTTCAATTCAACTCTAATCTACAGAGTGTTTTGACTAGATAAGATTGTTTCAATCGTGGCAAGATTCATGATGAACACAATGTGCTAGGAATCGGACGGGGATAGCACTATGATCGAGTCCATACCCTAGTTCGGTGATGAACTCGGGCGGCAACGGCGGGGAAGAATTCCGTTGACGGTGGCGGAGACCAGCGACGGGAGGCGGCTGGCGACGAGGAGGACGGTCCGGAGACCTAGGAGGCAGAGAGAGCTATGCGCGGGCGAAGGGGTTTCGGAGAAATTTCCAAAATTTTGCCTATGAGTATATATAGCCCGACCCTGTCGATGTGACCGAGTGGAACAACTCATTGGCACCGAGATTCATAACTGCAAGCAGTTACTGAAAATCGGTGTGACCGAAAGGTTCAAATCGGTTGCACCGAGATTGAAAACCTAGATCGACTTAGTGATCTCGGTATGACCGAAATGGAGGAATCGGTCAGACCGAAAAGCACAAAGAAGTTTTGGAAGTTTAAGTCTATGAAGAATCGGGGACTCCGAGTGCTCCTCACACAAAGTGGTTCGAATCTGACTTGATCAAATTTTTTGATGTAGCATGAATAGAGTTTGAGACGAGAAAAGCATAGATAGCTAGAGAGGGTTCTTAGGCATTCTAGTCCATCCACTTGGTAAAAGAAAAGAAAACTAATCAATCAAAACAACAAGTGGATGTCCTTGAATGAATAAAATATGCAATCAACATGCTCGCACAATAAAATGGCAATTGAAATATGTGGCAAAGCATGCACAACCAATTCTAGCATCTATCAAACAATTGGCAATGACTAGGTCATCTATATATGAGTATATTGACTTAGGAGTCAAATGAGAACATTTGATCATAGGTCATACTCATCGTTTAAGCACAAGTGGGGTTACCACTTTTACATAAAGCATTGTTGTGTTCACACCATTAGAATTGCTTTAGCTCAATTCTTAGAGTAAAGCTCCCCCTAGATGTGAGATCCCCCCTAAGAGGGATGAACTAACCTTGGGTTTTGTCGATGATGACTTCATGTAGATGTTGAAGATTTGGATGCTCAATGTTGATGTAGATCATTTGGAGCTATCCATTGGAGTGAGTTGCACTTTCAATACCTACACGGGTTAGTCCCACAAGGAACAAACAAGGATATCCATAGACATAAAGTGATGCACACACAAGATGATGTCTATGAAAGCTTTTAGGTTACCTTGTCCCTTGTCTTACCAACAAGAGGGTTTGTGACTCCTTGAACTAGTGCAAGATGTGGAAGTTGATTGCACTTGTTCTTGCCAAGATGATAAGAGTGAAGTATGTTGGCGGAGTCACCCTCAAGAACTCTCTAGTTCTTCTTCTTCGGGATCCACACCATCTTGATGGGAATCCTCGGTGTTGTAGTTGTACTTGATGAAGTGGAACTTGAAGTAGTCTTGGGAACCCACTTGACCAAGGCCTTAGGAGCTTCTTCAAATGCATCAATTTCCTCTTGAAGCTTGTCTTTGCCTTTTTGCTTGTGGTCTTGTGGTGGAAGATCATCTTGAGCTTGTGTCCCTTTGAGAGAAGTAGGATCATACTTCTCTTGTTGAGGAACAAACTTCGTCTTGGGGTATTGATCTTCTTCCCACTCAACTCCATTGGCATTGAACTGAGTTGATGTTCTTTGAGTCCCCGGCTGCGAGAGAGATTCCGGAGGAGACACCGAGTTTGACCACTGGGATTGTGAAAGCTGCCCAGGGAGAGGTATCTGAGGCTCAGATTGTGCGGAGGCTTCAGGAACTGGCTCCAGGTGACTTCTAGTGGGAGCTTGTCAGTATTGAGGCCAATGTTTTCAAGGTTGACTTCCCAACTGTGGATGATTTGCAGAGATTGCTGAGCTTTGGTTTGTGCAGAGTTCCTGGCACTAAATGCATTCTGGAATTTCACGAGTGGAAGAAAGTGGAGCCAAAAGGCAAGCCCCTTACCCAGGTTTGTTTGCGGTTTTCCTGGGATCCCTCTAAACCTTTACAGGATGCTCGAGTTGTGGCTAGTTTGGGCATGATGGTTGGAAAAACGGAGAAAGTGGATATGGCCTTTACCTGCGCTCATGGGGTGGCCCGACTTCTAGTGAGCATTCTGGACATTGAGTTCGTCCCTGATGTGGTAAACTGGACTTACAGGGGAGAGATTTTTCCTCTGGAGATTGAGTTTGAGGATGCAGATCTGTTTGCTGAGGCGATCAATGGGACTGATGTGGATATGCACGAGGGTGATGACAGCGCGGGTGCTAAGGGGGCGCCGACTGATGAGGCTGCACAAGAGGGGTCTAACGGATCAGGCCCTGCTGCTCAGCTGCCCGGGGATGGGGCCGGGGTTGAGCTGGCACCATCGCCCTCGGTGCCTATGACTACTCTGCGATTTGGGTCTTTTGAGCCAGCTTCTGCCCCTCCCAGGCTCTGAAGCGACAGGGTGGATTCTGATGATGTGTTTGAGAGCACCCTTCCTATGTTGGAGTTTGAGGATGCTGATGGTCCCATGATCGGAGGCTTGGTGAGGACACCCTCGGCGATGACCTTGGTTGGGGAAGGGGAGGTGGATCCTGTGGTGGCTTCTCCTTCCCCCGCTCTCCCAGCAGTTGCGTTCATGGAGATGACGTCTGATTCAGAGGTTGTGTCTGGGGGAGGGAGTCCGGGGCAGGTGGCCTCGACCTCTTCTACTCCTATCCTAGCGCCGGCGACGATGACGATGGCCGGCTGTGGGGGAGGCGGTCCAGGGCAGATGGCCTCGGACCTCCCTTCTCCAACGGTGGGTAGGGAGGCCACGGCTCTAGTGGCGCTGGGGGGGGGGGCTGGGGCAGGTGGCCTCGATCCCCCCTTCTCCTTCGGCGGTCAGGATTGGGGCGGTGTTACCCTCTGGCCAGAGGGTTGGGGCGGGAGGAGTGCTTGGGCAGGCGGCCCCCGCGCTTCCCTCTCCTGACTTTCCTGTGGCCAAGGGCTTCGGTTTAGGACACTCGTCCGTGGGGCTTGGGAGCCCACCGCCACCTCCTCCGGTAACTTTGGTTGACCCTTCATGGGATTCAGCGCGGGGTTTTACTCGGGAGGAGGTCATTGCCTTTGGTGGGATCCCAGACCCGGTCTCTGCGGGAAGACGGATGAGTGCTCGTATCCAGGAGCACCGGGAGGTTGATGACATGCAACAGAGGTGCGCTATGAGGGTGGCCAAGCTTCGTGACATTGAGGTCACTACTGGTATGTCCGTCAATGTGTCTAACTCTATATTGCATTTTTCTAATGAGCAGATGATACGTCTCCAACGTATCTATAATTTTTGATTGTTCCATGCTATTATATTATCAACCTTGGATATTTTATATGAATTTATATGCTATTTTATATGATTTTTGGGACTAACCTATTAACCCAGAGCCCAGTGCCAATTTCTGTTTTTTCCTTGTTTTAGAGTATCACAGAAAAGGAAAATCAAATGGAGTCCAATTGACCTGAAACTTCACATAACTTATTTTTGGAAGGAAAACAACCCGGGAGACTTGGAGTCCACGTAAGGGAAGCAACGAAGAAGCCATGAGGCAGGAGGGCGCGCCCACCCCCCTGGGCACGCCCTCCACCCTCGTGGGCCTCTCGTGGCTCCCCTGGCGTACTTCTTCCTCCTATATATCTCCATATACCCTAAAACGATCGGGGAGCACAATAGATCGGGAGTTCCGCCGCCAGAAGCCTCCGTAGCCACCGAAAACAAATCTAGACCCGTTTTGGCACCCTGCCGGAGGGGGAATCCCTCTCCGGTGGCTATCTTCATCAACCCGGTCCACTCCATGACAAGGAGGGAGTAGTTCTCCCTCGGGGCTGAGGGTATGTAGCAGTAGCTATGTGTTTGATCTCTCTCTCTCTCTCTCTCGTGTTCTTGAGGTGGTATGATCTTGATGTATCGTGAGCTTTGCTATTATAGTTGGATCTTATGATGTTTTCTCCCCCTCTACTCTCTTGTAATGGATTGAGTTTCCCCTTTGAAGTTATCTTATCGGATTGATTCTTTAAAGATTTGAGAACACTTGATGTATGTCTTGCTGTGCGTATCTATGGTGACAATGGGATATCACGTGATTCACTTGATGTATGTTTTGGTGATCAACTTGCGGGTTCCGCCCATGAACCTATGCATAGGAGTTGGCACATGTTTTCATCGTGATTCTCCGTAGAAACTTTGGGGCACTCTTTGAGGTTCTATGTGTTAGTTGAATAGATGAATCTGAGATTGTGTGATGCATATCGTATAATCATACCCACGGATACTTGAGGTGACATTGGAGTATCTAGGTCACATTAGGGTTTTGGTTGATTTGTGTCTTAAGGTGTTATTCAAGTACGAACTCTAGGGCTATTTGTGACACTTATAGGAATAGCCCAACGGATTGATTGGAAAGAATAACTTTGAGGTGGTTTCATACCCTACCATAATCTCTTCGTTTGTTCTCCGCTATTAGTGACTTTTGAGTGACTCTTTGTTGCATGTTGAGGGATAGTTATATGATCCAATTACGTTATTATTGTTGAGAGGACTTGCACTAGTGAAAGTATGAACCCTAGGCCTTGTTTCCTAGCATTGCAATACCATTTGTTCTCACTTTTATCATTAGTTACCTTGCTGTTTTTATATTTTCAGATTACAAAAACCTTTATCTACCATCCATATACCACTTGTATCACCATCTCTTCGCCGAACTAGTGCACATATACAATTTACCATTGTATTGGGTGTGTTGGGGACACAAGAGACTCTTTGTTATTTGGTTGCAGGGTTGCTTGAGAGAGACCATCTTCATCCTATGCCTCCTACGGATTGATAAACCTTAGGTCATCCACTTGAGGGAAATTTGCTACTGTCCTACAAACCTCTACACTTGGAGGCCCAACAACATCTACAAGAAGAAGGTTGTGTAGTAGACATCAAGCTCTTTTCTGGCGCCATTGCTGGGGATGTTAGCACTTGAAGGTGTATCTTTAGATTTTGCAATCGAATCTTTTTGTTTCTTGTTTTAGCACTAGTTTAAAAAACTACAAAAAAATATGGAATTGAGTTTGCCTCATACGCTTCATCTTTTTAATATCTTTCGTGAGTATGATGGAAAGCAAAATTGTGCCAAAGTGTTAGAAGAAGAATGCATTAGAATGTTTGGCACTAAATCTTTGAATGATGAGCATGATTGCAATGTTGTTAGTATGAATTCCTTGAATATCTATAATGCTAATGATATGCAAAGCCACAAGCTTGGGGAAGCTATGTTTGATGAAGATGATATTTTTTTGTTCCCCAAGATTTGATGAGCAAATTTACTATGATGAAAGCATGCCTCCTATCTATGATGATTATTGTGATGACACGTATGCTTTAAAGAATAATGATAACCATGAAACTTGTCATCTTGATCTTAATTTTCAATCACATGATAGTTATTTTGTTGAGTTTGATCCCACTATTATTCATGAGAAGAAATTTGCTTATGTGGAGAGTAATAAAAATTCTATGCATGTAGATCATGAAAAGAATGCTTTGTGTGATAGTTATATTGTTGAATTCATTCATGATGCTACTGAAAAATATTATGAGGGAGGAACTTATGCTTGTAGGAATTGCAATAATATCAAGTTTCCTCTCTATGTGCTTAAGGTTTTGAAGTTGTGCTTGTTTTGCCCTCCTATGCTAGTTGATTATTGTTCCCACAAGTTGTTTGATCACAAAATCCCTATGCATAGGAAGTGGGTTAGACTTAAATGTGCTAGTTATATTCTTCATGATGCTCTCTTTATGTTACAATTCTTATCTTTTATGTGAGCATCGTTGAAATCATCATGCCTAGCTAGGGGCGTTAAGCGATAGCGCTTGTTGGGAGGCAACCCAATTTTATCTTAGTTCCTTGCTTTTTGTTCCTGTTTAGTAATAAATAATTTATCTATCCCCTGTTATTATTGAGGTTTTATGTTTTAATTAGTGTTTGTGCCAAGTAGAACTTTGGGAAGACTTGGGGAAAGTCTTTGCGATCATGCTGTAAAAAACAGAAACTTTAGCGCTCACGAGATTTGCTACAATTTTTTATTGGAAAGTGATATTTAGTTAATTCTTTTTTCAGATGCTTAATAGACAAATTTCTCACGTACAGTAATTTATTTGAGAATTTTATGAGTTACATAAGTATACTTTTGACCAAGATTACTACAGACTGTTCTGTTTTTGACAGATTCTGTTTTCATTGTGTTGTTTACTTATTTTCATGAATCTATGGCTAGTAAAAGAGTTTATAAACCATAGAGAAGTTGGAATACAGTAGTTTTAACACCAATATAAATAAAGAGTGAGTTCATTACAGTACCTTGAAGTGGTGTTTTGTTTTCTTTCGCTAACGGAGCTTACGAGTTTTCTGTTAAGTTTTGTGTTGTGAAGTTTTCAAGTTTTGGGTAAAGATTCGATGGACTATGGAATAAGGAGTGGCAAGAGCCAAAGCTTGGGGATGCCCAATGCACCCCAAGGTAATATTCAAGGACCACCAAAAGCCTAAGCTTGGGGATGCCCCGGAAGGCAACCCCTCTTTCGTCTTCGTTCATCGGTAACTTTACTTGGAGCTATATTTTTATTCGCCACATGATATGTGTTTTGCTTGGAGCGTCATTTTATTTTATTTTGTTTTGCTTGCTGTTTGAATAACATACCAAGATCTGAAATTCTTAAATGTTAGAGAGTCTTCACATAGTTGCATAATTATTTTACTACTCATTGATCTTCACTTATATCTTCCGGAGTAGTTTGTTGTTGCTCTAGTGCTTCACTTATATCTTTTTAGAGCACGGTGGTGGTTTTATTTTGAAAAAATAATTGATCTCTCATGCTTCACTTATATTATTTTGAGAGTCTTTAGAACAGCATCGTAGTTTGCTTTGGTTATGAAACTAGTCCTAATATGATGGGCATCCAAGAGGGATATAATAAAAACTTTCATATAAGTGCATTGAATACTAAGAGAAGTTTGATGCCAGATAATTGTTTTGAGATATGAAGATGGTGATATTAGAGTCATGCTAGTTGAGTAGTTGTGAATTTGAGAAATACTTGTGTTCAAGTTTGTGATTCCCGTAGCATGCACGTATGCTGAACCATTATGTGATGAAGTCGGAGCATGATTTATTTATTGATTGTCTTCCTTATGAGTGGCGATCGGGGACGAGCGGTGGTCTTTTCCTACCAATCTATCCCCCTAGGAGCATGCGCGTAGTACTTTGTTTCAATAACTAATAGATTTTTGCAATAAGTATGTGAGTTCTTTATGACTAATGTTGAGTCCATGGATTATACGCACTCTCACCCTTCCACCATTGCTAGCCTCTCTAGTACCGCACAACTTTCGTCGGTACCATAAACCCACCATATATCTTCCTCAAAACAACCACCATAACTACCTATTATGGCATTTCCATAGCCATTTCGAGATATATTGTCATGCAGCTTTCCACCGTTCCGTTACTATGACACACTCCATCATTGTCATATTGCTTTGCATGATCATGTAGTTGACATTGTATTTGTTGTCGGGGAACGTAGTAATTTCAAGAAAATTCCTACGCACACACAAGATCATGGTGATGCATAGCAAGGAGAGGGGAGAGTGTTGTCTACGTACCCTCGTAGACCAGCAACGGAAGCGTTGACACAACGTAGAGGAAGTAGTCGTACGTCTTCCCGATCCGACCGATCCAAGTACCTAACGTACGACACCTCCGAGTTCTGCACACGTTCAACTCGGTGACGTCCCTCGAGCTTCGATCCAGCAAAACATTGAGGGAGAGTTTCGTCAGCACGACGGCGTGATGACGGTGATGATGTTCTACCGACGCAGGGCTTCGCCTAAGCACCGCTACGATATGACCGAGGTGGAATATGGTGGAAGGGGGCACCGCACACGGCTAAGGAACGATCACGAGGATCAACTTGTGTGTCATGGGGTGCCCCTTGCCTCAGTATATAAAGGAGGGAGAGGGGGAGGTCCGGCCGTCCCTAGGGGTGCGCCTAGAGGAGTCCTACTCCAACCGGGAGTAGGACTCCCCCCTCTTGCCTTGTTGGAAAAGGAAGGAGGAAGGGAGAAAGAGGAAAGGGGGCGCCACCCCCCCCTTCCTTGTCCTATTTGGACTAGGGGGGGAGGGGGCGCGCGGCCTGCCCTGGCCGGCCCTCCTCTTCTCCCTTATGGCCCATGTAGGCCCAATAACCCCCGGGGGGTTCCGGTAACCCCCCGGTACTCTGGTAAAATCCCGATTTCACCCGGAACGTTTTCGATATCCAAATATAGGCTTCCAATATATCAATCTTTATGTCTCGACCATTTTGAGACTCCTCGTCATGTCCGTGATCACATCCAGGACTCCGAACAACCTTCGGTACATCAAAACACAAAAACCCTAATTAAGATCGTCACCGAACTTTAAGCGTGCGGACCCTACGGGTTCGAGAACTATGTAGACATGACCGAGACCCGTCTCCGGTCAATAACCAATAGCGGAACCTGGATGCTCATATTGGCTCCTACATATTCTACAAAGATCTTTATCGGTCAGACCGCATAACAACATACGTTGTTCCCTTTGTCATCGGTATGTTACTTGCCCGAGATTCGATTGTCGGTATCTCAATACCTAGTTCAATCTCGTTACTGGCAAGTCTCTTTACTCGTTCCGTAATACATCATCCTACAACTAACTCATTAGTTGCAATGCTTGCAAGGCTTAAGTGATGTGCATTACCGAGAGGGCCCAGAGATACCTCTCCGACAATCGAAGTGACAAATCCTAATCTCGAAATATGCCAACCCAACAATTACCTTCAGAGACACCTGTAGAGCACCTTTATAATCACCTAGTTCCGTTGTGATGTTTGGTAGCACACAAAGTGTTCCTTTGGTAAACGGAGTTGCATAATCTCATAGTCATAGGAACCTGTATAAGTCACGAAGAAAGCAATAGCAACAAACTAAACGATCAAGTGCTATGCTAACGGAATGGGTCAAGTCAATCACATCATTCTCCTAATGATGTGATCCCGTTAATCAAATGACAACTCATGTCTATGGTTAGGAAACATAACCATCTTTGATCAACGAGCTAGTCAAGTAGAGGTATACTAGTGACACTCTGTTTATCTATGTATTCACACATGTATTATGTTTCCGGTTAATACAATTCTAGCATGAATAATAAACATTTATCATGATATAAGGAAATAAATAATAACTTTATTATTGCCTCTAGGGCATATTTCCTTCAGTCTCCCACTTGCACTAGAGTCAATACTCTAGTTCACATCGCCATGTGATTTAATACCAATAGTTCACATCACCATGTGATTAACACCCATAGTTCACATCGACATGTGACCAACACCCAAAGGGTTTACTAGAGTCAATCATCTAGTTCACATCGCTATGTGATTAACACCCAAAGAGTACTAAGGTGTGATCATGTTTTGCTTATGAGAGAAGTTTAGTGAATGGGTCTGCCACATTCAGATCCGTAAGTATTTTCCAAATTTCTATGTCAACAATGCTCTGCACGGAGCTACTCTAGCTAATTGCTCCCACTTTCAATATGTATCCAGATTGAGATTTATAGTTGAGGGAGTCCTGGATTAGGGGGTGTTCGGGTAGCCGGACTATACCTTGAGCCGGACTCCAGGACTATGAAGATACAAGATTGAAGACTTCGTCCCGTGTCGGGATGGGACTTTCCTTGGCATGGAAGGCAAGCTTGGCGATGCGGATATTCAAGATCTCCTACCATTGTAACCGACTTTGTGTAACCCTAACCCTCCCCGGTGTCTATATAAACTGGAGGGTTTTAGTCCGTTGGACAACTTCAGGATACAACAATCATACCATAGGCTAGCTTTTAGGGTTTAGCCTCCTTGATCTCGTGGTAGATCTACTCTTGTACTACCCATATCATCAATATTAATCAAGTAGGACGTAGGGTTTTACCTCCATCAAGAGGGCCCGAACCTGGGTAAAATATCATGTTCCTTGCCTCCGGTTACCATCCGGCCTAGACGCATAGTTCGGGAGCCCCTACCCGAGATCCGCCGGTTTTGACACCGACATTGGTGCTTTCATTGAGAGTTCCTCTGTGTCGTCACTTTTAGGCCCGATGGCTCCTTCGATCATCAACAATGATGCAGTCCAGGGTGAGACTTTTCTCCCCGGACAGATCTCCGTCTTCGGCGGCTTCGCACTATGGGACAATTTGCTTGGCCACCTTGAGCAGATCGAAAGCTACGCCCCTGGCCATCAGGTCAGGTTTGGAAGCCTAAACTACACGGCTAACATCCGCGGGGACTTGATCTTCGACGGATTCGAGCCACAGCCAAGCGGGCCGCACTGTCTCGATGGGCATGATATAGCTCTGCCACCGAACAGCGCCTTGGAGGCCGCACACGCATCGGTTCCGACCATTGATTCGGAGCCTACTGCGCCGATCGAGGATCAGCGGTTGGACGCTGCCTCAGGGGCTGCGATCTCAGAGGTGATAGAGCCGAACTCCAGCCCCGCACTCCGCATGGCCCGTGACTCCGAGGAGCCAGATTCCTCTCTGAACTCCGAGCCCCCGCGCCCCTGCCGATCGAATCCGATTGGGCGCCGATAATGGAGTTCACAGCCGCGGACATCTTTCAGCACTCGCCCTTCGGCGACATCCTGAATTCTCTAAAGTCTCTCTCTTTATCAGGAGAGCCCTAGCCGGACTACGGTCAGAAAGGTTGGGATACGGACGATGAAGAAATTAAAAACCCACCCACCACCCACTTCGTAGCCACTGTCGACGACTTAACCGACATGCTTGACTTCGACTCCGAAGACATTGACGGCATGGACGACGATGCAGGAGACGAACAAGAACCAGCACCTGTAGGGCGCTGGAAGGCCACCTCGTCATATGACATATATATGGTGGACACTCCAAAGGATGGAGATGGTGATGGAATAGCGGGGGACGATACCTCTAAGAAACAACCCAAGCGCCGGCATCAGCGGCGCCGCTCTAAATCCCGCCAAAGAAAAAACGATGATTCCGGCACGGGAGATAATACTACTCCGGATAGCGCCGAAGAACACCCTCTCCAGCAAGATTCAGCACAGGAGGACAGAGAAGCCAGCCCTCACGAGAGGGCGGCGAACCAAGAGGTTGAGGACGATAATTATACGCCTCCCTCCGAAGATGAGGCATGCCTCGATGACGATGAGTTCGTCGTGCCAGAGGATCTCGCCGAACAAGAGCATTTTAAACGCAGGCTTATGGCCATGGCAAGCAGCCTCAAGAAAAAGCAGCAACAGCTTAGAGTTGATCAGGATTTGCTAGCTGACAGATGGACTAAAGTCCTTGCGGCCGAAGAGTATAAACTCGAACGCCCCTCCAAGAGTTACCCAAAGTGCAGGCTGCTACCCCGACTAGAGGAGGAAGCACCTACATCACCAGCGCATGACATGGCCGACCGGCCACCTCGTGGCCGCTACAGAGAGGCCTCTTGGCCCTCCACTCAAGCCATGCCCCGACGCCACGTCAAGCATACTAAGGCACGGGAAAATCTGCCCGACTTCCGCGACATACTGGAGGACAAGGCAAGGCAAACAAGATCGATCTACGGATCGTGCAGGCGCCCCACGGCACGTGACGGTGATCGTCACTCTGGATGCAATAAATCCAGTCGGGCCGAACTCAACAGACAAAGCTCCTTCGAGCTGCGTTGTGATATAGCCCAATACAGAGGCGCCGCACACCCACTATGCTTCACAGATGAAGTAATGGATCATAAAATCCCTGAGGGCTTCAAACCCGTAAACATTGAATCGTACAATGGCACAACAGATCCTGCGGTATGGATCGAGGATTATCTCCTTCATATCCACATGGCCCGCGGTGATGATCTACACGCCATCAAATACTTCCCACTCAAACTTAAGGGACCGGCCCAGCATTGGCTTAATAGCTTGCCAGCAGACTCAATCGGTTCTTGGGAGGACCTGGAAGCTGCATTCCTTGACAACTTCCAGGGCACTTATGTGCAACCACCGGACGCCGATGACCTAAGCCACATAATTTAGCAGCTAGAGGAATCGTCCCGGCAATTCTGGACACGGTTCCTAACAAAGAAAAACCAGATAGTCGACTGTCCGGACGCAGAGGCCTTAGCGGCCTTAAGCATAATATCCGTGACGAGTGGCTTGCCCGGCACCTGGGACAGGAAAAGCCGAAATCTATGGCAGCCCTCACGACACTCATGACCCGCTTTTGCGCGGGAGAAGACAGCTGGCTAGCTCGCAGCAACAACTTAACCAAGAACCCTGGTAATTCGAATACCAAGGACAAAAGTGACAGGTCGCGTCGGAACAAACAAAAGCGCCGCGTTAATAGCAACAGCAACGAGGATACGGCAGTTAATGCCGGATTCCGAGGCTACAAATCCGGTCAACGGAAAAAGCCATTCAAAAGAAATACTCAGGGCCCGTCCAGTTTGGACCGAATACTCGACCGCTTGTGCCAGATACATGGCACCCCCGAAAAGCCAGCCAATCACACCAACAGGGACTGTTGGGTGTTCAAGCAGGCAGGCAAGTTAAGAGCCGAAAACAAAGACAAGGGGCTGCATAGCAACGACGAGGAGGAGCCCAGGCCGCCGAACAACAGTGGACAGAAGAGATTTCCCCCGCAAGTGCGGACGGTGAACATGATATACGCAACCCACATCCCCAAGAGGGAGCGGAAGTGTGCGTTACGGGACGTATATGCGATAGAGCCAGTCGCCCCAAAGTTCAACCCATGGTCCTCCTGCCCGATCACCTTTGATCAAAGGGACCACCCACTAGAATCCGCCACAGCGGCTTCACCGCATTGGTTCTAGACCCAATCATTGATGGATTTCATCTCACAAGAGTCCTCATGGACGGCGGCAGCAGCCTGAACCTGCTTTACCAGGATACAGTGCAAAAAATGGGCATAGATCCCTCGAGGATCAAGCCCACCAAAACGACCTTTAAAGGCGTCATACCAGGTGTAGAAGCCAACTGTACAGGCTCAGTCATACTGGAAGTGGTCTTCGGATCTCCGGATAACTTCCGAAGCGAGGAGTTAATCTTCGACATAGTCCCGTTCCATGGTGGCTATCACGCACTGCTCGGGCGAACCGCATTCGCAAAATTCAACGCGGTACCGCACTATGCATACCTCAAGCTCAAGATGCCAGGCCCTAGAGGAGTAATCACGGTCAATGGGAACACTAAACGCTCCCTCCGAACGGAGGAGCACACGGCAGTGTGCGCAGCAGAAGTACAAAGCAGCCTCTCTAGGCAGTTCTCCAGTTCGGCCTTCAAAAAGCCGGACACTGTCAAGCGCGCCCGGAGTACCCTACAACAAGACCGCCTGGCACGTTCTGAGCTAGCGTAGCAATGCGGCCCCAACCCTAGCCCTCGCGATATAGCGAAACCAGTGCTTCGTGTACATAACTATGCTCTTGAAATACCATGGGCACAGGGGAAGGGGCACTATCACGGCACGCCTGAAATACGGCTTAAACCGCACCAGGGGCTGCCGGATTCCTTTTTTCTTCTCTTACTCTCAGGACTCCATACTTCGGATGACCCGTTCGGCAATTCAACTGCCGCACAAATGATGCAAGATCCAGGAAAGCAGACAAGCCATGCCGCATTATGGAACTCCCAGGTGGTCTCTATTGCGAGCATTATACCTATTTTTTAATACAATTCCGTGGCCTGCCCCTGGCTAGGACATGTTAAATAGTCCAATTTCTTTTGCTTATCGCACTATTTGTATCATTCCGCTTTCATAGCAACCTTTCTATAAACAATGCATAGCTTTTTGTCTATTTTTTGCATTATCCTCTTTTTATATATATGTCTATTAATAACATGCTGCATCCGTACACTGTGGTACGGCAAAATACGCCAGGGGCTTCAGTACCCATCAATATGGCGTGAGAAGTCCGTACACTTTCACAAGTGCGGCACCCCGAACTTATAGCACTATATGCATCGGCTCCGAATCATGATTTGGGTCAATAGTTGGGTTTGCCCGGCTCCTATGTTTTGGTGCCTTACGTTCCGCTATATCGGCTAAGGTAGCACTAGGAGAACTACTGCGATTGTGCCCCAGTTGAGCTAGGCTGAGCACCTCAGTAGAGAAAGCTAAAACTGACTGTCATGATGAGGCGAGAGACCGGTCGCTGTTCGAGAGGTTTTTCGAGTCCTTAAAGACTTATGCCGCTTCGAGCGAGGAACTGGCTTTGTCCGTCCAAGGCGTGGATAGCGCCCCGAACTCGGTCTTCCGAATACTAGGGGCTTCGCCGAAATTTAAAATTATAGAGTTCTATGGCTAAGTGAGAGTGTTCAAGCATTATAGTCCGATTGCCTTGTTCGTTGTGCTGAGCGCCTCCCTCGACGGACCCAATCATGGGAAAAAGAGCGCTCAGGTTTATCCCGAACACCCCAGCACTAGTGGCATGGGGGCAGAAGCCGACGACTGGCCATCTCTCAATTTTTTGATAAACGGCCGCACAGAAAGTAATATTATAAATTCAAGCATTGCTTAGCGCATATGAACAAGTTTTCAGCGCACAGGATAACACGAGCGAGTTCATTCAAAAATTACATCCTTGGTGCATTCATCCGCCATAAGGCAGACACCGGCCAGAACATCCTTGTAATAGTTCTCGTGCTTGCGATGCTCCTTCCCCGGCGGCGGCCCATCCCTCACAAGCTTCTCACCATCCAGCTTACCCCAATGCACCTTTGCACGGGCAAGGGCCCTACGGGCACCTTCGATGTAGACAGAGCGCTTGATGACCTCGAGCCTTGGACAAGCCTCCACCAGCCGCCACACCAGTCCGAAGTAGCTCCCAGGCAGGGCCTCTCCAGGCCACAGCCGAACTATGAAGCCCTTCAGGGCCTGTTCGGCCGCCTTGTGGAGCTCGACCAGCTACTTCAACTGGTCGCACAAGGGCACAGGGTGTCCGGCCTCAGCGTACTGAGACCAGAACACCTTCTCCGTCGAGCTGCCTTCCTCGGCTCGATAGAATGCGGCGGCATCAGATACGCTACGAGGAAGATCTGCGAATGCCCCTGGAGAGCTCCGGATTCGGGTAAGTAACAAGTAGTTTACTTTTATATGTCTGCTTTGCATAGAGAATGCCTTACCCGCCGCTATCTTTTTCACCGCATCCAATTCCTGGAGGGCCTTCTGGGCTTCGGCCTTGGCAGATTTGGCAGTTTTAAGGGCCGCAGCAAGCTCGGATGCTCGCGTCCTCGAGTCGAGCTCCAAACTCTCATGTTTTTTCATGAGAGCCTGAAGCTCTTGCTGCACCTCGCCGACCTGCGCCTCAAATTTCTCCCGCTCGGTGCACTACGTGGCCGCTCTGTTCTTGGCCTCGGACAGCGCCTGCTTGAGGGTCGCCACCTCAGTTGTGGCCCCTACAATAAGCAGTATACTCCTGTCATTTTTTGCAATTGCATCTTCTTATAGGCATTTTTTCTATAAGGTATCTCTTACCTTCTTTCTCCTTGAGCTGCCGTTTGGCAAGGCCGAGCTCTTGCTCGGTCCGCTCGAGGCCCTGCTTCAGGGCACCCACCTCCGTAGTCAGTGCAGCGATGGCCAGCAGCGAAGCCTACATACGTATATTGACTCCTTTTTAGTTAGACTCCTGCGATATTTAATAGATCCTCTATTCGGATTTTCTTTCCGAACACCAAACAGAGCATCAGGGGCTACTGTCTATGCGGTAATATTTTTACATATTTTTACTTACCTCAAAGCCTGTTAGAAGGCTAGCACAAGCTTCAGTCAGTCCACTTTTGGCGGACTGAACCTTCTGGACCACCGTACTCATAATGGTACGGTGCTCCTCGTCGATGGAGGCGCCCTTAAGCACCTCCAGCAGATTGTCCGGCGCCTCCCATTGGGCAGAGGACGCCGGCTCAATAGGCTTGCTCCTATTGGCAGGAGTTCACCTGCCGCGGTCCGGAACTGTCGATGATTCCGGCGAGGTGTCCGGCCTAAAGCCGGACTTGGAGCCTTGGGGGGTCTTGTCATCCTTACTCCTGGAGTCCGGGAGGTCGCCTCGCGGCTCCTCCTGGACCACCTCCTCTTGCCCCGGAGCTTGTCGCGACGCCACTTCGGCGTCATCCGCAGCACAGGGGGAGGCAGCGGGCGGAACTGAATTCACGTCCGATGAATCCAGGGAGCCGCTCGACGACTCGTCGAGCCCGTCCTTGGGTGGGCTGCATGATTATATTCGACATTAGGGAAAGCTGCGCAACAAAAGGAATATCATGAGTTACTCTGGTATCCGAACACTTACGATTTCGCCGGACGCTTGGCCCTGTCCGGTCACTCATCTTCGTCCTCGTCGGCGTCGGGGGCGTAGTCCGGCGAAGGGGTTTTCCTCTTCTTGGACCCTTCGGCCTCCCCTACTAGGGCGGCCTTCCTCTTCTTTCCTCCCCCCGCTGGAGGGGGAGAGGTCTCTTCTTCCTCCTCCTCGCCTTCACGGGAGGAGTGCGTCTCGGACTCATCGGACGACGAGTCCGACAGCACCATATGTCGGGAACTCTTTCGAGTCCCCGTGGCCTTCTTCTTCTTGGCCTTCTTCTCTGGCACCACATAAGGTGCCGGAACCAGCAGCTTCATTAGGAGAGCAGGGGCTGGGTCTTCGGGCAAGGGAGCTGGACAGTTAATCAGTCCGGACTTCGCCTGCCAATCCTGTCAAAGGTGAGGGAGTTTAGATCCCGCATAGAGTCAAACTATGAAGAAAACTTAACATCCTGTAAAAGATGAAAATATTTTACCTCGCCAGCAGGACGCTGTGAGCTGAATCCGCGGTCTTTAGAGGCGGATGTGGGAGCCTCGGCACCTTTGGTTAGCCCCTTCCAGACATCTTCGTACGTCGTGTCGAAGAGCCTGCTCAGAGTTCGGTGCTGCGCCGGGTTGAACTCCCACAAATTGAAGTCCCGTTCTTGACACGGAAGGATCCGGCGGACGAGCATGACCTGGACAATGTTGACAAGCTTGAGCTGCTTGTGCACCAGGGACTGGACGCATTTTTGCAGTCCGGTCACCTCTTCTTCGTCGCCCCATGACAAGCCCATCTCCTTCCAGGACGTGAGCCGCGTAGGGGGTCTGGATCAGAATTCAGGGGCTGCGATCCACTTCGGATCGCGTGGCTCGGTGATGTAAAACCATCCTGACTGCCACCCCTTCAAGGTCTCCACAAAGGAGCCCTCGAGCCATAGGACGTTGGCTATTTTGCCCGCCATGGCACCTCCGCACTCCGCTTGGTTGCCGCGCACCACCTTTGGCTTGACGTTGAAGGTCTTGAGCCAGAGGCCGAAATGGGGGCGGATGCAGAGGAAAGCCTCGCACACGACGATAAACGCCGAGATATTGAGGATGAAGTTCAGGGCCAGATCGTGGAAATCTAGGCCATAGTAGAACATGAGCCCGCGGACAAATGGGTGGAGAGGAAAACCCAGTCCACGGAGGAAGTGGGGAAGAAATACTACCCTCTCATGGGGCCTTGGGGTGGGGAGAAGCTGCCCCTCCTCAGGAAGTCGGTGCGCGATGTCTTTGGACAGGTATCCGGCCTTCCTTAGCCTTTTGACATGGCCCTCCGTCACGGAGGAGACCATCCACTTGCCTCCCGCTCCGGACATTGTTGGAGAAGGTTGAGGTAGGAAGTGCGGGCTTGGGCGCTGGAGCTCCGGTGCGCAGAAGATGGATAGGCAAAGGAGGAAGTAGGCGTAGGTAAAAAGGTGGATCCTTATCCCCTTATATGAGCGGATATGACTATGTGTCCCCACCAGCCTAGTAAAACTCGCTTGCCTCCCAAGCGCCGTGATAAATGGCACGGTTGGGTTACCCACGTCCGTATTGATGAGAATCCCGTAAATGGGGGACACAATCTCTGCTTTGACAAGACGTGCCAAGGAAACCGCCTCGCAAAACACGCTGAGGTGGAAAAGTGAAAACGATTCGAATAAAGGCTTGGCCGTAGTGTGATGTCACGCTGCGGAATACGTCAGCAGATTAGATTTGTGTTAATTTTATTCTCTCTGTGGCAATACGTGGAAACTTATTTTGCAGAGCCGGACACTACTCTTGGTGTTTACAAACTTTTATGAAGAATTTGGAGGAGGAACCCGCCTTGCAATGCCGGAGAAAATCTACGCGCCGGACTCATCATCATTGAAGCCTGGTTCAGGGGCTACTGAGGGAGTCCTGGATTAGGGGGTGTTCAGGTAGCCGGACTATACCTTCAGCCGGACTCCAGGACTATGAAGATACAAGATTGAAGACTTCGTCCCGTGTCCGGATGGGACTTTCCTTGGCGTGGAAGGCAAGCTTGGCGATGCGGATATTCAAGATCTCCTACCATTGTAACCGACTTTGTGTAACCCTAACCCTCTCCGGTGTCTATATAAACCGGAGGGTTTTAGTCCGTAGGACAACTTCAGGATACAACAATCATACCATAGGCTAGCTTTTAGGGTTTAGCCTCCTTGATCTCGTGGTAGATCTACTCTTGTACTACCCATATCATCAATATTAATCAAGCAGGACGTAGGGTTTTACCTCCATCAAGAGGGACCGAACCTGGGTAAAACATCGTGTTCCTTGCCTCCTGTTACCATCCGGCCTAGACGCACAGTTCGGGACCCCCTACCCGAGATCCGCCGATTTTGACACTGACAATAGTCATCTGGATCAGTGTCAAAATTTGAATCGACGTAACCCTTTATGACGAACCTTTTTGTCACCTCCATAATCGAGAAACATATCCTTATTCCACTAAGGATAATTTTGACCGTTGTCTAGTGATCTACTCCTAGATCACTATTATACTCCCTTGCCAAACTCAGGGCAGGGTATACAATAGGTTTGGTACACAGCATGGCATACTTTATAGAACCTATGGCTGAGGCATAGGGAATGACTTTCATTTTCTCTCTATCTTCTGCCGTGGTCGAGTTTTGAGTCTTACTCAACTTCACACCTTGTAACACAGGCAAGAACTCCTTCTTTGACTGTTCCATTTTGAACTACTTCAAAATCTTGTCAAGGTATGTACTCATTGAAAAACTTATCAAGTGTCTTGATCTATCTCTATAGATCTTGATGCTCAATATGTCAGCAGCTTCACCGAGGTATTTCTTTGAAAAACTCCTTTCAAACATTCCTTTATGCTTTGCAGAATAATTCTACATTATCTCCGATCAACAATATGTCATTCACATATACTTATCAAAAATGTTGTAGTGCTCCCACTCACTTTCTTGTAAATACAGGCTTCACCGCAAGTCTGTATAAAACTATATGCTTTGATCAACTAATCAAAGCATATATTCCAACTCCGAGATGCTTGCACCAGTCCATAGATGGATCACTGGAGCTTGCATATTTTGTAAGTACCTTTAGGATTGACAAAACCTTCTGGTTGCATCATATACAACTCTTCTTTAATAAATCCATTAAGGAATGCAGTTTTGTTTATCCATTTGCCAGATTTCATAAAATGCGGCAATTGCTAACATGATTCGGACAGACTTAAGCATAGATACGAGTGAGAAACTCTCATCGTAGTCAACACCTTGAACTTTTCGAAAACCTTTTTGTGACAATTCTAGCTTTGTAGACAGTAACACTGCTATCAGCGTCCGTCTTCCTCTTGAAGATCCATTTAATCTCAATGGCTCGCTGATCAATGGGCAAGTCAATCAAAGTCCATACTTTGTTCTCATACATGGATCTCATCTCAGATTTCATGGCCTCAAGCCATTTCGCGGAATCTGGGCTCATCATCGCTTCCTCATAGTTCGTAGGCTCGTCATGGTCAAGTAACATGACCTCCAGAACAGGATTACCGTACCACTCTGGTGCGGATCTCACTCTGGTTTACCTACGAGGTTCGGTAGCAACTTGATCTGAAGTTACATGATCATCATCATTAGCTTCCTCACTAATTAGTGTAGTAGTCACAGGAACATATTTCTGTGATGAACTACTTTCCAATAAGGGAGCAGGTATAGTTACCTCATCAAGTTCTACTTTCATCCCACTCACTTCTTTCGAGAGAAACTCCTTCTCTAGAAAGGATCCATTCTCAGCAACGAATATCTTGCCTTCGGATCTATGATAGAAGGTGTACCCAACATTTTCTTTTGGGTATCCTATGAAGACGCACTTCTCCGATTTGGATTTGAGCTTATCAGGTTGAAACTTTTTCACATAAGCATTGCAACCTCAAACTTTAAGAAACGACAGCTCAGCTTTCTTGCCAAACCATAGTTCATACGGTGTCATCTCAACAGGTTTAGATGGTCCCTATTTAACGTGAATGCAGCTATCTCTAATGCATAACCCCAAAACGATAGTGGTAGATTGGTAAGAGACATCATAGATCGCACCATGTCTAATAAAGTACGGTTATGACGTTCGGACACACCATTACACTATGGTGTTCCAGGTGGTGTGAGTAGTGAAACTATTTCACATTGTTTTAACTGAAGGCCAAACTCTTAACTCAAATATTTTACCTCTGTGATCATATCGTAGAAACTTTTATTTTCTTGTTACGATGATTCTCCACTTCACTCGGAAATTCTTTGAACTTTTTAAATGTTTCAGACTTGTGTTTCATTAAGTAGATATACCCATATCTGCTCAAATCATATGTGAAGGTCAAAAAATAACGATACTTGCCGTGAGCCTTAACATTCATCGGACCGCATACATCAGTATGTATTATTTCCAATAAGTCGGTTGCTCGCTCCATTGTTCCGGAGAACAGAGTCTTAGTCATCTTGCCCATGAGGCATGGTTTGCAAGCATCAAGTGATTCCAAAAGTCCATAAGCATGGAGTTTTTTCATGCGCTTTACACCAATATGACCTAAACGGCAGTGCCACAAATAAGTTGCACTATTATTATTAACTTTGCATCTTTTGGTTTCAATATTATGAATATGTGTATCACTACGATCGAGATCCAACGACCATTTTCATTGGGTGTGTAACCATATAAGGTTTTATTCATGTAAACAGAACAACAATTTATTCTCTTACTTAAATGAATAACCGTATTGCAATAAACATGATCAAATCATATTCATGCTCAACGCAAACACCAAATAACACTTATTTAGGTTCAACACTAATCCCGAAAGTATAAGGAGTGTGCGATGATGATCATATCAATCTTGGAACCACTTCCAACACACATCGTCACTTCACCCTTAACTAGTCTCTGTTCATTTTGCAACTCCCGTTTCGAGTTACTACTCTTAGCAACTGAACCAGTATCAAATACCGAGGGGTTGCTACGAACACTAGTACACATCAATAATCTGTATATCAAATATACCTTTGTTCACTTTGCCATCCTTCTTATCCACCAAATACTTGGGGCAGTTCTGCTTCCAGTGACCAGTCCCTTTGCAGTAGAAGCACTTAGTCTCAGGCTTAGGACCAGACTTGGGCTTCTTCACTTGAGCAGCAACTTGCTTGCCGTTCTTCTTGAAGTTCCCCTTCTTCCCTTTGCCCTTTTATTGAAACTAGTGGTCTTGTCTACCATCAACACTTGATATTTTTCTTGATTTCTACCTTCGTTGATTTCAGCATTACGAAGAGCTTGGGAATCGTTTCCGTTATCCCTTGCATATCATAGTTCATCACGAAGTTCTACTAACTTGGTGATGGTGACTAGAGAATTCTGTCAATCACTATCTTATCTGGAAGATTAACTCCCACTTGATTCAAGCAATTGTAGCACCCAGACAATCTGAGCACATGCTCACTGCTTGAGCTATTCTCCTCCATCTTTTTAGCTATAGAACTTGTTGGAGACTTCATATCTCTCAACTCGGGTATTTGCTTGAAATATTAACTTCAACTCCTGGAACATCTCATATGGTCCATAACATTCAAAACGTCTTTGAAGTCCCGATTCTAAGGCGTTAAGCATGGTGCACTAAACTATCAAGTAGTCATCATATTGATCTAGCCAAATGTTCATAACGTCTGCATCTACTCCTGCAATAGGTCTGTCACCTAGCGGTGCATCAAAAACATAATTCTTCTATGCAGCAATGAGGATAATCCTCAGATCACGGATCCAATCTGCATCATTGCTATTAACATTTTTCAACATAAATTTTCTCTAGGAACACAATAAACTGGGAGCAACATCGCGAGCTATTGATCTACAAC
Source organism: Triticum dicoccoides (assembly GCF_002162155.2). Taxonomy (NCBI): domain Eukaryota; kingdom Viridiplantae; phylum Streptophyta; class Magnoliopsida; order Poales; family Poaceae; genus Triticum; species Triticum dicoccoides. The sequence goes on from NC_041390.1 coordinate 611,642,031, forward strand.
ATAGATATGCTAATACTACCAGGACTAAGTTCATGATAAATTTAAGTTCAATTAATCATATTACTTAAGAAATCCCACTTAGAAAGATATCCCTCTAATCCTCTAAGTGATCACGTGTTCCAAATCAACTAAACCATGTCCGATCATCACGTGAGATGGAGTAGTATCAATGGTGAACATCAATATGTTGATCATATCTACTATATGATTCACGCTCGACCTTTCGGTCTCCGTGTTCCGAGGCCATATCTGTTATATGCTAGGCTCGTCAAGTTTAACCTGAGTATTCCGCGTGTGCAACTATTTTGCACCCGTTGTATTTGAACGTAGAGCCTATCACACCCGTTCATCACGTGGTGTCTCAGCACGAAGAACTTTCGCAATGGTGCATACTCGGGGTGAACACTTATACTTTGATAATTTAGTGAGGGATCATCTTATAATGCTATCGTCAATCAAAGCAAGATAAGATGCATAAAAGATAAACATCACATGCAATCAATATAAGTGATATGATATGGTCATCATCATCTTGTGCTTGTGATCTCCATCTCCGAAGCACCGTCATGATCACCATCGTCACCGGCGCGACACCTTGATCATCATTGTAGCATCATTGTCGTCTCGCCAATCTTATGCTTCCACGACTATCGCTCCCGCTTAGTGATAAAGTAAAGCATTACAGCGCAATTGCATTGCATACAATAAAGCGACAACCATATGGCTCCTGCCAGTTGCCGATAACTCGGTTACAAAACATGATCATCTCATACAATAAAATTTAGCAACATGTCTTGACCATATCACATCACAACATGCCCTGCAAAAACAAGTTAGACATCCTCTACTTTGTTGTTGCAAGTTTTGCGTAGCTGCTACGGGCTTAGCAAGAACCGTTCTTACCTAGGCATCAAAACCACAACGATAGTTTGTCAATTTGGTGCTGTTTTAACATTCACAAGGACCGGGCGTAGCCATACTTGGTTCAACTAAAGTTGGAGAAACTGACACCCGCCAGCCACCTGTGTGCAAAGCACATCGGTAGAACCAGTCTCGCATAAGCGTACGCGTAATGTCGGTCTGGGCCGCTTCATCCAACAATACCACAGAACCAAAGTATGACATGCTGGTAAGCAGTATGACTTATATCGCCCACAACTCACTTGTGTTCTACTCGTGCACAACATCAACGCATAAAACCTAGGCTCGGATGCCACTGTTGGGGAACGTAGTAATTTCAAAAAAATTCCTACGCACACGCAAGATCATGGTGATGCATAGCAACGAGAGGGGAGAGTGTTGTCTACGTACCCTCATAGACCAGCAACGGAAGCGTTGACACAACATAGAGGAAGTAGTCGTACGTCTTCCCGATCCGACCGATCCAAGTACCGAACGTACGGCACCTCCGAGTTCTTCACACGTTCAACTCGGTGACGTCCCTCGAGCTCCGATCCAGCAACACATTGACGGAGAGTTTCGTCAGCACGACGGCATGATGACGGTGATGATATTCTACCGACGCAGGGCTTCGCCTAAGCACCGCTACGATATGACCGAGGTGGAATATGGTGGAAGGGAGCACCGCACACGGCTAAGGAACAATCACGAGGATCAACTTGTGTGTCATGGGGTGCCCCCTTGCCTCAGTATATAAAGGAGGCAGAGGGGGAGGTGCTGCCGGCCCTAGGGGTGCGCCTGGAGGAGTCCTACTCCAACCGGGAGTAGGACTCCCCCCTCTTGCCTTGTTGGAAAAGGAAGGAGGAAGGGAGAAAGAGGAAAGGGGGCGCCCCCCCCCCTTCCTTGTCCTATTCGGACTAGGGGGGAGGGGCGCGCGGCCTGCCCTGGCCGGCCCTCCTCTTCTCCCTTATGGCCCATGTAGGCCCAATAACCCCCGGGGGGTTCCGGTAACCCCCCGGTACTCCGGTAAAATCCCGATTTCACCCGGAACATTTCCGATGTCCAAATATAGGCTTCCAATATATCAATCTTTATTTCTCAACCATTTCGAGACTCCTCGTCATGTCCACGATCACATCCGGGACTCCGAACAACCTTCGGTACATCAAAACACAAGAACCCTAATTACGATCGTCACCGAACTTTAAGCATGCGGACCCTACGGGTTCGAGAACTATGTAGACATGACTGAGACACGTCTCCGGTCAATAACCAATAGCGGAACCTGGATGCTCATATTGGCTCCTACATATTCTATGAAGATCTTTATCGGTCAGACCGCATAACAACATACGTTGTTCCCTTTGTCATCGGTATGTTACTTGCCCGAGATTCGATCGTCGGTATCTCAATACCTAGTTCAATCTCGTTACTGGCAAGTCTCTTTACTCGTTCCATAATACATCATCCTCCAACTAACTCATTAGTTGCAATGCTTGCAAGGCTTAAGTGATGTGCATTACCGAGAGGGCCCAAAGACACCTCTCCGACAATCGGAGTGACAAATCCTAATCTCGAAATACGCCAACCCAACAAGTACCTTCGGAGACACCTGTAGAGCACCTTTATAATCACCTAGTTACGTTGTGACGTTTGGTAGCACACGAAGTGTTCCTACGGTAAACGGGAGTTGCATAATCTCATAGTCATAGGAACATGTATAAGAAATGAAGAAAGCAATAGCAACAAACTAAACGATCAAGTGCTATGCTAACGGAATGGGTCAAGTCAATCACATCATTCTCCTAATGATGTGATCCCGTTAATCAAATGACAACTCATGTCTATGGTTAGGAAACATAACCATCTTTGATCAACGAGCTAGTCAAGTAGAGGCATACTAGTGACACTCTGTTTGTCTTTGTATTCACACATGTATTATGTTTCCGGTTAATACAATTCTAGCATGAATAATAAACATTTATCATGATATAAGGAAATAAATAATAACTTTATTATTGCCTCTAGGGCATATTTCCTTCATTTGTGGCAAAGCCACCGTTCATAATTCTTTCATACATGTCACTCATGAGTCATTTCACATCTCGGTACACCGCCGGAGGCATTCATATAGAGTCATATTTTGTTCTAAGAATCGAGTTGTAATTATTGGGTTGTAAAGTAAATAAAAGTGTGATGATCATCATTATTAGAGCATTGTTCCAGTGAGGAAAGGATGATGGAGACTATGATTCCCCCATAAGTCGGGATGAGACTCCGGATGAAAATAAATAAATAAAAGAGGCCATAAAAAAGGAGAAAGGCCCAACTAAAACAAAAATGAGAGAAAAAGAGAGAAGGGGCAATGCTACTATCCTTTTACCACACTTGTGCTTCAAAGTAGCACCATGATCTTCATGATAGAGAGTCTCTTATGTTGTCACTTTCATATACTAGTGGGAATTTTTCATTATAGAACTTGGCTTGTATATTCCAATGATGGGCTTCCTCAAAATGCTCTAGGTCTTCGTGAGCAATCAAGTTGGATGCACACCCACTTAGTTTCTTTTGTTGAGCTTTCATGCATTTATAGCTCTAGTGCATCTGTTGCATGGCAATCCCTACTCACTCACATTGATATCTATTAATGGGCATCTCCATAGCCCATTGATACGCCTAGTTGATGTGAGACTATCTTCTTCCTTTTTGTCTTCTCCACAACCACCATCCTATTCCACCTATAGTGCTATATCCATGGCTCACGCTCATATATTGCGTGAAGATTGAAAAAGTTTGAGAACACCAAAAGTATGAAACAATTGCTTGGCTTGTCATCGGGGTTGTGCATGATTTAAATACGTTATGTGGTGAAGATGGAGCATAGCCATACTATATGATTTTGTAGGGATAGCTTTCTTTGGCCATGTTATTTTGAGAAGACATGATTGCTTAGTTAGTATGCTTGAAGTATTATTATTTTTATGTCAATATTAAACTTTTGTCTTGAATCTTATGGATCTGAATATTCTTGCCACAATAAAGAGAACTACATGGACAAATATGTTAGGTAGCATTCCACATCAAAAATTCTGTTTTTATCATTTACCTACTCGAGGACGAGCAGGAATTAAGCTTGGGGATGCTGATACGTCTCCAACGTATCTATAATTTTTGATTGTTCCATGCTATTATATTATCAACCTTGGATGTTTTATATGAATTTATATGCTATTTTATATGATTTTTGGGACTAACCTATTAACCCAGAGCCCAGTGCCAGTTTCAGTTTTTTCCTTGTTTTAGAGTATCGCAGAAAAGGAAAATCAAACGGAGTCCAGTTGACCTGAAACATCATGGAACTTATTTTTGGAAGGAAAGCAATCCGGGAGACTTGGAGTCCACATAAGGGAAGCAACGAGGAAGCCATGAGGCAGGGGGGCGTGCCCACCCCCCTGGGCGCGCCCTCCACCCTCGTGGGCCCCTCGTGGCTCCCCTGATGTACTTCTTCCGCCTATATATCTCCATATACCCTAAAACGATCGGGGAGCACAATAGATTGGGAGTTCCGCCGCCAGAAGCCTCCGTAGCCACCGAAAACCAATCTAGACCCGTTCCGGCACCCTGCCGGAGGGGGAATCCCTCTTTGGTGGCTATATTGATCATCCCGGTGCTCTCCATGACGAGGAGGGAGTAGTTCTCCCTCAGGGCTGAGGGTATGTACCAGTAGCTATGTGTTTGATCTCTCTCTCTCTCTCTCTCGTGTTCTTGAGGTGGTACGATCTTGATGTATCGCGAGCTTTGCTATTATAGTTGGATCTTATGATGTTTTCTCCCCCCTCTACTCTCTTGTAATGGATTGAGTTTCCCCTTTGAAGTTATCTTATTGGATTGAGTCTTTAAAGATTTGAGAACACTTGATGTATGTCTTGCCGTGCGTATCTGTGGTGACAATGGGATATCACGTGATTCACTTGATGTATGTTTTGGTGATCAACTTGTGGGTTCCGCCCATGAACCTATGCATAGGGGTTGGCACACGTTTTCGTCGTGATTTTCCGGTAGAAACTTTGAGGCACTCTTTGAGGTTATATGTGTTTGTTGAATAGATGAATCTGAGATTGTGTGATGCATATCATACAATCATACCCACGGATACTTGAGGTGACATTGGAGTATCTAGGTGACATTAGGGTTTTGGTTGATTTGTGTCGTAAGGTGTTATTCTAGTACGAACTCTAGGGTTGTTTGTGACACTTATAGGAATAGCCCAATGGATTGATTGGAAAGAATAACTTTGAGGTGGTTTCGTACCCTACCATAATCTCTTCGTTTGTTCTCCGCTATTAGTGACTTTGGAGTGACTCTTTGTTGCATGTTGAGGGATAGTTATATGATCCAATCATGTTATTATTGTTGAGAGGACTTGCACTAGTGAAAGTATGAACCCTAGGCCTTGTTTCATAGCATTGCAATACCGTTTGTGCTCACTTTTATCATTAGTTACCTTGCTGTTTTTATATTTTCAGATTACAAAAACCTTTATCTACCATCCATATACCACTTGTATCACCATCTCTTCGCCGAACTAGTGCACCTATACAATTTACCATTGTATTGGATGTGTTGGGGACACAAGAGACTCTTTTTTATTTGGTTGCAGGGTTGCTTGAGAGAGACCATCTTCATCCTACGCCTCCTACGGATTGATAAACCTTAGGTCATCCACTTGAGGGAAATTTGCTACTGCCCTACAAACCTCTGCACTTGGAGGCCCAACAACGTCTATAAGAAGAAGGTTGTGTAGTAGACATCAGGAGATTATAAATAATGCAAACCAATTAGGAGTTTCGCTAGGGACTAATGAGAGTGAAATTTCCAACTCGATTAATGATCTCTTAGATTTGGAAGCGAAACGTGCTCTAGAGACAATTCGAAATCTAGCAGCGGTAAAACCCATGAATGATGCAGAGATTGATGCGTTGGGGGTCAGAGTGCTCGATAATTTTTGTGTGGATCTTGCACCATCCACTCCTGAGTCTGAGGATGAGGAGGTAACTCTAGAGAATACAGTAGCTAGAGCCACTGAGCCCGGTTATGAGGACCGGGTGGAAGACCATAGTAAACCCAAACACAAGTGGAAGCAGAGGATTTATCCCGTTTCAGCGGTTCGTAGGAGTGCTAGGATTCGGACAACCAAAAAATTTCATGATGGAATATGAAAAGGAATCTTCTAGAATAGCAGAGGTCTGAAATACTTGGCTAAACGAAGGTTTCTTGCTGAGGCATCTCTGGAGCATAGATTAGATTTTATTGCTCTCCCGGAAACTGGTAGAGATAATTTTGCGCCCCAGTTTCTCAATACTCTTTCGGGCAGTGTTGATTTTGATTGGCATTGCCTTCCTCCGCGAGGAAGATCGGGTGGGATCTTGCTTGGAGTGACATGTGATTCGCTGGAAGTCCGCAGTGTAGTGATGGGTGACTTCGCGGTTAAGTATCGAGTCAGGTCCAAGGCTGATGAGTTTAACTGGGCTCTGGTGGCGGTATATGGTGCCACGCAGCCCGAGCTTAAACCGGAGTTTTTGGCGGACCTTGTTCAAATTTGCAGATCCGAGCAGCTCCCAATTTTAGTTGGGGTGATTTCAATATCATTAGGAGGAGAGAGGAAAAGAATAATGATAATTTTGACGGCAGATGGTCGTTTATGTTCAATACCATTATCGAAAGCTTGGATCTGAGAGAGATAGAGCTTTCTGGTATAAAGTTTACTTGGGCTAATGCTTTGCCAAACCCGACATATGAGAAGCTTGATCAAGTTCTCGCAAGCGTCGAGTGGGAACAGAAGTTCCCTCTCATAACGGTTCAGGCTCTCTCGCGTGGAGTCTCAGATCACACGTCTTTATTTGTGGACTCAGGTGAGCCAAACCACGTGGGAAACAAAAAGACCTTCTCTTTCGAGTTGGCATGGTTTGAACGAGAAGGATTCTTGGATCTGGTTGCCAGGGGATGGGCTAAGGATGCAGGAGGTAGGACTTCTGTTGAGCGTTGGCAAAATAAGATTAGGCATTTAAGAAGTTTCCTATGGGATAGGCTAAGCACCTTAGTGGAATTTATAAGGTTGAAAAGGAAAGGCTCCTTTCTCTTATTCAGACCCTAGACTTAAAAGCCGAATCAACGATTTTGCAAGCTGCAGAATTTCAAGTTAAACTAGATGCGGAGATGAGGTTGAAAGAACTTCTCCGCGAAGAAGAATTGAAGTGGGCTTTGCGGGCTAAGGTCCGTAAAGTTGTCCAGGGGGATGCAAACACTCAATTCTTTCACTTGATTACTAATGGCAAGCATAGAAAGAAGAGAATCTTTTAGCTTGAACAAGATGAAGGAACTATTTTAGGGCTGGACAAGCTAAAACTTTACATAACCGAGTATTATAAGTAGTTATTTGGACCTCCAGAGGATAGTTGTGTGTCCCTCGATGAGTCCAGGATTGAGGATGTGCCTCAACTAACTGCTACTGATAATGATATTTTGGTTGCCCCGTTCTCGGAGACGGAGGTGTATGAGGCTATAGCGCAGATGAAAAACAATAAGGCTCCCGGGCCAGATGGTTTCCCGGCGGAGTTCTACAAAAAGTGTTGGCGTATTATTAAGGGGGATTTGTTACCAATGTTTAATGATCTATTCTCTGGACAACTTCAATTATTTCACTTAAATTTTAGAACAATAACACTGCTTCCTAAGAAAACGGATGCTGTGAGAATAAAGCAGTTCAGGCCGATCTGCCTTCTCAATGTTAGTTTCAAAATCTTCACCAAGGTTGGGACTAATTGGCTCACACAGATTGCGCATTCTGTGGTGCAGCATTCCCAAACTGCTTTCATGTCGGACAGAAACATCCTAGAAGGGGTGGTCGTCCTTCATGAAACGCTCCATGAAATCCACTCACAAAATTAGATAGAGTTGTTTTTAAGGTGGATTTCGAGAAAGCGTATGATAAAGTCAAATGGCCATTCCTCCAACAAGCATTGTGTATGAAAGGTTTTGATGAAGCCTGGCGCCGCCAGGTTGAATCGTTTACGCAAAAAAGGAGTGTTGAAATTAAAGTGAATGACGATATAGGTCATTACTTCTAGACACATAAAGGCCTGAGACAAGGGGATCCGATGTCCCCTATCCCGTTCAACATTGTAGTTGATATGTTGGCAATTATGATAGGAAGAGCTAAGGAAGCTGGTCAAGTAGGTGGCCTGGTACCTCATCTCATTGATGGAGGTGTGTCCATCCTTCAGTACACCGATGATACAATCATCTTTATGTTGCATGACTTGGCCAAAGCGAGAAATATGAAGCTAGTGTTATGCCTATTTGAACAATTGATCGGGTTAAAGATTATCTTTCACAAAAGCGAGTTGTTCTGCTTTGATAGAGCCAATGACGAACAAGAGGCATATAGGCAATTGTTTGGGTGCGATTTGTGGGCTTTACCTTTCACTTACTTAGGTATACCAATCCACCATTGTAAGCTGACAAACAGAGAATGGAAGTGCATCGAGGACCGATTTGAAAAGAAACTGAGTTGCTGGAAGGGCAAGCTCATGTCATACGGAGGCCGATTAATTCTGATAAATTCGGTTCTCACGAGTATGCCTATGTTTCTTTTGTCGTTCTTCGAAGTCCCAGTTGGAGTCAGGAAAAGACTGGACTTTTAACGATTAGTCTCTAAAGTTCAAATCTAAATTAATTAACCTTGCCTTAAATCACTCAATCACATTAATTAGAAAATAAATAATTGATTTTCAGAAAAATCGCTCAATCACATTAACCTTACCTTAACTCATGGATGGTAGTCAATCTCCAAACAAAGGAAACAATACATCGAGGGAGCAGTAAATAAACTCCCTTTCTTATGACATGTATATGATCTTCCCTTCCCTCTCCGTTGTCGAGCGTTCTTGATTCTCGAGGCCGATGCTTGGCCTGCATCACTGGGTCGCGACGGTGCCGGAGGACGAGGACGGCGAGGCCGGGTGCCGTGGCACCGCGTTGGCCGCGGCCGGTGAAGGGGGCGAAGATGGGCGGCTTCCCTGGCCCTGGCCGTGGCCGTGGCCCTGGGAGTTGGTGCGGTGGAAGCGGCACTTGAAGGACCCGGCGTGGGTGGCCGGCGCACAGACATACTTGGCGGGCCCGTGGCCCGTGCCGGATGGCGCCGACGCCGACCCGGGCCACCCCCTCCGTGTATTCTTGGAGCTGTGGCTAGCCGATTTACATGAAATTAATTGCCTCAGTTGTGGTGGCAAATATAATATACATCCATATTGTTATGCACTAGTGTGTGTGTGAAATAGATGGATTATGTTTTCGTACCCAATAAGATGAATATGTGTGTGTGTGTTAGAGAGAGAGAGGGAGAGGGGGGAGAGAGTGAGGAAGAGGGAGGGAGAGAGTGTGTGTGTGTGTGAGGATTTGATGGTAAACAAAAGGTTGTCAATGTCACTTGATATGTATGAGAATATTAATATTGAACTTTTAAAGTTAATGTGGTCCCGTTGCAACGCACGGGCGTTCTTCTAGTTAGGAGTAGAGATTTCTTTCTCGGTCTTCTTCGGCCATACCGGCATGGCCTCCTCAGCCCCAGGCTCCTCGGCTACTGCTGTGGCCTTGGCCCTGGCTCGGTCAGTTCTTCCACTTTTTGATCCTTCACTATTGGCTCCTCGAGATTGGTCTCCTCCTTGGGATGTGCCTCCGTCTTGGTCACCTCTGGGCGGCCCCAGTCTTGACCTTCAGCGGCGGCGGAGGAGATAGATTGAACTTGCTCGCGGCAAGCCACACGACTATCAACTCCTTGAACTCGTCAAGTGCCTTCTTCTCTAGGTCAGACAACTCGGCCACTAGGTTTCTCTCGTCCTTGGAAGAGGTGGTCTCTTTATATCTAGAGTATGATGACATTGCACAAGACTAGTAATCCTTTTTACTGAGGGGAGACAAGAACAAATCATCCCCACATCTCTAACTTTGAATCTACTTTATTGGCATCTACTTTAAAAAATCATTTATGAATAGTGTAGGTGTGAATGGCAAAGGCGATATGTATATCTGCCTTCCTAATTTTGTCGCCTGAGACTTAAAATGTAGAATTGCTCATCAGAATTGAAAGCATAGAAATAGAACTGAGTTTGATTTAACACATTTCATGGGGGCGCTATAAGTACATCTTAGTAAATTTCCAGATTTTAACTCCATTGCAAAAAAAAAAACAATCTCAAGATTACTAAGACTTTTTAATATCTCATCGTGATGCATATATATAAGGTAACATTTTTGTAGGTAATAAATCTTGCCCGTAATTTATTGTCTTTTTAATGTGTAATAATATCTCACCCTGATGCAAATATGGTAACTACTCCCGTAAAATCGCAACCTGATGCATACATGGTATAATAAATCTCGCCGTGCACGCATCCATAATCATGAGTATCTCACGTACTAACACACACCTATGCGTGATCGGCAACCCTACTGATTATATGGACATATATCTATTTTAGGGCAGTAAGGGGTATTTGTATCTCAGATAATGCCATATGTAATCTGCCAATCTCCAAATCGTCATGTATGGGATGCGTCAATATTTCTTTTTAGCAAGACTAGAGTACCGTCTATATATACTGCGGCCGGAGGGGGTCACGATCATTGCCTCTTAGATTTGGAGAAGAAGAAGAATAGATTTCCACAATCGAGTTGAAGATCAACCATGAGAGGGAGCGGCCTGGTGTTCGTGATCGCCCTCCTGTTCGTCACGTGCCTTGCGATCGGACAGTGTAAGCGCATATATACTATTCGTCATCCCGGGTGAGGAATAGTTGTTCTTCATCCCTCTCTATTTTACCATCAATGCACCGTAATTTTAAGTTCCGTAAGTTTTGTCTTATTTACGACGCAAAAAGAGACCGTAAGAAAATACATAATCGCCGTAAAAAATATTTTATGTTATGTAAAATTACAAACGTAAAAATATAGTCTAAAATACACATAAACTGCAAATTCTCTTGTCTTATGACCTATATTTTTTATTTTCTTATGTCAGAATTTACGTAGTGAATCAATAGAAATGTGACTATTTAAATTTCAAACGTAATTTAATTATGAAATGATTGTAAGATTACTTCGGGTGAAGAATAACTTATTCTACACCCTGGGTGATGAATAGTAACACTATATATATATATATCTCGGATGTCCCCGAAGGGACATATATATATATATATATATATATATATCTATACCTACCAATAAACCAAGTATTGCTTCTGGTCGTCCGTCTAAAAAATTACCCTCGAAGTTGTTTTATATTACCCGCTATGCCATCCATAAGTGAACAAAGAGGTTTGTATATTTAAGTCACCGTCGTAGTAAGTGTTTTATACCTAAGATACCCAGTCTAAATCAAATGCGCACCGGTGGCGTATTGGCAGAAGCCTGTTACTTCCACCTGCAAGACCAGGGATCGAACCCAGCTTCCATCGATTTTCTCACTTATTTTTCTCACCCACCTCATCCCCCCCTGTATGTTTTCATGGGCCGGCCCGCGGGGCGTGGCGTCGCTGTTTTTTTCATTTCATTTTTTTATCTTTTCTGTTTTTTACTTCTTCTTTAAATTAATTCGAGATTGACAAATTTTAAAAATGTCTAGGAAATTTAAAAATGTTCGAAAAAACATAAATGTTTCGTTATTTCAAAAAACGTTGGTAATTTTACAAAAATGTTGGCAAATTATAAAACAAATCACAATTTGGAAAAAAAATTGTCAGGAAATAAACCATGTTCTTGATTTTGAAAAAATGATAATGTATACAAATCATATTTGCGAATCTAAAAAAATATCCATGAAATTTTATAAGATTATCAAAAAATATTCACCTTTTCTGCGAATTTCAATTTTTTGCCCTAATTTAAAAAAATCATTAATTCAAAAAATGTTCAGGAACTAAAAAACTATTCATGTGTTCAATAAATGTTCGTCTAAAAAAATGTTTACGAATTTTTAAAAATGTTTTCTTAAATGTACGTCAATTGAAAAAACTTTTCACCATTTCAATAGTCTTTTATGTCTAGGTTTTGATTAGTTTTTGGAAAGTCTTTATATGTCTAGGTGTTGGGAGTAGTTCGTGGTAGATGAGATTTATTTTTAAAGTTTTAAACATTTTCTTGCGCTACACAATGACAAGTGTGTCATGCGGTGGCAAGCTCGTTGCATTGGGATTTACCATGTCGAATGCATTGTAATCACATGGACATCACATCCATCATCAGCGAGAGTCGGAAGAAAGATAAGTGGCAAAATGATGAGCCACTGTGTTAAAATAGAAGATACTAATATGTCGGGGTATTGAGTCATACTTATTCGACCAACGTGTAATTTTTGTATCTACCGTTGCAACGCATGGGCATGTTTGCTAGTGTGTATATATATATATATATATATATATATATATATATATATATATATATATATATATATATATAGAGAGAGAGAGAGAGAGAGAGAGAGAAAATCCATCATACCATCCGGTGGTAGTTATCCCACATATCTCATATACTACCATGTGGTACTATATATACTATTTTATTATTTTAAATATGTTCATATAATATATCTAAGATATTTCAAAGCAAGTTACATGAAAAAATTGCATATGAGCCCATAGTTTTTGTTATATTTGTGAAATACGTACATATTTGTACGTAAAAATTCTTGCAGCTAATTCATTGTCCTATATAGATTGTGCACTAACAAATACTGCATTGTATTGCCTATATATGTGACAGGTCGCCCTGTAGTTAGAGGAAGCAACCAAGAGAGTCGTGCCAATATTACCGCAAATGCTACAACTATTGCGGATTCGTCGTCATCAAGGGAGAGCTCGAGCAAACTAACGTTGAACTGGTGTTACCCAAGGGACTGCAACAATCCAAACAATCCGTTCTACACGAGACCGTGCTACTGCTGCCCCTTGCGACCGGACGAGCTGTGCTTTAGTAATATCGACGATTGCCATGCAGGGTGCCCGACTCGTCATCCTACTTGCTGATATATAGGCGTGTTGGTTGCTGCGATATAAAGCTAGATCGTTGTTATTCTGATGAAATACTATTAGGTTGATGTACCACACACTTAGCTTTTCCACTACTAGTCTTTCTCTTTATATTTGCAAGACAAGAAATATGTACGCTCGAGTTGTGCCGCCAGTCTGGTAATATCTAGATGAATGCAAGTGTTCATGATTAAAGATATGAACGAAGGATAATTCGCTATAGTGCCCATCTTTTGCATTGTCAATGCCCTCTTTTTTGTATTCGTAGCATTTTTTCTTTTGTCAATATTAGCCTAGTAAGTTTTTTCCCCTTCATCCCGACCAAAATCCTGCCATATGATGGTTAGTTTTCTTACGCATGCACACCACTTGTGAATAGCTTCGGAAGACTGAGCGGGCAGGTATTGAGATAGCTATGCTCAGTTGCCTAGTTTTCTTATTGTCGTTGTTAATTTATCGTACATATGCAATGAAGCGAGAAAGATGGCACTATGGTATCTGGGATTGTTCCCCATATCATTCCACAGGGACTGATATGCCTACAATATGCTGATGATACAATCCTTTTTCTTAACCCCAAACCTGAATATGTTAGGAATTTAAAAATGGCTGCTTGCGTGCTTTGAAAACCTCTCTGGGTTGAAAATCAATTATGACAAATGTGAGATAGTGCCTATTAATATGGATGAAAATGATGCCAAACTTTTGTCTCAAATTTTCTGCTGTAAGTTGGGGATTTCCCTCTAAAATACCTAGGAGTTCCTTTACACTATCTTAAATTGAGGAGAGAAGACATTCAATATATAATAGACAAAATCATCAAAAGGATATGTGGTTGGAAAGGGAGACTACTTAGCTATGAAGCAAAGTTAGTCCTCCTCAAGACATGTATTGCCAGTATCCATATGTATCTAATGTCAGACATCAAGTTTCCCAAATGGGCAATCAAGACCATCACTTCACAGATGGCACACTTTTTCTGGGGAAACCTAGGGGATGAGCATAAATATCATCTTACTAATTGGGGATTAATCTCTCAGAAAAAGACTTTGGTGGTCTGGGGTACCTAACCTAAGAGAATTCAATATGGCCTTGCTAGCCTCCTGGGCTAAAAGATATTTTATGGACAGTGACAAAAACTGGGCTAAGCTGGTTGGCCACAAATATAAAACTGCCAACCCAAATATATTGTGGGCTAAGCAGGGTGTGGGCTCTCCTTTCTGGAAGGGGGTCACATGGGCTTTGGAGGGGAGTAGACTTGATCCGAATCATTTCTGACATACCTATTACTGGTGAGGCGGACCAACCCATTTGGAGGTTGGAATCGTCAGGGATCTGTTTGGTTAAATCATTTTATAACATGATTAACTGGGGTGGGGTATCTACCCCCATTTGGAAAAAATTCTGAAAAATCGTTGTGCCTCACATATATTTAGTTTTTCTTTGGTTAGCTTTTCATAAAAAGATTCTTACCAGAGATAACCTGAATAAAAGGAGGGAGGTGGAAAATCTAAAATGTTTGTTCTGTGATGAGGACGAAACTGTCTGTCACCTATTTTTTGAGTGTGTAGTTGCTAAACAAGTTTGGAGTGATGTAGCTGACTCTTTTGAGTTTAGTAGTCCTAATAATATGAATGAACTTTCTTCCTTCTGGAACTTAAATAACAAAAAATCTGTTACCATTATTGTCTGTGTTGCTACCAATTGGAGCATTTGGACTATGTGTAATGACATGTGCTTTCAGAACGTGCAGTGGACAAGTACCCGTACAATCTTGGCAAAGATCAGCTCGTCATTGCACCAATGGAAGATCCTCTATGTGGGCAACCAATCGGTGCTACTGAGAAGATGCATTCAACTCTTAGACTGGCGAAGAGGCGAGCTGCTCAGGATTGCATGGGCGTTGGGCTGAGAGCCTGTGAGAAGAGGACCCGGGACAAGGCGCTGAAGACCCATTCAGAGTGGAGCAGTTGATCTTTCTATATCTTAGATACTGCCTTGTCTTGGGCTGGTCGAGGGCGTAGTCCTTCTGTTTTGTTTTGTTGGCACTCTGCAGTTTCGTCAGTTCTTCCTTTTGGGTGGTTGTGTTTCGTGGCCAGGCGCTCGCTTAAAGCATTGAACTTTTTTTATTTTCAGTCTACTCTGGTCCTGCCATTCGGGCAGGTCTTGAATGCTTGTAACAGTCCTTCGGTGCCTTGCGCTTTGCTCCGTTCATAATAAAATGGAGTGGGGGGAAACCCCTTTCGATCAAAAAAAGGATGGCACTATGGATTGAAGGTAGCTTTTTCTCCATATGGGAAATCAAAACTTCAAAGTATCTAGCTTTACTATTAGGGCACACGCTCGTGCAATACGTGCTGGTGATATAGAAACCATCTTATAAAGGTCTCAAAAGATGTACGTGGCAGAAGAAAATTTTGGTCCGTACGATTCCAAGCTCTGTCTACGCATGCTGCAACATTGCGCAACTCGTCCGCGCGCACTGCACGCATGGGCGGGACGAGGTGAGGGGAGACGGCGGAGGTGGTTGCCCGCGTGTCTGCGCCCAAGTGACAGTGGCCTTCCGAGGCTTGTGATGGTTTTTGTCTGGCGTCGTTGTGGTATAAGTTTGTCCTGATGCTACTAGGGTGGTTTAAGGGCTATTGAGGAATCTTCCAAGATCTAAATATGGGTTTCTTAATTTCTGCTGAAATTTGTTCCAATTTGAAAGTGGTATAAATTGAAATCTGGGCCGCAAGTGAGAGAGGTCTGTGGAAAGTGGTGGAAGCGTTCCTACTCTCCATACAGGGAGAGCCGCATATATATTGATATGGAGCGAGAGGCGTCTCGTGGCGTTACAGGGTGCGATCGTAGGCTAACGATCGAGAGATACAATCGGGAGAAGAGATAGAAAGATAAGAGAGAATTAAAACAAACTCTATCTCTAACTACCTAAGATAAACATGGCGCATATAACCAACGTGACATGATGTTTAACACCCCCCCCCATAATCAAAACCGAACAAGGTTGAGATTACGCTGAAAATCTTCAAAGCTTCTGGTTGGAAGTGCCTTTGTAAACCCATCTGCAATTTGATTCTTGGATGAAATGAATCTGATCTCTAATTCTTTATTACCAACTCGTTCCCTGAAAAAATGAAAATCTATCTCGATATGTTTGGTCCTGGCATGGAAAACTGGATTAGCAGACAAATAAGTTGCACCAAGGTTATCGCACCAAAGACAAGGTGTTGGGGTTCTCAATATTCCTAATTCTTTCAGTATTGCTTGAATCCAAATGACTTCAGCTGTGGCATTTGCCAGGGCTTTATATTCTGCTTCAGTGCTCGACCTGGAAACAGTGGCTTGTTTCTTTGCACACCAAGAGACTAGGTTTGGGCCATGAAAGATGGCAAAGCCCCCGGTGGACCTTCTATCATCCAAGCAGACAGCCCAATCCGCATCAGAGAAAGCACTGATGCCCATAGAGGATGATCTGTTGATGGAAAGGCCCATACTGACAGTGTTCTTGACGTATCGTAAGATGCGTTTTGCTGTTGTCCAGTGAGCTATGGTAGGTGCATGCAAGAACTGGCAAACCTTGTTGACTGCAAATGAGATGTCAGGACGAGTAAGTGTTAAGTATTGAAGTGCACCAACTATACTTCTGTAACTGGTGCTGTCATCCTGATTTAGGAGTGTTCCCTCTGTGAGAGACAGGGTTTCTGAACTTGACAGAGGGGTCGGTGACGGTTTGCAATCCTGCATGCCAACTCTGCTCAACAAGTCAGTGACATATTTTCCTTGAGAAAGATGAATGCCATGATCAGTTTTCTTAACTTCAATGCCTAGAAAATAGTGTAAGTCTCATGTCACGTTGGTTATATGCGCCATGTTTATCTTAGGTAGTTAGAGATAGAGTTTGTTTTAATTCTCTCTTATCTTTCTATCTCTTCTCTCGATTGTATCTCTCGATCGTTAGCCTACGATCGCACCCTGTAACGCCACGAGACGCCTCTCGCTCCATATCAATATATATCATGCGGCTCTCCCTGTATGGAGAGTAGGAACGCTTCCACCACTTTCCACATGGTATACAGAGCCATCTTCTTCCATCTCATCTAGCTATCCTCCTCCAAAACTCGACTATGTCGACCTCCATCGCCGTAGTGTCCTCCAGCCTCAACAACAATGTTTCAGAACCTCTCACCAGATCGAACTATGTTCTCTGGCGTGCTCAAGCCCGCTCCCAGATCATGGGGGCCGGTCTCTTTGGATACCTTGACAAAACCACCATCGAACCAGAAAAAACCCTAGTCAGCAAAACCTCCGAGGGCAAAGATCAGGTCATTCCTAACCCTGCTTATGCTTCTTGGTTGATCCAGGATCAACAAATCATCGCCTACCTACTCCGCAATCTCTCTAAGGAGGTGCTAGTTCAGGTTGCTTCCCTAGATACATCTCATGCAATCTGGACAGCCCTTGCCAATATGTTTTCCACCCAATCCCGCTCCAAAGCAAACCACGTTTGCATCTCCCTCACCACCGCCCAGAAAGGAACCCAATCTGCCGCCACATACTTCGGTCACATGCGAGGTCTTGCCGATGAGTTAGCTGCAGCCGGCAAACCTATCACAGAAAATGAACTCGTCTCCCACGTCATCTCTGGCCTAGACATGGATTATCAACCGATCATCTCTGCCCTTGATGTTTGCCATGATGATGTTTCTGTAGATGAGCTCTTCGGCATGGTTGCTACCTTCGATCAGAGGGTGGAGATGTTCCAGGGCACGGGCGCCGGCGCCTTCAAGTCGTCGGCCAACGCCGCATCACGCGGTCGTGGAGGTGGCCCGCCCAAAGGCTACCGCGGCAACGGTGGCGGCGGTGGCGGCTCCCGTCGTGATGGACATGGCGGCGGTGGCTCCTACCCCAACGGTGGCAGCGGTGGCCAATATGGCGACAACGGCAACCAGTACGGGGGTGGTGGCGGCGGCCACTACTCCAACAACGGCGGCGGTGGCGGCTCCAACTACAACAACCATCACCAGGGAGGAGGACGACCCTTCTACAACAACAATAGGGGCGGTCCAAACAACTACAACAACAACTTTCATGGGTATGATGAGTATGAGGGCAAGTGTCAAATTTGTAAGAAAACTAATCACATAGCAAAAGAATGCAAGTGGCGATATGCTAAAGATAACTCACGCAAGAAGAAAATTGTTGTTGCGGCAAGCACAAGCTATGGTGCAAATTCAAATTGGTATGTGGATTCTGGAGCCACCGACCACATCACCCATGAGCTAGAGAAGGTCACCATGCATGAAAGATACAACGGGCACGATCAAGTCCATAATGTTGATGGTTCAGGTATGGAGATAAGCAATATTGGTCATTCGATTATTCATTCCCCGCATAGAGATATACATCTTAACAATATTCATCATTGTCCTAGTTCATCGAAAAACCTTCTCTCTGTACATCGTATTGCTCTTGACAATCATGTTTTTCTAGAGTTTCACCCATTCTTTTTCTTGATCAAGGATCAGGTCACGAAGCAAATCCTTTACCGAGGTAGATGTGTGGATGGACTCTACCCTTTGATTCCCAAAGTTAGCAGATTCAATAAACAAGTGTGTAGTGCCATTAGACTCTCTATAGAGAGATGGCATGCCCGTTTGGGCCATCCTTCTTTTTCTATTGTCAAGAAAATTCTTAGCAAAAATAATCTCTCAGTTGTTGGAGAGCATAATTCTGAAACAGTGTGTGATTCTTGCCAAAGAGCCAAAAGTCATCAGTTGCCATATCCGGTCTCAACTAGTGTGTCTACTAAACCTTTACAGCTCATATTCTCTGCTGTATGGGGTCCTGCTCCTCTTTCCGTTCGTAAACATGCTTATTATGTTAGCTTCATCGATGACTTTAGTAAATATACGTGGATATACCTTCTTAAGAAAAGATGTGATGTGTTCCAAGTTTTCCAAAACTTTCAAGCACTTGTTGAAAGACAGTTTAATAGAAAAATCCTTGCTGTTCAATCCGACTGGGGTGGTGAGTACGAAAAACTCAATTCCTTTTTTCAAAGGTTGGGAATATCTCACCATGTCTCCTGCCCCCACGCTCACCAGCAAAATGGCTCGGCAGAGCGCAAACACAGACACATTGTTGAGGTAGGCCTTGCTTTGCTTGCCGCTGCGTCCATGCCATTAAAGTTTTGGGATGAAGCCTTTCTCACAGCTGTGCATCTCATTAATATTCTACCCAGCCGCGTCATCAAAAATGAAACTCCCACCGAGCGTCTCCTGCATGTCAAACCAGATTATGCTCCACTTCGTGTCTTTGGGTGTGCGTGTTGGCCCAATCTCGGTCCATACAATAACCGTAAACTCATGTTTCGTTCGAAACAGTGTGTTTTTCTTGGCTATAGTATACAACATAAGGGAGTTAAGTGCTTAAATATCTCTACCGGTCGAGTATATATCTCCCGGGATGTTGTCTTTGACGAAACCCAGTTTCCCTTTGCCACACTCCATCCCAATGTCGGTGCCCTTCTTCGCAAAGAAATTCTCCTTTTGCCCTCTAGTCTATCCAATGGTGCAAATGGGGAAGAAAATAATTGTGATGATCAATATTTGCCTAACCCTCCTAACTTTATACCTGAGCTTTGTGTTTCAGCAATAAACAGTGAAAGAAATAGTGCAAATGGTGCTGAAAATGGTGTTCAAAATGGCGCTACAGTGCAACATTTTATGTGCACGGAATCCCCTGGAGGATCCTCATCGGGATTACCCCCTCTGCCATGCGATCCGCCTCGGGATCCACCCAGGCGCCTGCTGTCGACGTCCCGCCTGCAGCGCCCCGATCTGCTTCGGGATCGGCGCGACCAGCTGGGCCACCGCCTGGCCTCCCCGCCTCTCCACACGCAGACCAGCCCAACCAACCTGAGGGCTTCGGGTGCCGCCCGCCTGCGCCTGGGCCCGCACCTGGGCCCGCCACTCCCGCGGTCTCCCCCGGCCGGGAGACAGCCGCGCCTGTCCGCGACGTGGGCCTGGTGGCCTCGCCTCGTCCCGAGGCGCCTTCGGGATCGGGCACTGTCAGCGCACCAGGATCTCCCTCGGGATCTGCTGCGGCTGATCCTCCTCAGGTGCCCGGATCTTCTATGGCTCCCTCTTCTGGAGTCCGTCCTACATGCACCAGGTTGCAACAGGGAGTTATTAACAGAATTAACTACAAAAATATTTCCAAGTATGGCCTCACGTGTTTGACAGGGGAATCCACTGAACCAAAGTCGCTTGCTGCTGCACTTGGGGACACTCGATGGAAACAAGCAATGGAGGACGAAATATCTGCATTGCAACGTAACAAAACATGGCGCATATAACCAACGTGACATGATGTTTAACATGGTCATCATGGCAAAGAACTGTGCAGCGCTTCAACATATCTACCTGGTTTCGGGGATTTTCTTTTTCAAGGGCATGCGTGTGTGAGAAATGGTGACCACGAGAAAACGAAACTGCTGTACAGACAACAATCGCCGGTCGAACTTTGGACGATGGGAGGAGTGGACGGTGATGCTCACTTTTGCTAATTGCATGGATGGCTCGATGCGCTTCATCGTCTCAAAATCGTCCACAATATGTCGGCTGTGTAGCAGCGTTGACGAGAAAATGTCCTCCTTATCACACTGCGCAAGCAGTGTGACCATAAGTCTAGAACATGTCGTTTCTTGCGTCCCAAATCTAAATAGGGAGGTAAGAAGAATAAAAGGCCACACCCTGGTCGGCGCACCATTTGATAGTGAAGCATCCCAAAGGTCATCAACGTCCATAGGTATAGTAGTGACACCCAGGCATTGCCACACCCTTGTGGCAAGTGGGCATGGGACGAAGAGGTGGGATGTGTGTCTTCATTTTGGTATCGTCAACAAAGGCACACATTGTTGGAGATGATGTGCTTATGGAGTTATGGGAACGTAGGTGCAAGTATTGAGCCTCTTACGTAAGAGCAGGCAAGCGAAGACTTTATTTGTTGGGCACTAGGGACCTCCAAATGATTGTTGCATTGTGGTCTAGTCTAACTCAGGCTGTCATGTGAGCACATCATAGCTCGCCTGGTGGAGAAGTCTGAGCCACCAACAAGGAACCTCTGATCCTCACCCACAGAAGGCAAGAGATCCTACAACACATACAAAAGCGAAATGAGTTCTTGTTCGGCGGCAGAAGTAAGACGATTTCTAGGCTTTAGGTCCTTAAACATTTATATTTGAGTACAGTGCATTATAGATCATGATAGAATTATTCACGGGCTGCATGTAAGTCCTGAGACTTTGAAAATCACCGAAAGAGAGTCTATGTACCTAGTGAATAGATCAACTGCAAGAAACGGATTATGTTGCCGAAGAAAAACACAGGTCGACCCCAAGTACAACGCCACAACACACCCTAAGACACATGAACACATGACAACGCCCTCAAGAGGGGAAACAACATTGAGCGTTGCGGCTGTCGAGTCTAAGAAGAACAAGGGTCTTCATCCAGAACCGTGGCATAGAGAGGGGGAGCATGAGGACGTCCCCAAGAGGAGAGTGACACCCGCATTATCTCCGCCGATGATTCCAAGGTGTAGAGCTTTAGCTTGGTAGCTCACTTGTGCCACAACATGGCACCCAGGACAATTGCGATGAGCACAAACCTCCAGATCTGGCTCTGGGAATCGCCACTACCAACCGCAGAGAACGAGCCCGGGCCACCCGACCAAGCAACCGGCACCGTCATGTTTCCCGCCAGAGAACCATGGTGAGCACCATCCGGAGTCGGCGCCCCTGGCGTCCATGGTCCGAGACACTGCCACTCGCCCACATTACTAAGCACCAACCACGGTAGGAAGAGCAACAACGCCACCAACTACTATTATCCCAGCATAATCCACCAAGTCCGGGTCAAGCCTTCACTGTAGGAGGCGCCCACGCTTGCATCCCAACCAGTCCTAGTGGACCGGGGGGCATGATCTAGTGATTGTCGATGGCTTCCGCCGAGCAAGCCCCGGCATAGCCATATGGCCTTGTCCAAGGCGAGCTCGCACGACGTCACATATGTGGCAATCAACATCGATCTGTCAGCCCACGCATAGCTGTCTCGACCTCCACCATCATTCACTGAGCCCGCAAAGGAGGGAGAACTCACCAACCGCAGACACCGCCCAGACCGCGACCAATCACTCCTAACCAGAGTGATTGCTCCGACACGCCTCAGACCCATATTTGGCCCGCCCGACCATGAGCCCGAAGCCCAAGCTAACGCCTGCTGGAGCACGGACCCCGGAGAAAGGAGGATCTCCGCCACCGCCCTGCATCGGCTGTCGGTGCCCGGTAGCCAGATCTACGTCGTCGTCAGCACCATAGAAATGCACTACCGCCCCCGTCTACCCGAGCCTTCCAGAAAAGCCAGTCAGCATCACCGCCACCACGAGCGACCCCCACCACATCGTCCTCGGCATGGTAGATGCCACCGGTGCACGCTGCCCATAGCCTGTGCCTCCCGCGTGCAGCTGGGCGACAGATCTAGGCGGATCCCATGCCATCGCCGTAGCCCACCCAGATAGCCCCCCGCCACGACCTCCATGACGTGCGCCATGCCACCGCCACGACGCCATCGCCAAAGAGCTCCGGCGCTCCACCACGCTGTTGGACTAGCCATCAACGTCGCATCCCGACTTGGTCGCCTCGACCCGCGCCAGCTCCTGCTTGAGGAGAAAGACCACCCCGCCGGTGTCGGTGATGACCAGCCTTCGCCTC
Organism: Triticum dicoccoides; assembly: GCF_002162155.2. Classification (NCBI taxonomy): domain Eukaryota; kingdom Viridiplantae; phylum Streptophyta; class Magnoliopsida; order Poales; family Poaceae; genus Triticum; species Triticum dicoccoides. The sequence goes on from NC_041390.1 coordinate 611,664,792, forward strand.
GTCGTGTCCCTAGCGGCGGCGAAGGAAGAGAGGGGAGACGAGGGGACGGACCCTAGGGGCGGCGCCTAGGGTTCTCCCATGAAGTGCGTGCAAGGATGGGTTTTTTTGAGCCAGACCAATCCCTCATGTATTTTACTCAAGGAACCCTAGAAGACATAGGAAAACGAAAAATTCAAAGAAGAGGGAACAGAAAATAGGGAAAGCCCATAGGTCAGCACTTACTCCAACTTCATAATAGTCGAGATCTAGCTTTTGTAGTGTGCAATATAATCATCCATTTTCCCAGGGAATCTTCTACTTTTCTATTAAGTCACAATGCTATCTACTCCCTATGTATATCTGGACCAACACAAAATATATATACCTTGCAATGATTCCATAGCTCGGAAGTTAAGATTTCGCAAAACAAACATTTGTATGCACTTGTAGACTTTCTAAAAGTGAAAAATGCATGAAAACAATTACTACTGAATTGCCGATTGAGGTTTCGAAAAGTGCAAACAACCCAATTGCACAATTCTAACCCAAAATTGACCAAAAAAACATATGTAGTTTAGGCTTGTAAATGTGCAAACTACCCTCGAAAAAAGCAAATTACCGAGTTGCACATTTGTAAACACAAAATAATGCTATGAACAACGGGGTTCAAAACATGCAGTTATGAAAAATCAATAAATTTATATATGTAACACAAATAATGAAAATCCTTTGAAATACAAGCTCAACTGAATATGTAGATAACACAAAACAATAACCGAAACCCTTCACTTGAAATACAAAATTTATTTGTCCTTGGCACACAAATTCATTTTACTCTAGTGTTTTGCGCACTACATGTGGGCCCATAGGTCGGTTTTCGCCCGATTTTCTGTTTATTAAATGAGCAATTCTTTTCTGTTTAATTAATTGATGAGGCAAATCTTTTACCTCCATTTCGACAAAAAATGTGTACCTATAGATGTGTAGGATCCGACTCCGCGTATCAGTGACAAAATGGTCTGTCATTTCATCAAAGCTGTGTTATTTATTTTTATTTTAGTTTTTAGTTTTTTGAGGGGGGTTATTTTGTCACATGAGAGACCATGCATAATCCATACGGGAGTTTTTTTAGGGTTATCCACACAGGAGTTGGTATGTGAGGTTTCCTCATTTTTTCTGAATGCTCAACTAAAAAAAAGTTGAAAACATCTAAAAGAATTCTTTTGGGGGGATACATCTTTTTTTAACACAGTAGAGACGAAAGCATTCTTTTTTTTTGGATACAACTAATAAAAGAATTAAGTTAAGCAGAAAATGAATTAATTATGGTATATACGCCAGGTGGTCGCGAACTTACCATTGCAAGCTGTAGCATTGAACCTCTGGATATGAAGCTCCCGATTAACTAGTAACTGCCCGATTTTGGCGATCGCCTTCCTTCGGGCATGGATATCCATCGGGAATCCCCTCGATAAATAACAGCTGCACCTTCTCAATCCTAACACCTTCATATCATATATACGACCGAGAAGAAGCCGCCCATGTCGACCAAAAGACGCCGTCGCGCCCGCAGGCCGCCGGCGAGGGAGACCCTCTCGTTGGATCTCCTGCTCGAGATCGTCGTTCGCTCTGACATCACAACCGTCGTCCGCTGTGCCGCCACCTGCAGGATCCTCCGCCGCGCCATCCTCGACCCGGCCTTCGGCCGCCGCCTCACGCTCCAAGCAGCGGCCGGCTTCGAGTTCGACCCGGCGCCCCTCCTAGCCGTCTCGTACTTTGAATCCTACAGCCATTCCGACAGCAATATCCTGAACCGTCGCCTCATCCACACACCAGATCCAACCCAGCGCCGCGTCCACCTGAACTTTGACAACATCAACTACGGGTGCCTCACGCCCCTCCTCGCCCGAGACGGTCTATTCCTCCACCGGGTCACTTCACTTTGTGGTGCTGGCCACATCGCCCTGGTTGTCTGCAGCAACCTAACCGGCCACATCACCGGCCTGCCCCTAGGCACCCTGAAGAGTCAACGACGGGGGCTCCTTCGAGCTGCTCGTCGCCGACAATACAATGCGATTCCAGATCTTCTCTTCCAAGGAAGACAAATGGGGCATTGTCCGCCAGGCCTCCTCCATCCCCCCGCACCGCCCCAAAATGTATCTAGGGGGCTTTTTCGATCCGGTCGTCATCGGCCGCACTGTCTATTGGATCTGCCGTCTGGACCCCTGTGGAAAGTGCCCGGATTGGAGGATCCTCGCTCTCAACGTCTATGCCCTACAGGAACGACAAGCGCGGCGTCCAGAACGAGTATCTCCTCCTGGCCTCGGTGCGTGGACGGCTGAGGTTGCTCATCATGGAGAGCATTGGGATATCGATGTGGACGCTGACGTCGGCTGCCTCTGACTCGGCGGTGACTTGGAACCGGCATCTGGTGATCGGAGCAGCGGAGATCTTGAGGCAAGCGGGATTCGTGGTCCATGACAACCTCACTCGTACACCCTTTAAACTCGAGGGGTTCGGTGAAAGAAGCGGATCCGTGATCCTTTCTCTGGACAATGGCCAGCTCTTTCGGCTCGACCTTGGAAATACAGCGGAAGCACTCGTTGTCAGAAGGCTCGTTAGCCCCGGAAGTGTCAAAATCTCGGGATTGCATTTGCACGAGATAGATCGGATCACTTTGCTGCAGGCCATGAAATCTCTCTGAGGTTGTACGGTCGCCTTTTTTTGTGAAAGCCATGACAACATGTGGCTAGCTAATTAGTGTGGCGCATTTTGCAGATCATATTTTCTTAACCCTCGTCCATTTAGAAGGAGAATACATTGCGTCTCTTGAGCTGATGTTATATCATTGTCTATAGTTGTGAACTTGTGATACATACGACCACATGGTCATGCCAAAGTAAGTTTTTAGGGTAGCGATGCAAAAGTTTATATTACTGCTAGCCAGCACACTAATTAATAATGAATGGAATTTAAGTTGGACGTACATACTCCACAGTTAAGGCTGTGTAAAAGTTTTTTACTATTGTTATTAACCAATACAGAAACTCCCCTAAAAAAACAAATACATAAACTGAGTTTTAAAATAAAAAATAAATGCAGAGTGGATGTCAGCACACTTGTGAAACATTCTCGACACCACGCCATTAGCGTCTCCCCAGAGGCCAGAGTGGAGGTTGCGCTTAGTTGCTTGATAATGGTTGGGCACATGCTTGAACACATAGTTTTCGAATTGAATCTGGCGATGACAAAATAAGTGTGGGAAGATGAGAACTACAAATAGTAGAGCAACATTATCAAGCTAAATGACTTCAAAATAACATGTGTGATGGACATGGAGCAAGAAGAGTGGAGTATTCTTCTTTACTCTCAGCGAAGGTATGTCTATCAGTTGAACATTCACACTGAACTGGAAACCAAGGAGCAAATATGAGATGGGACGAGAGGTTTATTTGAAGTCCCTCGTCGTGCAACCTTAAATAGTTGTTATTGTGTACATTCAGTCATAAATCACCAAGTAAGATGAAAGAACAAGATAGGTATTATCAACTCTAAAAACAACCAGTGTACACCTTCTATAGTGAAAGATACCGGTTCTAAAAACATAAACACTTCGAAAAGTGATTCAAAACTGCCAATTTATATATCAAATGGAGGTACTACTGCATGTGTTCCTCAATCCATTTTCAATAAAACCAACAGATTTCAGGCTCTAAAATCAACCGGAAGCAATTCTAATACCCCCTCTAAGAACTATTGAAATATGAGCAATTGGAGCAACAACGTAAAACTATCATGCACAGTTTTACGTGCAATGAGAACAATTTAACATGAACTCCTACAAACATAGCAGCAGCAAGCATGTTGTTGAACCCAAAATAAGGTAGATATAGCAACAGTCAACTACTCGCATCTTCTCCTAGATGTCCTGAAGCACCACCCAAAAGAAACAACCCTACCAGAAAGAACACTGAAAGCAACAGAGCTTCCTAGACAGTTAGACCTCTCCATCACTCAAGTGGGCTGCCCAGGTTTTGCAAGTAGACTGCAAGTTTCATCATGACCCTCCAGGCCAGGTGCGACTCATCCTCCACGTCGAGCTTCTCGCGCTCCACCTGCTGCAGCCGCTGATTCACAGCAAGGAGCTCCTGGTGCTGCATAAGCATATTCTCTTCCATCATCCTCATCTCACTTCTCAGTACCCGGGTCTCCTCATCTACGGCCTTCACGCGGATCTCTTCCTCCTTCGCGGCTGCTTCCATCAACCTGACCTTCATCCTCAGACGTGCAATCTCCTCGTCCTTCAACCGCATCTCGTACCCGGCGTCTTTGGAGCTCATCTTGCCCGACGGTGTCGAGGCGTGAGCTGCTGCACGGGTGCATTTCGCTCGGGCTCCATACTCCAGGGTGGAGATCGTCTTGTGGAGGTCCTTTGGGTCAGGGCTTGCACACAGGATCATGAGGATTTTGGATCCCTCGTCATCGAATGAGTCCTGAAATTCCATTTAGGAAACATAGCTTTTGAATTAGGTACTGATAAGGGGAAGATAAATAGAAACGACGTGTGGTTATCCCGTACCCGTAGTAGCATTGTGAGCTTGCTGTCCCGGAATGGGACATGTGAGTCACCGTTGGCAATCGACTCAACCACCCGCTTCAGCGTCGTGTTCCCTTGATTAATTCTTCCCGTCTGCGCAAGCCAAACGTGCAAGAAACTGTTAACTGAACTTGCAAGTTGCAGCTCATTAGTTAGCTCAGCTGCTACAAATATGTTATGGCGTGTTTAATCATGAGTAAATTCTTGTAGAATATAAGCTACAAGCTGTCAAAAATGCATATCAGCTACACAATAATGATTCAACTGCAACAGCATGCCGATTATTTTCTCAAAGAGAGACTGAAAAACATAATTTAGTTATAATTATCCGTAACATTGTGCACCTCAGATTTATTAACTGAATACTAACCAGTGTTATGAAGCAGGTGTGCAATAAAATTATTAACTGAATTTGCAAGTTGCAGCTCATTAGTTAGCTCAGCTGCTACAAATATATTATAGCTCTGCAACATGATAAAAATTCAGCTGCAACAGGCGCCGATTGTTTTTCCAAAGAGAAGCTGAAAAACATACTTCAGTTATAATGCTCTGTAACAATGCACACCTATATTTGCAAGTGCAGCTCATTAGTTAGCTCAGCTGCGACAAATATGTTATGGAGTGTTTAACCATGAGTTAATTCTTCTAGCATATCAGCCACAAGCTGTGAAAAATGCATACCGGCTACAAAATAATGATTCAACTGCAATAGCACCACTGTTTTAAATAGCCCGCTATAGCGTTTACAAAAGGTCTTGCGCTAAGAGACTTTGGTCCAAACAAATGAACAAACATTTTAAATAGCGCGCTATAGCTCCGCTATAGCACGCTATAGCATTTGGAAGAGGTCCGCCGCTAAGATGCTTAGCGCGCTATTTAGAACTATGAATAGCACACCTACCAGTTTCTCAAACAGAAACTGAAAACCGTAATGATTTGGCTTCATAAACATGAGTTGCTAAAATATGTTCATGCAGTTACTATTTCTCTAACTAGAATTCGTATACAGTTGCAGTTCATTACTCCAGTTAGCTGCTAAAACATGTTCATGCAGTCCTTAAACGTGAGTTAATTTTCTTCTACTACATCAGGTTCATAACAATTATTCGACTGCAGTAACATGCTGGTCATTTTTTTCAGCGAGAAACTGGAAAAAGACTTAAATTGTTAAGGTGTCACCTCAGATTTGGCTTCATGTCCAGTTTGGCCTGCAGCTTCTATGTTCTCAGAGCCAGCCATGTCCACGAGCATGAGCCTTCCTCCTACTGATGGCACATCCAAGATTATCTGCACAAGCAACACAAAGCAAAGCCAATGAGAAGGCATATATCTTATAAACAGCATGCCTACAAGTACATATACAAGTCAGAAGAACAACCATGCAGTGGCTCCGCGAACTCCTCGCGTTACAGCTCGTGCCCTTCGCAGCGCGCCGCTTCTCCACATCGGCGACTTCTCTTGATAGCTTCCCTGCTTCATTTCCAGATATATATGCTGCATTCTTGGCTCTTGTTCCCATCAGTTCTAGCCTTACCTGTACATAGTGCATTGAAAAGATTCCACAAAATTATATCAACCCAAAAGTTCCTTTTACAAAATGACACTCGTAGGCATCAGTATCACAAAATTCAGGCCTTGCTGCCAGGTATATGTATTATATAGATTCAATCGCCACACACTTGACTGCATTATAGATTCACCCTCCCATGCATTCCTGGCTTTTGTTCCTATTACAAATCCACACTCCCTGACAAGATAGATGTTGACGTATTTCGTCGGCTCAAGTTTGGCTTCTGAAGATTCATGCTACAACAAATTCAGGTATACACCAATCCTTGGGGCCTGACAGCAGACAGCTATTGGCCTCCAGTGATACTACTATGAGTGTCCCTGAATAATCGGGCAACTTAAGTACGTGACAACGAACACCCACTTGTAATGGACTCATTGTACTACGCATAAACCTAAAACCTTCATGTTAAATGTAAGAAAAAGCAGAAGTGACACTTAGTGTGACCTTGGGATTGGCTCCTCCGCTGCCGGCGAGCAGATCGTAGACCTGCTCATTGTAGATCTCGAGCACGGAGACCCTCACGAGGCTCTCGCCGTCGCCGTCGCCGCCTCCCTCTAGGACGTCCGTGAGCGCGCGGTACACGACGCCGGGCTGCTCGTCCGAGCCGAACATAGTGTGGCTCTTCCCGGAGCCCGTGGGCCCGTAGACCATGACGGTGCACTTGGCGCCCGCGCGCACGCCCTCGACCCTCGGCCGCACGAACCGGGCGTAGAAGGCCTCCAGGCCCTCGTCCGCCGACGCCGACACGCCGTCGAGCGCGAACTCGCGGCACGCGCCGGCGTGGCGCACGCGCACCGACGTCCCGCCGCCGACGACCTCCAGAGCGGACTCCGCGCTCCCGTCGGCAGAGGTTAGGCTCCGGATGCGCGCGACCGCCTCCACCGGGCGCTCCTGGCGCGCTGCGGCGGTGGGGACGCGGAGGCGGCGGGCGGCGCTCCTCGGGGTGGCCGGGGAATGGAGGAGGTGGCGGGTGTTGGTGCTCTTCGGGGTGGCCGGGGAGCGGAGGAGGAGGTGGCTGCCGCTCCTGCTCATCGGTGTGGCCGGGGAGCGGGGGAGGAGGCTGCGAGTGGAGGCGGAGGGCGTGCCCGCGTGGACTCGGGCGAGGTCGCGGCGGATGCTGCCGACCAGCTGGACCAGGTCCTCCGCCGCGAAGAGGTTGGCGGGGCGGCGGCGCTTGGCCGAGCGCGGGGGCGTGGCCGCGGCGGCTGCCTGGGGGAAGTCGAGGCGGCGCTTGGAGGCGGGCACCGCGCCGGTGCTGGGGCCGGGGCTGGGCGCCATCGTGAGGCGCCGCGTCGGGCCCGGCGGCCGTGGCGGCAGCGTGCGCGGAGACATCGGCGGAGTTGAAGGCGAAACGAGCCGATTGGTGGCGGGCGGTGGTGGAGGTTGGCGAGAGAAGAGAGGCCTATTCAAAAATTTGAACGCGGCGGAGTGAGGAGAGCGATGCTAGTGGCACCGCGTGGGCGGCAGCCCAGAGGAGAGTGTGTAGGCCACTAGGCACTAGCCCGTCGCCGTTTATTTTGACCGGAAGACGGTTCATCGCTGGCTCTGGCTAGCTGCTGCTGCCTCTCCCACCGTGAACGTCAAGTCCCATCCAAGTCCAACTACTGAACTGAGCTGAAGCATCAACCAATGCATGCGTGGTTTTGCTTTCCCTTACATTTTTATTTTATTTTGCCTTCAAAGAGCCAACGGTCCATTTGAACACATTGCGAAGCCACTACGTACATCGTATACAGACTACTCGGGCTTCAGATGTCCTGTCCCGGCAGTGCACGTCTGAACCGGAGAAAACAGCTGAGCTGATGCTCAAGTGTGTGTACGCGCAACAAGTACTTTATACCAATATATACGCTCGCTCGGACGGTGTTTATTCATAAGGTCTCACTCGTCAGCTGTAACTGTCTTCCTGTAGAAACGCTTCGCCAGTTTTCCTCTCGTCTCTGGCGGCTGCAACCCTAGCCGCCGCCAGGGCCAATCTCCCAACGCCGTTCTCCGGCGGCTCCCCTCCGCCGGCGACCTCGGTCGTTGGTGGTGAGAGGGGCCGCCGGATCCACGCGTGTGGATCGATTTTTCTCTCTTATAGTTTAGGTTTTTAGGTTGTTCATCATCTTTGCTTCGGTGATGGCGATGGCGGCGCTGAATAATGAATCTTCGGATCCTTCCCTGACGAGGCCATCGGTCCTATGGTTGGGGATGGATTTGGAAACCAGTCTGTTCAAACAAGGATGGTGTGACGGCGGCGGCATCCTTGTGGTGGACCTGTGTCCTCGGGTTCCGCCGTTGCGACGACGTTTGCTCCAGCGTCGACGCGGAGCTTGGGAGGTAGTCCAGCAGCGGATGCAGATTGTGGTCTGCATCGACGACATCTGGAAGACGGAATATCTACTGGGTTCGTGGTTTGTGGATGGAAGGTATGGTTTCCTCCTTCGGCGTCTTAGTCGTGGTGGAGTGCCAAATCTGGAGTTCGATGGCGTGTCCGGGGTGTTGCCCCGGTCTGATTCGTTCAACGGCAAGGGCTTCACTTTTGGTGAGCCACTTTGGAGGTCCGCAAAGCTGCATATCAGCGATGGAGCCGCGTCGAGCTCGGGTGAGGTGATGATTCGTCATTCTTTTTTTCGGTGGCTGCTGTGGTGGTGCCGGAAGCAGTTGACGAGCGTTGGTGTCAAGCTCAGAGATGTTCTACTATCTTCTCAGTATTGTCATGTCGGTCTTTACGTGATTTCTACTTTGTTCTTTATGATATGAATGAGACACGTATTACCATGCAAAAAAAAGCTGTAACTACAAACACGAGTTGAGAACACAGGCCGCCCTAACATCACAGCCAATATAGTAAAATTATCTTTCGGTAGAGTTCCCTAAAAAAACCTTCATCCTGGGGACGGATTCGGGCTGCGCGCGACGACGACCCTTGGCGCCAAGCGTGGCGGCGGAGATAGGAAGCCGGAGCGGTGGCTCTAGGGCTTTTCGGTGGGCCTGCTAAGGAGATCTAGATTGGAGGAAACCTCCGACCGCGCCGACGACGACGCTCAAGGGCGCCGCTTTTCTTTTTGGAGACGTCGGTCTATGTCTGCTCCTTCATTTCCTCCCTCTCTACCTCTCAGGTGAAAACCCTAACTCCGGTGGGCGGCGGTGGCGTCCTTGATGTCGTGACCTTCCTGAAGCCGTCGCCTTGAGGGTTGAGTGGTGGTGGGCACTATGTGGGTCCCTGACGGTTGCTAGTGATGAGCACTGCTTCGGGGGAAACCATAGGATCTGGTTCTCCAGATCAGACGGTGGCGGTATTGCGGTGACGGTTTCTCTTCTGGGAGCATCGTTTGTGGAGCAGCACTAGAAGGCACAGGCAGGAGGTGGAGCGGCTCCGTCTTGCACGAAGCTTTCGGTGGAGCTGTCAGGTCATGCATGGGCGACAGGTGCTACGCTGAGACATGTCTGGTTGGCAGGTGCTACGCACGACAGACCTTCCAGAGTCTTAATGCCTGGACGGACGAGCGCATGACGGTGGTGCCGTTGGCGCCGTGGTGGTGTCGACGGATGTCCGGACTGGCAAGGATGATGCGGACTTATCTCCTGAAGATGGGTCAGTGGTCCGACAAAGATGGCGGCTTCTAAAACGTGTGCATGTGGTGTGCGCTTTAGGTCTGTTGCACCGGTTGTTAGTCCCGATACGTTATATGGATCAGGGCCGTACCTGAGAAAATGGAGGCCCGGTGCGAAATCAAATTATGGGCCTTTTGCATTTTTCACATTTTCTTATGTTCTCATGTCATGACTTATACTTCCTCATCTGAATTACCTGATTTTTTTTGCATAAATCTCAAGACATTGCAGAAACTAAAGCTAAGAGACATACATCGACACTTAAGAACTGAGCATAGAGATATAAAGAAATGAAAAAACCTTAGCTTCCAATCGCAGTCTACAATTGATGCTGATCCACACAGGTCGTAAGGCTGGCAACAAATAGCGAAGCTATCGAGAGAAACACCGATATGCAGCCCTACCAATTTAAGATTCGAGAAGAACAGACCACCCAAAAAAAGAGAGGATTGAAAGTAGAAGAGTACCTATTCGATGTTCACTGCAATGGATTATTTGGGGAAATTGCAGAAAATTAGTAGTAGAAGGGGATTGAGAGTGGAACTTTACCTATTGGATGCTCTCTTTTTTTTGGCCTCATTGCAATGGATTATATTCGGGAAATTGCAAAGAATTAACAGACAGGGGATTGGGAGTGGAACCTTAACAAGGAGTGAAGATTGATGAGGATTATGGACTAAAATCCGGATCAAGAAGTGAAGATTGATGCGGATTATAGACTAAATTCCGGATCAAGGAGTGAAGATCGATAAGGAGTAGGAGGGGGTACTGTGCCTAATCTCCAAAGAAGCCGAAGATAAAAAGATAGAGAGCCATGCGTGAGAATCTCATAAAAAGAGAATAAAAAAAGCCATGCGTCAGAAGAGGCTGGGATATTAATTTGTGCAAGTTCCCATGTACTAGTATTAGTTGGCTGAGTTAATTTACTTCCTTGGAGTAGTACCAGTAAATCCCTGTTTTGGTTATTAAACTATCGGTGCTTATACCTAATACTATTTGCAAATTAGTCCACTAGTTCACTGATACTCTCACTGATTTGGGGCCCCATTGATTTGGGGGCCCTGTACATGTGCACATCCTGCACTGATGCTTGATACGGGCCTGATATGGATGGATCGGCGACGACACGGATTGTAGATATGGGAAGTGACATCACTCCTTATTATCGAATTCGTAAGTGTGAGTGATGGCTTCGCGTCATTTGATGTATGTTTTTATAAGACCGTTGTGGAATAATTAATAAAGATGGTTGCATGCAATCGATTCATGCAAAGACCGGGATTCAACCTCCTTTTCAAAAAAAATTAACTACATATTCCAAGTATTCATACAGCGGGACACTAACAGCCCCCTCCACTTGTCAAACACATCTTTTAAACAACAACAACAACAACAACAACAACAACAACAACAACAACAACAACAAAAAACAAAGTCGTATCATCATCAGCAAACATACATCCAACATGAAGAAAAAGCAGCGGCGGGGGACAAAAAAGAAAAGAATCGAATTACAAACTAGCAGCAGTGTATAAGGCCTCCTTTGGTTCATAGGATTGGAAAATCATAGGAATAGGAAAGTCATACGAAATGAGATGACATGCATCTCAAATCCTATGCATAGGAATAGAAAAAGAGATACCCTTTGATTCACACCATAGGATTTTTTCCATTGAGTCTAGGCTAATGTTTGTTTTTTTATGAAATGTGAAGGATAGGAAGAATTCCTCCATAGGAATAGGATTTCATTCCTACAAACCAAAGAGCTCTGAAGGAATTTTTTCTATAGAAATCATATCCTATGAAAATCCTATAAAATTCTTCCAAATCAAAGGAGGCCTAAAAATCTATCCTGTGCTTTCCTTGGGATACGAGCCGCGCATTGTCAGACGACATCGCCTGTCTGCGCCCGGCGGGCAGCAACCCTGCCGTCGGCACCTAATCTGTACCTAATATTAAAAAAAGGAATGTTTCTCCAATTTTTTTCGTTCACGGTGGGATCCATATAATTTTCGTACGTCCCGTTTCCTCGTGCGAGCGTTTTTTGGTTCTCCCGATTCGTTTCTGTCAAAAAGAAATCGCAGAACGCACAGAGCCGCAATGGGACGGCCCATTAGCGTACAAACAACCCGCGCTTGGAAATTATAAAAAATCCAAAAAAATAATGTGCCGCAAGGAAAAAACCCAGCATTCATGGTACAGCACTCAGAAAGCTAGCCACTAGACTAAACAAGACTAGATGTTTTATTAGAAGCGTGAAATTTTAAGTTAAGTATGTAGTCGCGTCAGATACTGAGAGGAAAATATTTTTTTAAGTGAATATATTTTAGAATGCCAAAATTTTGCAAAGTTGTTAATAATTTTTTTAAAGTCAAACAAGTTTAAAAGAAAAATATTTCTCTTTTTGTTTTGAAAACTGAGTATTTTTAAAAACACAAACAATTTTTTAAACTAGGAGGCACTGTTGTAATTGTTTTGCGAATTTGCAAACATTTTAAAAACACAAATATTTTTGGAAATTTAATTTTGAAATTGCGAACATATTTTTTGAAAAGAAATTGGAAGGTACTATAGCTAAAATGTTTTAATTTATACTCCATCCATCCAGAAATACTAGTCAAAGGAATGGATGTATCTAAACGTATTTTAGTTCTACATACATTTACTTTTATCAATTTCTACGATAAATAATTTCAGACGGAAGGAGTTGCTAGCAATAAAACTTGGCGAATTTTTGAAATATGCCCACCTGATGTATTGTTTTAGTTCAATTTATTAAACTAGGGATATGGAAGGAATTGTTTTCTCTGTCGCGTCTTCAAGTACGACCTGTTTCGCTCGGCTCAGTGAGTCCTGTCAAAATGCATGAAGAGTCCAATTGAAGTTTCATGGTCTACCTGACACAAACTACTCAATTTACATGATAACACGGACATATATTATGAAAACAATTCCTTATTTAATATTATCTTAATTTTTTTTATTTGACACTGGAAAAGTTTTTCTTCTCTATCTAACAACGAGTCTAAATTTTATGCCTTTTACGACACTTTCGTCTATTTTAAGCCTAAATGACACCTGAAAGAACTCTTTTGCACCTCATGTGCGCGGAGCAGTAGCACACATACGCAACATCAGTGTGAGGGCAGTAGGACACACACATCAGCACATACACATGCAACAACACACACGCGCGCGCACACACACACACAGCAGCACACACACGCACGCACACAGCAGCACACACGGACACGCACGCACGCAGCAGCACACAGGCACACGCGCACACATAGCAGCACACTCACAGGCAGCCCACACACGCAGCAGCACACTCACAGACAACACACACACACAGCAGCACACCCAAGCAGCACGGATGCACACAACACATAGGCACGCAACATCATACACACACAGTAGCAAACACGCATGCGGCAGCACACACACACACACATGTGCACACGCACACGCAACAGCACACACGCACGCATACAAACATAGCACATGAGGGCAAAAAGGTCTTTTTAGGTGTCATTTAGGCTTAAAATGGACAAAAGTGTTATAAAAAGCATAAAATTTAGAATCGTTGTTAGATACAGAAAAAATTATTTATCAATGTCAAATACGGCATAAACTTTAGACACGGTGTTAAATAAGGAATTATCTCTATATTATATGCAGTGCTTTTCCGTATTATATTAGCAAGATGATAAAAGAACTTATTTCAACGCTCTTGATCTTCGTCGGACACATAGGCGGCTCAACAATCCAGCTATTGAACCTTGCCAACCTTCGTTTAATGGCTGGTACTACGACCACCAGCGACGAGGATGACAAAGACGACAAGGGGAAATATGTGTCTGATGTTATATTGAAATGGAGGATATGAACCTGATGACGAGGTATTAGTCATGTTTATTATGTTATGGGCATGAGGGTGAGGTGTTTAGCCATGTTTAGAGGGTTGTTTTCTCCCGTTGCAACACATGGACATTTTTGCTAGTAAACATCTTATGGACGGACGCCGGGGCAACCTAAGGCCTCCTTTGGTTTAGAGGAATCTTGTAGGAATTTCATAGGATAGGATTTCTATAGGAAAAATTCCTTTAGAGCCCTTTGGTTTGTAGGAATGGAATCCTATTCCTATGGAGGAATTCTTCCTATCCTCCACATTTTATAGAAAAATAAAAATAGCCTAGACTCAATGGAAAAAATCATATGATGTGAATCAAAGGGCATCTCCTTTCCTATTCCTACTCATAGGATTTGAGATACATGTCATCTCATTTCCTATGACTTTCCTATTCCTACGATTTTCCTACCCTATGAACCAAAGGAGGCCTATGATGTAACACTGTTTTACTCAAAGCCGTCCATCATAGGGTGCTAGCCCCCTTCCAAGGAGGTGCTTTTTGACGACTGTTTCTGGGCTGTGCCGCGCCTGCCCTTGGATTTCTTTGCCTTCATCCTACGCTTCTTCTCGGTGGCGTCGACCCAGGTGTACTCGGAATGTATGTGGAACGGATCGACCTCGTCTTTCCGGTTCTTTCTAGGAAAGCGTTATAAATCAACCGGCAAATCGCAGGCTGGCGTCCGCCTCCTTCTCTGCATGCCACGTGCCTCATGGCCACCACCACAAAGTTTTTGCAACTAGCCTGTTGTTGCAATCTATCTCATCGCAACAAGGGCTTTGTTGCAGGATCTGGATCCTTCAGAGAAATCACTGCTCGTGCTCCTCCCGATCTCCCGTCGAGTCTGCCACCTTCCTGTGGTACTCCGACCACCTCAAGCTTGCCGTGGAACAATCGCCAATATCTGTCCGCGGCGCCGCTGGTGTGAGAGGGGCCAGCTTCTGCAGCCCGACCCCCGCATGCCATGGCCTTGCAAGCGTCGCAGTCGCCTCGCTGCCATGACCGCCGCTCGAGGGGCATGCCCGAGCTCCGCTCTGGCCTCCCCTCTAGCCTCCGCCGTTGCTCCGTCGGCGGTGCTCTTTTATTCTTTTCCGCAACAACGGCCTTGTTGCAAAAGCACACCCGCAACATTATCTTTGTTACAGAAATTTCTCGATTCATACCACAAACATGTCATCTTTTTCAGTAAAAAAATCTGCAACATTATTCATGTTGTAGTAGTCCTCCCGCAACATCATCTATGTTGCAAAAAATAAAGACAAAAATAATTGCAACATAATATTTGTTGTAAAAGTTTCTGCAACAAGGCCTTTGTTGCAAACATTTCTGCAACAAGACCTCTGTACATATACGAGCTCCACAATAATATTACGAAATACAGCATCAGACACGAGCAAATGGGATCAAAATACTCCAATTCATGTAGTTAGGGAAATAAACTCAGCTTGAGACAAAAGGCCAGGCTAAAAATGTATCATGTTTGGAAATAAAATTAAGTAGATTATCATAGGTGTGAAATAAAATTAAGTGGATTATCCAATCAAACATGGAGTGGAGATCTTTGTGCTTCAAGCTAACTCATGATCAACAACATTAGCTTCATGTGGACAATTTCAAATGATACATTCATAAACTCTCTTGGCAGCATTCCTCGTAGATGGTAGCAAACATAATCTGGATCACCTTCATGAAGTCATAGTTTACAATCGGATAGTTGACTTTAGGGACCCACTAAACCTTGTACATGTCTGTGGGGCATCTCATTATACTTGTGGTGCAACAAATATAATGCCAAGTGTTCACGGAGTCCTTCGGCGTCAGACTGGCAATCAATGAATTATGTTATAAGCATTATAGTAAAGCATAACCAGATGTTTCCACTATTAATGAAATGTGAAAAAAGTACTGTATGTGACACATTTGATTAGAGAGAAATAATATTTACTAAGATTTATTGGCATTTTAGTGATGCCTACTCAATTTGAAAACGCATACTTCTCTATTGTTATATGGGAGATATTTAGGCAACATGGCAGATGAGAAAAGAGAGGAATGACTACTTACATCGTTAAAGAAGATATGTTTCTCTCCATCATATAAATCTAATGCCTTCATGATAAATATACCACTGTCGGATCTATCCAATTAGATAAAGAAAAGGAAAGCGAAGGGGCATGGTTAAATTAGTTCGTAAAATAATCCATTTAACATTTAAGAGAAATGGTGAAAATTTGGATAAAACTCAACTCGTTGTCTGAGTTTGATATGGTATGGAAGGTAATGTCCATGTCTTTGATTTTTACGCTATGGAGCTGAGGATATGCACTATGAAAATCTTCCCGGAAGTTGCATACAATAGACTGTGCTTGTGTTATCAATTCGTCAGTGCACCCCATTGGGCTCAATACCTCGAACCGTCTCTTCCAAAAATTTGCTACAAGTAGGTACCAAGTCTTGGAATTTAGCAATGGTACAAGAACCTGCAGACGTGATCATGTCATGTCGTAATGATTAGTTTTGTACATGCATTGAAGCAATGAAAAACTAGAAAATGTTATACATGGTGATAAGAAATGACTATACAAAGTGCCATAAATGTATACTCACTGCATCCATGTTTTCGAGTTTGAATCCCTGGTTGGGCTCAGATAGGTAGTTTGAAATGCTTTCTCGGCATGGGGAGGGGCCTTGAAGCATTTTCTATATGAGAAAAATAGATATGTGGAAAATAAAAATAAGATCACTGTATATAATGATATATACTCCCTCCGTCTAGGTGTGTAAGTCACCTTATGAAAATCAAAATGTTTCTTGTTTTTTGACATAAATAAAGGAATCAACCAATAAGAGATGTGAGGCGTGTATGCTTTTAATGACTTGAGACTACCAAATATAACATGCAGTGGTCAGTTCGTTGCATACAATGATATTAATTAGCAAATAAACATTAAGTTCTCTCGTTTTTCTCTCCACCTTGGTTGTGTTGCACAACCTAAGATGACTTATTCACCTAGACGAAGACTAGCCACAATGAAGAGTAACATACACTAGTAACATATCTAGCCACAATGGAGAGTAACATACACTAGTAACATACACATATCCCTAGACTATATTACTACCTTCATAGTGGGTAGTAACTTAAGTGTGGTAACATGCAAAGATTCATTTATTAGGTTATAGACTCATATTGCATTGGGACATGTGATGTTACAGTAACTAGCTAAGTTACTACAACTATCTCTCTCCTCATTAACTGATTGCCACATAAGCAAATTTGCTGAGTTGGACTCGATGTTACTGCTGAAGTTACTCCCACTGTGGCTAGTCAA
This sequence comes from Triticum dicoccoides, assembly GCF_002162155.2. Taxonomy (NCBI): domain Eukaryota; kingdom Viridiplantae; phylum Streptophyta; class Magnoliopsida; order Poales; family Poaceae; genus Triticum; species Triticum dicoccoides. The sequence continues at coordinate 611,681,784 of NC_041390.1, forward strand.
AGGGGGTACTACCTCTTTTCTGGTTTATAGGGCTCAATTTGTAAATCTCTCCAAACAAGATAGATGGTGAGTGGTGGAATAAATTTCGTAGTTTGCAAAAATACTTAATTACTACACTCGTTTTTCTTAAAAAGTTGTATTTACCGATGCATTAATTACAATGCATGCATCCATGACCATTAAATAACCAAAAACTTCAACATGCATTGGTTAGTTTTTTCTTGATCCTTGCATGCAGCATGTTGAAATCTGAACAAGTCATGATGAGTAGTAGAGCTCAGACTTATAAAATGGAAAAACGATTTTTTTGAGATGAGCCCTATAAACTGGAAAGAAGGGAGTACTAATTAACAAAGTATATTAAGAATGATAAACATGATTAGTAGGTTTATTTTAGAGGTATTGAATGTGGGAGTACATACATACTCCAATGAATACAAAGAATTAGTGAAAAAAAGGAGCGAAAAGTAGTAAAAACAAGCTAATGGGGTTAAGTGGAATACTAAAACAAGCTAATGAATACAGAAAATTAGTGGGAGTAATCTAAAACAAATCTACCACCACGAAAACACAAACATTTTTTTATCAAACAATGTAATGATGTAATGTGTAAAATTCAATAAAACAGGATATTACCGCTTTAAACAAATATACCTCAATCACATATTAATTAAATTGCTTATGGGGATGGATGAAAATAAATGCACTCACTCCAAGCTCGGAATGCAACACATGCTTCAAGAAATGTGCATCACGCTGTTCTGAAATGATAGCTTTGCCCATCATGTTGATAACATGTTTTGATATAGTATAACCGTTCACACCCATTGATAGTCCAAATGTCCTATGGTCCACCCATGTTTCTTCTATCTGCACAACTCTAGGGCTTCTTCATGCACATCAATTTTTTAAGAAAATAATACAAAAGTGAAGTGAGAAGTCAATTAATTAAATCAAATTTCATTTCAAGAATTTACAAGGGAGAAATGTGTCTGTATCGTGAGTTTCACGAAAGATTCCATTTTCCATAACTAATTACCTCTGCCCTCGGGACGGTATTCCTCGAATAAAATATTCATAGTCTTCCTTCCCTCTGGATGTTGTGCGGAAACAGATGCTTGATTGCGCATGTCCCTGTGTGGTGTGCGATAAATAGCGTCTCCTTACATAACTCAGTTCACTCGCAAAATTTGGGGGAGTGGTTGAAATGACCCACTGAGGCTGTAGAAGTTGCAGTGCCTGCTCTAATTCATTACTAGAGGAGTGATTGGAGAAACAAACACGCCATACATTACCATCCTGCTCAGCTTCTGTTAGGCTGGGTTTCCGGTTTTGAGCATAGGCATTGGAATACCGCCATGCTGAAGGACGAATAAATAAAGGTTCTGGCTGATCGCTAGCCCTTGCCTCTTCGAGCTTCTCGGCTGCTATCTTATTTAGCTCCTCGGATCGAACTGGCAGTACCTGCCAAGTTAAGAAGTTAGAATATCTATTTACCTCTAGAATCCTAATGCAAAGTTGTGGATGTAATCTTTTTTAGTAATTTTTGCCGCACATAATATGATATTACAATGTTCTCTCACTCTTGGAGTTAATCTTGACATGTGTGCACGTGCATGTGTGTGTATCATGTTAGTGGGCTAGCTGTTGTGCATGCTAGTTGAGTGGTGTACGTGCCCATTGCATGACGCCCAGGTCATATGGCCGTTGAGGAGAGTTGCGCAAGTCCCGAGGATAGTACAAAGTTGAGTCATCTATTTTGGAACGGAGAGAGTATGTAGCTAGCGGGTTGTTAACTGGATGTTGTTAGTTAGCGAGCATAGTGCGTGGAGTTAGTGGTTAGTGGAGAATGACGTGAGGCCGTGTGTGGTGGCTGGTGTGCGTGCGTGCATCTCCTGTACGTGTTACTTAAGTGATTAGATGAATGAAAGAAAAGTGTGACCATGAGGGCTGGAGAAAATATGTAGCCTCTAGTATATTATTTTCTCATATGTGGGTGTAATTTGAAGAAACAAATAACATAATGGAAAGTCGCATTAACAGAATTGAATGTATTTCATAGATTAACACACCTGGAAGCGACCAGTTGGATCATCAGTGATTATTTCAGGGACAGTGTGGGACAATGTGTTAAAACAATCCAAGTACAGTCCCTTATCAACATAGATTTTCGATCTAAATGACCTTGACACCTCTTTTAAGATATCTTCTTGGCCAAGTCTTTGACATCCAAGATAAATGAAAGGTGCACGCGAATGCTTTGATATGCAAGCTATAACCTGCAATCAGGGAGCCGTTTCTTAGTCCAATAACTCACAACAAGCATATATAAAGCCTCAGTCTAGAAGGAAACCTGCTGAATCGCAGACTCCTTGCTCGGAAACTCGAGGAATTTGGGAAATGTCAAGTCCAGGTACACAGTGTCCAACCGGCAAAGATTTGCTTCCAATTTCAGTAGCAATTTCTGCACACAATGTGATGTGAGCCGACAGTCCCCCGTGTGCAGTATGGTACCAAATGGACCCTCGAACAACAACATAACCGCTCCTGGAGTCACAGCGCACGGAAAGTGTCAACCGCCCAGCCCCAACCATGTTCAATTTGCAGCGCGTGTATTATTAAATATGTGAACATGTTTATGACTAATAAGTGTGGAATTGTCTTTAGAATTGATCTAATGATACTCATTTTCTAATGTATATGTTGATAGTTTTCTTCTAGAAACTTAATCAATTATTAAAAAAATGAAACAATGTATAGACTCAATAAAAAGCGAAGAGGGCAACTGGCGAGAAATATATTTTGATAAATAGAAAAAAAATATTAAGTTGTATTAATTACTATTTATGTTTGTTGGATGTTGTTGTGTGTATGTTTTTTTTTCAGTTTTCTATGCAATATATGGGCAATACATGACAAGGTTTCAAATTTTGGTCATGGTAAGTTTCCATAACTCACCGAAATTTAAAAAAAATCAAGTTCATCTAAATTTTGATCAATCAAAATCCAGTTAATTTTAACAAAATTTGAAAAGTTTATGTTTCTTTTAAAATAGTTGGCATCTGTTCCCAAATTTTAAGCTTACAAATATTTTGGTACCCTCCAAAATTACTAAAATTTCAGAAATTTAGTTGAAATTTAGAACCTTAATACATGATAGAGGTAGATTCTTTGGGTCTTCCTTTTATTCATATTAATGCAGACATATTACTCTTTCAACGATGGGCACTATCCTATACACAGTGTACTTACTTTTCACACACATGTGGTCTATAATAGATTTATATATACACAGACGAGACTTGGGTCATGTATAATTCTTGAATTGGCCTATTTGTTAGGCACATCTTTTTTCTTCCTCGGATATAACACCAAATATTATATAGTATATAACTCAATTGTTAAAAAGCACTAAACATCGATTGGGTGGCTAGTAGGGCAGTTGTACCTTCAGGCTTTAGTCTACCCAGAAGGAAACTCCATGTTTAACATTTAATGCCTTATTACGTGTATGTAGTGGCGGAAGCAAGTGTGAACTTGATGTAGAAAGCTTAAAACTTGGTGTTCTACTAATTTTATTGTAGGATTACCTGGAGTATTTTGCACCTCTTTCCAAAAAATAATTGTTGTACATCTGTACACCCAAGTACTACTTTATTATTTCCATTCAATTGTTTATGACTCGTTGATGCAGATTATTCTTTTATCTGAGGTTTCTATTGACAACGAGAGAATTTGATAGACGGTGTGGCCGTTCTCCAACTTGCTAGATTCAAGATTACCAGCACAGTGATTGGCATCGTAGGCGGTGACAGAAAAGGCGCCGTCAGGGTCGTCCACCACCCACCTCTTTCCCACCTCCATTTCCACAAACTTAACCCGCTCCAGCTACAATTAATACAACCAAACCGGACGAGAGGTCTCGATTAATCAGCACAAACACCGTACCAAACAGGAACTAGCAAAATTTAACCGAGGCTCTCCAGCAGCAAGTATCTAACCTGGGGATAGCGTTCGAGGGCGAGGCGCATGGTGAGCTGCGTGGCGTAGACGGTGTCGCCGGGGCCGGCCCAGGCACCGGCAATGTGGTCCGTGTGCGCGTGGGTGATGAAGCGGTGGCACCGGTGGCGGCGGGATGGGCCCCATGTGTCGACGGTGAAGGGGAGACCCAGCGGCATCTCCGGCGGCGTCCTCATCGTAGCTGAAGCTTTACCGGAGCTACGGCTTGGTTCTCCACTCTCCACTCCGCGCTGTCTTGTTTTGGTGGATGGAGTACGTAGCTAGGTTGCGTCCGTTTACATACTAGCAGGTAGCAGCTGAGGGGAAAGTGGTGCCTTCCGGAGGAAGGAAGAGAGCGCCTTAGTGGATTTGCACCTTTAGTTCTTTTACATGGACGGTTAGGCTTTACACGTCCGACCACCTACCTAGTACCACCTTTGCCTGGCTGCTCTCGACACGAATACAAACAGTTAAACATTTAACTAGAAGTATAATTAGCTTGTTGTGTTGGCAGCATCCTATTGGTTGGACATTAGCCCATATGTTTGTTGGACTGACGCATGCATGGATTACTACAAGCAATAATCACTGGAGAGGAGTGCAACTTGGCTTGATACTAGAGCATTTCTGTCACATCCAAATTTTCCCTAGGTTTAGGATGTGCATTTATAATCATTTGCATCCATGATTTTCCTTGCATATTTGGTTTTTGAAACAAACATGGCCAATTCTTCTATACCTACTAATAAAGGGACTAATGTTTCTGCCTGTCCGTCATCAAATTACCCTCGAGGTTGGCAAAAATTACCCACAAATGTCATCCCTAAGTGGCAAAAATGATTCTTTTTTCTTAAGTCGTGGCTGTTTGTGTTTGGTTCATCTACAAATATACCCTCACACGACACAAGCACACAAAGCATGTGACTGGCTAGCATCCATCAGGAGGTCTGGGTTCGATCGCTGGTTCTCCCAATTTTTTCTGACTTTTCTCCATGAATTTCATTTGGCGTAAGATAGAGCTGCATCTCCAAGTGTCGTTTAGCAGATGGGCTGCACAATGTAATCTGAGCCCGGCTATTCTCTTTTAAACTTTTTTTGCAGACCCAAGTACTTTTTAAAATATTTATATCTTTCAACCCTAACTCCAAATTTAGCATGTTATATATGGAAATCGCTCAGAAAACTCTGTAGCTGCTAAATATAAGGAGGCATACGACGAGCACATGGGGACGCTCCCCCTTGTAATCTTAGCCAGTTGGCTTGTGTTTGGGGATCAGTGCAAGTTTAACCGGAATGATTTTCAATGTCTCAATATAGCAGCCGTGAGTATATATGCACAGTTTCAATCTGTCCAAGTGTCCATACACATTATTTAATTCCAGGCAGGGTGCACATGTCCGTGCAGAATCGAGCGCCTGATTCATTTATGAACTTCCTGGAAGTCATTTTATTATATGCACAGCCGTCACATACCAAACCAAGCATATATCTTTTCAAGTCACTTGTTGATTCATCTGTGCTGTCAGTTATTTTAAGTTTGATTCGGTAACAATGACGAGAAGTTGTAATTCTCTTCCAGGCACCAGTTCAGTACACGTTGGAAGAAGGATTTGGAGAGACCGGCCCCCATGTGTCAACTATGTTCAACGAAATGTGGAGCGTGGTTTTAAATGGAGATTCTTGGTATCGTGTGTCCGGACGTAAGTCAGTAGGAGAGCAAGAAGGTGACGAGGTTAACAGCTTCCCGTGCAACGGAAGCGTGAAATGATGTCATGGAATCTCACAATTAGCCTGTTGCAATTCAAGATTAGAGAAGTGATAGTATGTATCTTTGTAATGAATGAATAAAAAGAATTCTGCTCAGTGTATTATTGTGTATTTTTTATGTCACTCGTGGTAGTTAATCAAATGGTATGTTAATTTGAGAAATGCTTTGCCTGAACAACTAAGCTTTCTTCAACGAATCAACGTAGGTCGATGAAAAATCGTGGAGTACACGGCTGTTTCTCCAAAATGGGACAAGTTGAGTTGCATGTCAAACCAACGTACATGCATGGTAAAGTTCCGCGTTGAGGGTCCCACATGAATGCATGCAATTTCTGAACACAAGTTACTCCTAGTTCATTAATGCTCTGCGTGTCTAAAATAGGTAGGCCAACGAAGTCACTTTCGTGCCACAAAGCGTGCGCCCGAGTTACTACACGCACTTTTAAACGCACCATCTCCCCATTGGATGATTTATGGAATCAGCGGTAAAAATGTTTGGAACAAAGTGTGCATCCGTTTTTTACTAACTTTATACACCAGGTGTCACACAATGAAAATGAAGAAGTCTTTTCCATTATAAATCAAGAGTTCAGTTCACTGCCGGGAGCTTTGAACTCCATATTTATTGTACTAGAAAAAAAGAGTGTGCATTAAGAATCCATTATCCGTGGAGAAAAAAGGTGGGAGATTGAGGAGCGTGATGCATTGAATTGAAGCTCTGGTTATTGGGTACCAGTTGAGTAGGATGCATGCACGCCATGTCGGAAGTCAGAAACAGGAATGACACTATGCATCATTTAATACGAAAACCGCTAGAGCTATACACTGCAAAAATCATCCAATACGCACAAAGCTAATATAGCGGATGGAATCCCGAGGCAATTGAATGAGCGAGATTGCAGTGAGCGTAGTCGTCAGGTGCTCCAACGCATTTTTGCTAAATATAATATTATCTTGCATGCTAGTCATTTTTAAAATTATGTTTATGTTGCACCTTTAATTATGTTTATGCTACAGGAAAAAATTAATTGATCCATGTGGTCTTAAACCCATGACCTCAAACACAGTTTAGAAGGTTGCAACCAATTGAGCTGGGCTATGCTGGTGTTAGGCTGGTCATAGTGGGGAGTAACTTATACTAGTGTCATGCATATGACACTAGTCTAATTACTATCTTCATAGTGCAAAGTATCATAGTGTCATAGATGACTTTATTTATTAGCCTATAGACTAATTTTATCTCGGGAAGCGCTATGTTACAGTAACATATTATGTTACTCCAAACACCTCTTTCCTCATTAAATACTTGCCACATAAGCAAAATTGCCTTGGGGTGTGTTAAGTTACTACCTAAGGCTGGTCACAATGGACAGGAACATAAGCTAGTAACCTACACAGTTTCCTAGACTATGTTACTACCTCCATAGTGGGTAGGAACATGTATGTAGTGTCATGCAACAACGTATTTATTAGGATATAGACTCATTGTTTCTTGGAGTGTGTGATGTTCCGGTAACTTAGCTAGTTACCACAAGCACCTCTCTCTTTATTAAATATGTGCCACATAAGCAAACTTGTATTGAAGTGTGTGATGTTACTCCTAAGCTCCCGCCCATTGTGACCAGCCTAAGTTACCCCCACTATGACCAGCCTTAGAACTTTGGGTTCGGTGCCCAATAAAATAGTCCCGTCTTGAATTTTTTGCATCAAATTCCACAAGTTTATATACGTGCGTAAGTTGTCTGGAAAATAAACATGTCGGTCCTCTAAAAATAGTCCCGTCTCATGGGATGTTGTGGCGCTAAATTAAGTATGAATGATTGATTTAAATGGGCATATAAAATAAAGAATGAAACGAATAAATGGTGTGATAGGTGGGCATAAAAAAGGAACGGAAGGTTCAAAAAAATATGGAGAGAATTACGCAAAGGAATTGGTATTGATACCAAAGGCGTGGCAAGCATGCAACAACGAAAAGGAATTTATACTGACGGACGTGGGAGGGGCACCCATATATGCGTTGTTGCGCAGTGTGCGGACGTCATGTGCAACAAAAATAATGAAACCAGAAAGGTGAGAGGCGCTATGTAAGCGTCGAGTTGCATGCAACAAACCAGGGTCATTTTGCTCAGATGCAAACATTTTTTTATTAACCTTCAAGCGTATACAGAGATGGCCTGAAACACATTTAACATAACCCTTTATTAAGGTTTTTTCACGACTTGGTGCAAATTTCAAACATTGCTTCAACTTACAAATAGTGCCTTGGTATGAAAGAATTGAAAATTAAGCTCTTTAAGATCAGAATCATCGTACAAAACCCATACCAAAAGTATTGTATGTGTAGGATGCTTCTTAATGTACTATGTTTGTGTATTTCTGCTAGACCTCGTTGTGCGCCTCTCTGCAGTGGCCGGGTGGCACCATTGAGATGTTGTTGGGCCATGCTGATGGATATTTTGATGGACACATCAATTATCTCTCCCGTTGCAATGCACGGGCATATGTGCTAGTAAACCTTAAACCATCATAGAGTTTAACTAATGGTGATGTAGTTTCTCTGAATAAAAGTTTTATAAAAACAATGCATAAGGGCAGGAAAGAAATTTTCTAAGATAAATATTTTCCTATTTCCATAAATATAAATACTTTGCAAAAGGGCCCAATAGGAGTTGACAAAAATAATTTGTCAAAATCCAAAGATAATGTTCACACCACCAGAAATATTCCAAAGTGAATTTAAGGCAAGTTTGCGGTTGGGAGAATAAATAAATCCAAATTATATTTGAATTTACATAAGACAAAAGAGAATAGAAAAAAGAAAAGAAAGGAAAAACGGCCCAGTCAACCAGCCAGGCCAACTGAGGCCCAGCCAGAGCTGGGCCACCCGCTCTCTCTCTTCTCTCTCTCATTGGGAAGCGGGACCCACCCATCAAGGTCACCCCTAACCTCGTACAACAGCGGGGCGACGTGCATGCGCCCACGATCTCCACTTCCCGCCCATCGTGCACATCAGCCCAAGCCAGCATGTCCTTTAAATAGCCCCCGATGCCCTGCAAAAGCCCCCAACTTGCGACAGACATTGTTGTCAGACCATTCCGCGGCAAGCTCAACCTTTTCGCCATTGACCTAGCTCAACGTCGGCCAAATTCCGGCGAGGCAGGCCACCAGTAGCCCAACCACCCCCACCGTTCGACCCACCGCTCCACGGAACCTTCTGGACATCATCCGCAAGCCCAGAGACCACGGGAGCACCAAGTTCTTCGGAGCCCGAAGCACAATGCCGTCATCGACGACGCTCCGGTAAGCCTCGTGGTCAATTTGGTCGTGCACCTTGTCCACTCGCCTTCTCATGCTTGCGCTCATCTTCCTAACAATTTCGTTCCCCATTTCACCCAGAAAACGAGCACATCGACAACACCCGAAGCTTCTTGCCGTCACCCATAACTGAGGCGACCCTGCATCGTCATCTCCTTCACCCTCGAGGACCAAAGAGGTCACCAGCGTAACCATCTTCGACCACCGCGTCTGTCCGTGCCCTCCGTGACGCCTAGTACCCTCTCAGGTGCTGTTTCGTCGAGTCCGAGCCGCGCGTCGCCCTTCTCGATGATTCTGGCAAGTCTTTGACGACCTAGCCGCCGTGGTGAGGCCTGATGAAACCCTAGACATTTGATCTGGATCGTACGATTTAGATTAGATAGCTTAAAAGAATCGGTATGGTTAGATTTTGGCCGTTGCATCTAGATCTAACGGTTAGGTTTTAATTTAATTCCAAATCGGTATCGATGAAACAGGGAGTGCCATGTAGCCAACCATATCCAAAATATTATCCAGAACAATTACGTTTAATTTAAATGACTGGCAGTTTTGCATAAAAGACCCTAGAACTCCAAAACATCATAGTAACTGATTATCTAGGATTCTTTTTGAAGATTAAACCTAGGGAATGAACTTACTGCAGAAATTTACAATTTAAATTTGAATTTCAAATAGAATGGTTTAATTTTTAAAATAGGCATGAATTCAAATATATTAATCCAAATTCAATGATTCTTTTTGTTAACTGAAGCTAGAGTAACATAGTTTAACTTAGTTGCTCGGGTGTTGTGATGGGGTCGGTGGGTGGTTGCCTTGTAGCGGCCGCTGGCCCTGACGTGGGTAGGGGACATGGATCCAGTGACTTGCCCACAGCCAGCCACCCCGTAACTGGCGGGCTGGCAGCCGTTGGATGCAGGGGGGCGGTCCAGATTTAAATACTGTAGCAGAAAGTACTGCAAACCGCGATGTAGACTAAAACACTGTAGAAGGGGGTACTGTAGACCAAAGCACTGTAGATGTGGTACTGTTCACGCAGATCTGCCCGTCGGTTCTAAATCAGATGGTGTGGAGAGGGGGCCAGTTACCGTACTGTTCACCGGTGACTTGCCCACAGCCAGTCACCGGATCTCAGTCCGTGGTAGGCATGAGGCGATGGCCCCGTCATTGCCGATGGTATGCTCGTAATTAGTTCCGTCATCATGACTTGATGGAGGAACATCGCCGGAGGCGCTTTAGATTGAAGTGAATGTTGGTCGGAGCGTCGCCAGTCTCTGGCCCTGGGGACTCCGAATCTCCTTAGAGGTCCGAGTGAGTGACTTTGTTGACAGGTTGGAGGCCGGCGCTTTCATCCTCCCTTGTGAGGCAGAGCGGCCCCTCAGGTTGGTCATAGTGGGAGTAACTTAGACTAGTATCATGCATATGACACTAGTCTAAGTTACTACCTCTGTAGTGCAAAGTAACATAGTAGTAGCGTCATAGATGGTTTCAGTTATTAGCTTGTAGACTCACCTTTTTCTTGGAAAACGCTATGTTACAGTAACATATTATGTTACAGTAACATATTATGTTACTCTAAACACTTTTCTCCTCATTAAATACATGCCACATAAGCAAACTTGTCTTGGACTGCGCTATGTTACTTGTTAAGTTAGTCCCACTATGACTAGCCTCATCGTTACTTTCATTGTCCGAGGCTGAGACGATGTTGACCAGATCGGTGTCGTCGATCATAATGAGGTTGATGATGAGGCAGTCTTCTGGCGTGTGGGTGAGGCGGCTGCAACCGTAGACCGTCACGACGGGTTTGGTGATCAGACGCGAGCTCCTCCAGATACGCGTGGCCAGGGTGGCTCACAGAGTTCGTCGGCCCTGGTGCTGGTGCATACTCTCTAGATCGGGGGCAGCCGTCGTGGAGTACCGCTAAAGACCCTTGAGTGCCGGGGTGGGCTGGTTGGTTGACATTGACCTAGCCCATCCTGTCGATGACAAAGGTGAAGGAGCCAAATGTCGGGCTCGTTCCCGATGGGAGGTCACCAGAAGATGAAACAGATCTGATCCAAGACCGGACTCCATCCAACGTCGTCCGTGCCTGGCGTGCCAACTAACATTTCAAAATACTGTCAGATCCCTCGGTAGGGGTCCGAGCGCACCTGGAAATCTTGGATTGGAGGTCGCACAAGGGATTTGTCCATATTCAGGCCTCCAGAGAGTAATACCCTGCATCTTGCTGGTTTTGATTATTTATGGTGGAGGAATACCTCGTGCGGTGGGTTACAATGGTGTATGAGATTGCTACCGAGAGTTTACCTATCTGAGAATAGATGATGTAGAAGGGTCCTCGACCTTCCTTTATATAGGCCGGCCTAGGGTTTACAGGGTATTAGATGTGATCTAGGGCGCCACTGTCCTTAGTCTTGGAGAACAAGAAGGTCTCCGGCGCTCTCTAGGGCTCCTCCTTGTACTAGGCCGAGCGGCCCCCTTGTTGGTGTTGAGGCCGGGCTTCCTTAGGAGAGCCACCTCCGGTCCATGGTACAGTCACCAACCACCACTCACTGTGTGATAATGCAAATCCACTACCCAATGTTGCAATCAACGATGCCACTTCAAGACGGCACCTAGGAATGACTTGCCACTGCAACACCCGAGAAGGGTGTGTTGCTACAAAGGGCCCTGATGCTGCAAGGCAACATAGATTAGCCGCCACGTGATGTTGCAAACCCGGTGCAAATTGCTACAAGGGAGTGGCCACCGGTTGTCGACACTGATGCTCTAGAGGTGAACTGATGTTTCAATGCAGAACGGGGTGTGTCGCTTGGTGCTACGTGCGATAGTCGATGGTGATGCTTAGTGCTGCGAGGTGGGGAAGGGTCGTTGGCACATGCGTTGTGGTGGTGCTACGAGTCGAGTGGCAATGTCCATGATGTTGCGAGGGGCCGTGCCGCGAGGGCCTTTCCTAATGCGATGCGAGGAGAATGAAGCGGAGACAGTCCATACGCTGTGTTGACCAATGGCAAGACACGACGCTGGCTGTTGTTGCAAGCGAAACTCGCACCTTTGCAAGCCATGACGCAGTCCTACAAGTGTAGGACCCACACCATTGCTAGCCTACAAGTTGGGTCCCACACCACTCCAACAGCTAATCGGGCTAGGACAACTACGACCTGTGGCGGAGGCAGTAATGCATATAATTGGACGTTGGCGAGGGCCGACTGCAGGTAACAGTAAAAAATGTCACTGTTCATTTGCATATTACCAAGGAAATTAGGATGTTGGGGTGGGCCCGGGCCCTGGCTGGCCCCCTTGTGCCTCCGCCACTGACTAGGACGTCCCAAGGTCAAGCGCTGCTACATCAAAAGGGGGAGCGCCATGTTGCAAATATTTTTCTTTGAGTGTAGTCAACCGCGGCTCATGGCGTAGTAAATTTTGGATAAACTGGTGTTTTCAATTTTATTTTATTTTAGTTTATAAAGAGTTTCTGGGTAATCAAATATTTGTCGGATATGCTTTTTAAATATAAGAAAAAATCCTTGCAAAATAAAACAAAATTTTGTTTCAAATCTCAACATTTTGTGTGTTTGTTGTAAAATATACTTTTTATGTTGCACTCATGTAAAATGCCCGACTCAGATTTCTTGCTCAACCCACCCTCGTTCCTTGGAGCAACGTAAGGGCATCTCCAACATGGACCCTCAAACCATCCGCGACCGTCCGGGACACACGGTCTGGACGTGTTTTGCCATCAAAACAGATCGTGCATCGGTCTGCCAACCGGTTTGGGTGCACTTTTTCCCGCAAACCCAAAAAAATCGAGCGCTTTGCGGGAGTCTGGACACGAGCCACATTGGACTCAAATACCCTAGGCCCACCCAAAACTAAGGCAGAGCATGCACTTTTTTAGCTGGATGCACTGTTTCCGCGGCAAAATCTTTCACTCTCTTCTTCCATCACATCATTCTCCACCCAATTCCCGTCATTTTCTCCCACTTCTTCCCTCCCGCCATCGATGCATGGACCCGGAGGAGAACCTTTCGGAGATGGAGGTGGTGGAGGATTCGAGCATCATGCTCGCCCGGAAGATCAAATCGATGACACAGCAAAATCACCACATCAAAGCGAAGGTTGCGAAGGTGGAAACATTGAAGAAGAAGAAGGACGGCTGAGGCGAGCTGGTGGCGGAAGTGGCGGTGGTTGTGCTGGTGGCGGATGTGGTGGAGGTAAAGGACTAGGCAGCGAAGTCCCACTACTATCGTCGGCCGTGCAAATGCTGCTCTGGCTGGAGCATTCCAAGGCTCCGTACTACTACGCTGCCAAGCAGCTCGGTAGGTTGTCCATGGCAACCGCCGCCTGGTAAGTGCCTTTCATCATCGACGTCGATGCGGCGTTGATACATCTCCGTCGTATCTATAATCTTTGATTGTTCCATGCCAATATTCTACAACTTTCATATACTTTTGGCAACTTTTTATACTATTTTTGGGACTAACATATTGATCCAGTGCCCAGTGACAGTTCCTGTTTGTTGCATGTTTTTTGTTTCGCAGTAAATCCATATCAAACGGAGTCCAAACGGGATAAAAACTGACGGAGTTTTTTTTGGAATATATGTGATTTTTGGGAAGAAAAATCAACGCGAGACGATGCCCGAGGGGGCCACGAGGCAGGGGGCGTGCCCTGGGCCCTCGTGGCCACCCCGTAAGGCGGTTGATGCCCTTCTTTCGCCACAAGAAAGCTAATATTCGTATAGAGACCGTGTTAAAATTTCAGCCCAATCAGAGTTACGGATCTCCGGGAATATAAGAAACGGTGAAAGGACAGAATCTGAGAACGCAGAAATAGAGAGAGACAGAGAGATAGATCCAATCTCGGAGGGGCTCTCACCCCTCCCACGCCATGAAGGCCAAGGACCAGAGGGGAAACCCTTCTCCCATCTAGGGAGGAGGTCAAGGAAGAAGAAGAAGGAGGGGGGCTCTCTCCCCTTCGCTTCCGGTGGCACCGGAATGTCACTGGGGGCCATCATCATCACCGCAATCTTCACCAACAACTTCACCACCATCATCACCAACTCTTCCCCCCTCTATGCAGTGGTGTAACCCCTCTTTTACCCGCTGTAATGTCTACTTAAACATGGTGCTCAATGCTATATATTATTTCCCAATGATGTATGGCTATCCTATGATGTTTGAGTAGATCTGTTTTGTCCTACGGGTTATTTGATGATCGTGATTGGTTTGAGTTGCATGTTTTATCATTGGTGCTGTCCTATGGTGCTCTCCGTGTCGCGCAAGCGTGAGGGATTCCCGCTGTAGGGTTTGCAATATGTTCATGATTTGCTTATGGTGGGTGGCGTGAGTGACAGAAGCACAAACCCGACTAAGTAGGTTGTTTGCGTATGGGATAAAGAGGACTTGATACTTTAATGTTATGGTTGGGTTTTTTACCTTAATGATCTTCAGTAGTTGCGGATGCTTGCTAGAGTTCCAATCATAAGTGCATATGATCCAAGTAGAGAAAGTATGTTAGCTTATGCCTCTCCCTCAAATAAAATTGCAATAATGATTACCGGTTTAGTTGTCGATTGCCTAGGGACAAATAACTTTCTCGTAACAAAAAGCTCTTTACTAAAACTAACTTTAGGGATTATTGCTTGACTCAAAAGGGGAAACTATTGTGGGATCAAATTTATATGTTGAAATGGTATGCTAGGCAACTATGCTAGAGATATGATTATACTTGTTGCTCTAGGATGAAGTCTCCATACCTTCCCTTTTCATGCAAATTTAATGATAATGAAACCTTGGCTTCTTATGCTAGAGTTATATATGACTACTATGATGTGGAACAAATAGAAGAATTTGTTGCTTTTATGGGTGCTTATGAAATTGAATTTATGTTCAAAGAATATGAAAATCTTTATGATGCTGTTTACAGACCTGAAAATTTAGCTATCCTTAAATATTGTTACGAGAATTATGAATACAATTCTGACATTGATGCGTTTATTGAGAAAGTCTCCACTGTCCAAGAAGAGACTAATATTTTGCAGGAATCTATGGAAGAAGAAATTGACGAAACTGTGAGCTCATTGGATGAAAAAGATGAGGAGGAGAGCGAAGAACAAAAGGAGGAAGAGCAGATTGATCACCCGTGCCCACCTTCTAATGAGAGTAACTCTTCAACTCATACATTGTTTAATTTCCCTTCGTGCTTACCGAAGGATGAATGCTATGATAATTGCTATGATCCCGTTGATTCTTTTGAAATATCCCTTTTTGATGATGCTTGCTATGCTTGTGGCCAAGATGCTAATATGAATTAATTTTATGGAGATGAAATTGCTATAGTTCCTTATGTTAAACATGAAATTGTTGCTAATTAATTTTATGGAGATGAAATTGCTATAGTTCCTTATGTTAAACATGAAATTGTTGCTATTGCACCCACACATGATAGTCCTATTATTTTTTTGAATTCTCCAAACTACACTATATCGGAGAAGTTTGTGCTTATTAAGGATTATATTGATGGGTTGCCTTTTACTACTACACATGATGATTTCGATAGATATAATATGCATGTGCTTGCTGCTTCTACTTGCAATTATTATGAGAGAGGAACTACATCTCCACCTCTCTATGTTTCCAATACGATAAAATTGCAAGAAACTGTTTATACTATGCATTGGCCTTTACTATGTGTGCATGAATTGTTCTTTTATGACATGCCGATGCATAGGAAGAGAGTTATACTTCGTCATTACTTTATATATGTTACTTTGTGCTCACTACTAAATTAAAAATCATTGTTAATTAAAATTGGCTTTGATATACCTTGGGATCCAGGTGGATTCACTACTGGAGCACTATATGCCTAGCTTAATGGCTTTAAAGAAAGCGCTGCCAGGGAGACAACCCGGAAGTTTTAGAGAGTCATTTATTTCTGTTGAGTGCTTTTATATAGTTTAAAAACAAAACAAAACAAAATAGGGGAACCCGAAACTTTTCAAAAAGAAAAGCGAAAGTGAGAAAGACAAGCATTGTTGAAGTGGGAGCTAGCCTTGAACTTTGTTCATGCTCAAGGAAACTTTGTGAATCTTGATTATAGAAACTTTTCAACAAAAATAATTATCCCCTTGTACAATTCCATTTTATTATAAAAATAACATGCCAAGGTTTGTGTTTAGGATGTTTACAATGCTTGTGGTTTGTGCGGTGCAGGACAGAAACTTTGGTTGTAGTGCTCGATTTTACATTTTTTACTGGAACGTCAAATGGTTCTGATTATTTTTGCACTGTATTTATTAACAAATTTTTTATTTTTCTAATTTTGGAAGAATTTTTCAAGTATCAGAAGTATGGTGAATGTTCAGATTGTTACAGACTGTTCTGTTTTAGACAGATTCTATTTTTGATGCATATATTGCTTGTTTTGATGAAACTAACGATTTATATCAGTGGATTAAGCCATGGAAAAGTTATATTACCGTAGACACAATGCAAAAATAAAATATGAATTGGTTTGCAACAGTACTTAGAGTAGTGATTTTCTTTATTATACTAATGGATCTTACCGAGTTTTCTGTTGAAGTTTTGTGTGGATGAAGTGTTCGATGATCGAGAAGGTATCGATGTGAGAAGAAGGAAGAGAGGCAAGAGCTCAAGATTGGGGATGCCCGAGGCACCCAAAGTAAATATTCAAGGAGACTCAAGCATCTAATCTTGAGGATGCCCCGGAAGACATCCCCTCTTTCTTCAACAAGTATCGGTATGTTTTCGGATTCGTTTCGTTCATGCGATATGTGCAAATCTTGGAGCATCTTTTGCATTTAGTTTTCACTTTTATTTTATGAACCATGCTGGTATGAGGTAGTCCTTGGTTGATTTATATAATGCTCATTGCACTTCACTTATATTCTTTGGGTATGGCTTTATAGAATGCTTAATGTGCTTCACTTATATCATTTGAAGTTTGGATTGCATGTTTCTCTTCACTTAGACAACCGCCATTTGTAGAATTCTCTTTTCCTTCACTTATATTTGTTAGAGAGTGGGCATATCTTTTGTAGAAAGAATTAAACTCTCTTGATTCACTTATATCTATTTAGAGAGATGACAGGAACTGGTCATTCACATGGTTAGTCATAAAATCCTACATAAAACTTGTAGATCACTGAATATGATATGTTTGATTCCTTGCAATAGTTTTGTGATATAAAGATGGTGATATTAGAGTCATGCTAGTGGGTAGTTGTGGATTCGTAGAAATACTTGTGTGTTGAGGTTGGTGATTCCCGTAGCATGCACGTATGCTGAACTGTTATGTAACAAAGTCGAAGCATGAGGTATTTATTGATTGTCTTCCTTATGAGTGGCGGTCGGGGCCGAGCGATGGTATTTTCCTACCAATCTATCCCCCTAGGAGCATGCGCGTAGTACTTTGTTTCGATGACTAATAGATTTTTGCAATAAGTATGTGAGTTCTTTATGAGTAATGTTGAGTCCATGGATTATACGCACTCTCACCCTTCCACCGTTGCTAGCCTCTCTAGTACCGCGCAACTTTCACGGGTACCTTAAACCCACCATATACCTTCCTCAAAACAGCCACCATACCTACCTATTATGGCATTTCCATAGCCATTCCGAGATATATTTCCATGCAACTTCCATCATCATCATATACAAGACTTGAGCATTTATTGTCATATTGCCTGCATGATCGTAAGATAGCTAGCATGATGTTTTCATGACTTGTCCGTTTTTTGATGTCATTGCTACGCTAGATCATTGCACATCCCGGTACACCGCCGGAGGCATTCATATAGAGTAATATCTTTGTTCTAGATATCGAGTTGTAATATTGAGTTGTAAGTAAATAAAAGTGTGATGATCATCATTATTAGAGCATTGCCCTAGTGAGGAAAGGGTGATGGAGACTATGATTCCCCCACAAGTCGGGATGAGACTCCGGACAAAAAAATAAAAAAAATATTTTAAAAAAAAGAGGAAGGCCCAAAAAAATAAAAAAAATGAGATAAAAAGAGAGAAGGGGCAATGTTACTATCCTTTTACCACACTTGTGCTTCAGAGTAGCACCATGTTCTCCATATAGAGAGAGTCTCTTGAGCTATCACTTTCATATACTAGTGGGAATTTTCATTATAGAACTTGGCTTGTATATTCCGATGATGGGCTTCCTCAAATGCCCGAGGTCTTCATGAGCAAGCAAGTTGGATGCACACCTACTTAGTTTTTAGTTTGAGCTTTCATACACTTATAGCTCTAGTGCATTCATTGCATGGCAATCCCTACTCACTCACATTGATATCTATTGATGGGCATCTCCATAGCCTGTTGATACACCTAGTTGATGTGAGACTATCTCCTCCTTTTTGTCTTCTCCACCATCATATTCTATTCCACCTATAGTGCTATGTCCATGGCTCATGCTCATGTATTGCGTGAAAGTTGAAAAGGTTTGAGGACATCAAAAGTATGAAACAATTGTTTGGCTTGTCATCGGGGTTGTGCATGATGTGAATATTTTGTGTGGTGAAGATGGAGCATAGCCAGACTATATGATTTTGTAGGGATAACTTTCTTTGGCCATGTTATTTTGAAAAGACATGATTGCTTTATTGGTAGGCTTGAAGTATTATTGTTTTTATGTCAAATGATAGACTATTGCTTTGAATCACTCGTGTCTTAATATTCATGCCATGATTAGATACATGATCAAGATTATGCTAGCTAGCATTCCACATCAAAAATTATCTTTTTATCATTTACCTACTCGAGGACGAGCAGGAATTAAGCTTGGGGATGCTGATACGTCTCTGTCGTAT
The DNA here is from genome assembly GCF_002162155.2 of Triticum dicoccoides. Taxonomy (NCBI): domain Eukaryota; kingdom Viridiplantae; phylum Streptophyta; class Magnoliopsida; order Poales; family Poaceae; genus Triticum; species Triticum dicoccoides. Next base: position 611,700,709 of record NC_041390.1, read on the forward strand.
CTATAATTTTTGATTGTTCCATGCCAATATTCTACAACTTTCATATACTTTTGGCAACTTTTTATACTATTTTTGGGACTAACATATTGATCCAGTGCCCAGTGCCAGTTCCTGTTTTTTGTTTCCCAGTAAATCCATATCAAACGGAGTCCAAACGGGATAAAAACTGATGGAGATTTTTTTTGGAATATATGTGATTTTTGGGAAGAAAAATCAATGTGAGACGATGCCCGAGGGGGCCACGAGGCAGGGGGCGCGCCCTGGGCCCTCGTGGCCACCCCGTAAGGCGGTTAATGCCCTTCTTTTGGCGCAAGAAAGCTAATATATGTATAGAGATCGTGTTAAAATTTCAGCCCAATCAGAGTTACAAATCTCCGGGAATATGAGAAACGGTGAAAGGGCAGAATCTGAGAACACAGAAACAGAGAGAGAGAGAGAGAGAGAGAGAGAGAGAGAGAGAGAGAGAGAGAGAGAGAGAGAGAGATCCAATCTCGGAGGGGCTCTCGCCCCTCCCACGCCATGGAGGCCAAGGACCAGAGGGGAAACCCTTCTCCCGTCTAGGGAGGAGGTCAAGGAAGAAGAAGAAGGAGGGGGCTCTGTCCCCTTCGCTTTCGGTGGCACCGGAATGCCACTGGGGGCCATCATCATCACTTCAATCTTCACCAACAACATCACCACCATCATTACCAACTCTCCCCCCTCTATGGAGCGGTGTAACCCCTCTTTTACCCGTTGTAATATCTACTTAAACATGGTGCTCAATGCTATATATTATTTCCCAATGATGTATGGCTATCCTATGATGTTTGAGTAGATCCGTTTTGTCCTATGGGTTATTTAATGATCGTGATTGGTTTGAGTTGCATGTTTTATTATTGGTGCTGTCCTATGGTGCTCTCCGTGTCGCGCAAGCGTGAGGGATTCCCGCTATAGGGTTTCCAATATGTTCATGATTTGCTTATGGTGGGTGGCGTGAGTGGAAGAAGCACAGACCCGAGTAAGTAGGTTGTTTGCGTATGGGATAAAGAGGACTTGATACTTTAATGTTATGGTTGGGTTTTACCTTAATGATCTTTAGTAGTTGCGGATGCTTTCTAGAGTTCCAATCATAAGTGCATATGATCCAAGTAGAGAAAGTATGTTAGCTTATGCCTCTCCCTCAAATAAAATTGCAATAATGATTACCGGTCTAGTTATCGATTGCCTAGGGACAAATAACTTTCTCGTAACAAAAAGCTCTTTACTAAAACTAACTTAGTTGTGCCTTTACCTAAACAGCCCCTACTTTTTATTTACTTGCTCTTTATTATCTTGCAAACCTATCCAAAAACACCTACAAAAACTTCTAGTTTCATACTTGTTCTAGGTAAAGCGAACGTCAAGCGTGCGTAGAGTTGTATCGGTGGTCGATAGAACTTGAGGGAATATTTGTTCTACCTTTAGCTCCTCGTTGGGTTTGACACTCTTACTTATCGAAAACTGTTGCAATCCCCTATACTTGTGGGTTATCAGGCGTCGCTGGTTTTCTCGAAGTGTTCATCACAGTAGCTTGTCTGGACGCGGACGACAGACGTGGAGCACATGGGTGCCCGCACGTTGTTCGTTGGTATGCCTAAAGTTGGGTACTAGTGTACGACGACCTAGTAAGGGATATGTTTGACATCATCCATGAGGTGGGCAGGGGGAGGTTTCTATGAGGATAGGCGTGTGGATGACTTGAAGCCCACCCAGTCTGGCACTTACACCTAGTCGGGCACACATTAGGGCTACACCTAGTATGGCACCTACACCCGGCCGGACATGGACACACAACAGCAGAGGGCCGCCGGACGACAGGAGGAGGAGGACGGCGAGGATGATGATCCGGATGCTGGCGATCCAAAGAAGAGGGGTAGAGGAGAAAGCTTCAATATGCGTGAGGACGAGCTGTTGTGTGATGCATGGTTGGCCACTAACCTCGACCCTCTCCATGGCACGGAGCAAAGGGCCCAACTTTTTGGGACAACATTCACACTTGGTTCCATGAACACAAGCATTTCGCACCCTACTCTAATGCGGTCATCCGCAACCATGAATTAAAGTCCCTTAACCATCGATGGTACACCTGTTGGGGAACATAGCATGCAATTTCAAAAAAAAAAATCTTACCATCACGCAAGATCTATCTACGAGATGCATAGCAACGAGAGGGGGAGAGTGTGTCCACGTACCCTCATAGACCAAAAGCGGAAGCGTTAGGTTAAGGCGGTTGATGTAGTCGAACATTTTCGTGATCCAACCGATCAAGTACTGAACGTACGACACCTCCGAGTTCAGCACACGTTCAGCTCGATGACGTCCCTCGAACTCTTGATCCAGCAGATGGTTGAGGGAGAGTTTTGTCAGCATGACGGTGTTGTGACGGTGATGGTGATGTGATCCACGCAGGGCTTCGCCTAAGCACTACGTGAATATGACCGGACGAGTAAACCGTGGAGAGAGACGCCGCACACGGCTTGGAACAATTGGTGTGTCTCCAAGGGGTGCCCTCCCCACGTATATAAAGGAGGGAGAGGAGGAGGCCGGCCACCAGGGGGCGCCAAGAGGAGGGAGTCCTACTAGGATTCCAGTCCTAGTAGGATTCGGCCCCCCTTTTTTCCTTCTCATGGAGGGGGAAAGAGGGAAGGAGAGGGAGAGAGGAAAAGGAAAGGGGGGCCGCGCACCCCTTCCCCTTGCAAATTCAGACAGCCCATGGGGGGGCACGCCACCCCTCGTGGGCTCCCTTCTCTTTCCTCTATGGCCCATAATGGCCCATTACTTCCCCGGGGGGTTACGGTAACCCCTCGGTACTCCGATAAATATCCAAAACGTCCCGAAACCATTCTGGTGTCCAAATACTATTGTCCAATATATCAATCTTTATCTCTCGACCATTTCGAGACTCCTCGTCATGTCCGTGATCTCATTCGGGACTCCGAACAATCTTCAGTCACCAAAACACATAACTCAAAATACAAATCATCATCAAACATTAAACGTGCGGACCCTATGGGTTCGAGAACTATGTACACATGACCGAGACACATCTCCGGTCAATAACCAATAGCGGAACCTGGATGCTCATATTGGTTCCTTGATGTCTACAACACAACTTTATTCTTGTAGACACGTGTTGGGCCTCCAAGCATAGAGTTTTGTAGGATAGTAGCAATTTTCCCTCAAGTGGATGACCTAAGGTTTATCAATCCATGAGAGGTGTAGGATGAAGATGGTCTCTCTTAAACGACCCTGCAACCAAATACAAGAAATCTCTTGTGTCCCCAACACACCCAATACAATGGCAAATTGTATAGGTGCACTAGTTCGGCGAAGAGATGGTGATAAAAGTGCAATATTGATGGTAGAAATATATTTTTAAAATCTGAATAAATAAAAACAGCATGGTAGCAAATAGTAAACGGGCACAAAACTGGTATTGCAATGCTTAAAAACAAGGCCTAGGGTCCGCACTTTCACTAGTGCAATCTCTCAACAATGCTAATATAAATGGATCATATAACTGTCCCTCAACATGCAACGAAGAATCACTCCAAAGTTCCTATCTAGCGGAGAACATAAGACTGTTTGTAGGGTACGAAACCACCTCAAAGCTATTCTTTCCGATCAATCTATCCTAGAGTTCGTACTAAAATAACATGAAGCTATTCTTTCCGATTGATCTAACCAAGAGTTCGTACTAAAATAATAGCAAAGCAAATTCAGGTTCGTAATATTCAATCCAACACAAAGAACTTAAAAGAGTGCCCCAAGATTTCTACCGGAGAAACAAAAGACAAGAACGTGCATCAACCCCTATGCGTAGATTACCCCTATGTCACCTCGGGAATCCGCGAGTTGAGTGCCAAAACATATATCAAGTGAATCAATATGATACCCCATTTTCACCACGAGTATTCATATGCAAGACATATATCAAGTGCTCTCAAATCATCCGATAACAATGAAATCTCAAAGGGAAAAACTCAATTCATCACAACAAGATAGGGAGGGGAAACACCATATGATCCGACTATATTAACAAAGCCCGTGATACATTAAGATCGTGACATCTCAAGAATACGAGAGAGAGATAGAGAGAGAAAGAGAGAAAGAGAGAGAGAGAGAGAGAGAGAGAGAGAGAGAGATTAAACACATAGCTACTGGTACAAACCCTTAGCCCCGAGGGTGGACCACTCCCTCCTCATAGTGGTGGCCACCGGGATGATGAGGATGGCCACCGGTGATGATTCCCCCTCCGGCAGGGTGCCGAAAAGGGTATAGATTGGTTTTCGGTGGCTACAGAGGCCCGCGGAGGCGGAACTTCTAATCTAAGTTACCCCCCAAGGGTTTTGGAATATTTGGGAATTTATAGGGTAAAGAGGGGTGCGGGAGGCCACCGAGGTGGGCACAACCCACCTGGGCACGCCTGGGCCCCCAGACGCGCCCTGGTGGGTTGTGGCCCCCTCAGGGCACCCCCAAGGTGCTGCTCTGGCCCATCGGGAGTCTTCTGGTCCATAAAAAATCCACAAAAAGTTTCGCGGTGTTTGGACCCGTTTCATATTGATTTCCTGCGATGTAAAAAACAAGCAAAAAACAGCAACTGGCACTAGGCACTGGGTCAATAGGTTAGTCCCCAAAAATGATATAAAGTTGCTATAAAATGATTGTAAAACATCCAAGAATGATAATATATTTGCATGAATACTTCATAAATTATAGATACGTTGGAGACGTATCAGCATCCCCAAGCTTAATTCCTACTCGTCCTCGAGTAGGTAAATGATAAAAGAAATAATTTATCAAGTGTGAATGCTAGCAAAGTGCATAAGTTTGATCAATGCTAATTTCAATCACTTTTCCTAGCATCATGACAACAAGTCTTTCTTACAAAATTTCTCATGTTTAAAGTAGCAACCAATTCACATGTTAAGGTTCAAACAATGAATTCTCTTGAAACTCAACAACCTATGTTCTCAGTCACCAAGCAATTGTAATTCAACTTATTCAACAAAGTTGAAGTAAGAGCTCCACATACTCTACCATCATATAGTCTTCTATGATTGCTAACACTCACTGCATACACATGAGCAAAATGTTTCAACCGGACACATAGAAAGATAGGGTCTTATAATTTCGCCTCCCGACGTATTCACCTCAAGGGTGATGTCAACAATAATAACTCATGCTACCCATATCCAACTAGATATATGTGCCTAGATCTTTCCTCACCATATGATGCTTGCCAAAACAGAAAAATAAAAAGGAATAGAGAGAAGAGCTTTGACTCTTTGCATAAAAGTAAATACATAAAAGTAAAAGATAGGCCCTTCGCAGAGGGAAGCAGAGGTTGCCATGCGCTTATTTGTTTGTATGCTCAACCCCTTAGTGCAAAAGAACATCACGTTGTGTTGCCCCTTATGATAGCAACCTTTATTATGCAGTCTTTCGCTTTTATTCTTTGCCATCACAAGTTCGTACAACGCTCAATTTTCGTTACACTAAATGATCTAACACTTTTAGAAGCAATTTTTATTGCCTTATTGCACCGATGACAACTTACTTGAAGGATCTTGCTCAATCCTTAGGTAGGTATGGTGGACTCTTGAAAATAAGATTTGGGTTTAAGGGTTTTTGGATGCACAAGTAGTATCTCTACTTGGTGCGGAGTTTTTGGCTAGCAAAGATGGGGGGCAAGCACCACATGTTGAAGGATCTATGACAATATAACTTCTATGTGAACATGAACAAACATAAACCATTACGTTGTCTTCCTTGTCCAACGTCAACAATTTTGGCATATAATATTTTGATGGGGGCTCACAATCACAAAAGATTTCCAAGATAGTGTATTTGCATGTGAAAGTTCTCTTCCTTATACTCATTATTTGTGAATTGCTTGTATGCACAAAATTGTGATTGTCAAGCCTCAAAAGATTTCACTTTATAAACCCAATGTGAAGCTACCACTAGGCATGATATGATTTCAACTTCATGACATTCAATTTATTCATAGGATATGAGTGAAGCACAAGAGTAAATGACAAGCTACTCCAAAAAGATATAAATGAAGATCATGAGCATAATATTTCTTTCTCTCAAATTAATTTTAAGTAAAGCAAGAGAGAATTTCTTCAGAAATACTAAATCACATTGTGCTCAAAAAGATATAAGTGAAGCACTAGAGCAATTCCATAGAAAAGAGCTTCGTTGACAGGATGTGAATGCCGCTTACCTAGCCTCCCTGACAACTATTTGAGGACTCTATTTTATTTAAAAGCATTCAGATCTAAGTATTTTATTAAAACAGCAAGCAAAACAAAATAAATGACATTCCAAGAATAGCACACATCATGTGAAGAAACAAAAACTTAGGCTCAACCGATACTAACCGATAATTGTTGAAGAAGAAAGGTGGGATGCCTACCGGGGCATCCCCAAGTTTAGATGCTTGAGACTTCTTGAAATATTATATTGGGATGCCTTGGGCGTCCCCAAGCTTGAGCTTTTGTGTCTCCTTAATTCTTCTCATATCACAGTTTTCCTAAATCTCAAAAGCTTCATCCACACAAAACTCAACAAGGACTCATGAGATAAGTTAGTATAAACCAATGCAAAAACCTTACCATTTTCTACTGTAGCAAATCACTAAAATTATTATTCAACATTGCATACTAAATGCCTTTGCATATTTAATACTCGTATCCTCAAATAGAATCATTAAACAAGCAAACATATGCAAACAATGCAAACATAACAGCAATCTGCCAAACCAGTACAGTCTGTAAAGAATGCTACACTATCAATACTTCTTAAACTCCAAAAGTTATGAAAATTTGCCACACTGTAGAAAATTTATCAGAGATCATTTTCAAAAAAGTTTCAACATTTTATCACATTCTGACTTTTCTAGGGAATTTTTGCAACATCGATAAACTTTCTGTTTTCAAACAGCAATATGTAGACTTGTAAAATAAGCATAGTAAAGGCTATCATTGCCACTTTTATTGAAATAAAATATGCAAAAAATTATTCTAAATAACAGCAAGCAAATTCTAACAAAATAAAATGATGCTCCAAGAAAAACACATATCATGTGACGAATGAAAGAATAGCTTCAAGTGAGGTTAACGATAATGTTGGAGACGAAAGAGGGGATGCCTTCCGGGGCATTCCCAAGCTTAGTTTCATGGAACCTCCTTGAATATTACATTGGGGTGCCTTGGGCATTGATACGTCTCCGTCATATCTATAATTTTTTATTTTTCCATGCCAATATCCTACAACTTTCATATACTTTTGGCAACTTTTTATATTATTTTTGGAACTAACATATTGATCCAGTGCCCAGTGCCAGTTCATGTTTGTTGCATGTTTTTTGTTTCACAGAATATCCATATCAAACGGAGTCCAAACGGGATAAAAACTGACAGAGATTTTTTTTGGAATATATATGATTTTTGGAAAGAAAAATCCACGCGAGACGGTGCCCGAGGGGGCCACGAGGCTGGGGGCGCGCCCCTGACCCTTGTGGACACCCTGTAAGGCGGTTGGTGCCCTTCTTTCGCCGCAAGAAAGCTAATATCGGGATAGAGATCGTTGAGGGAGTCCTAAATTAGGGGGTCTCCGGACAGCCGGACTATATCCTTTGGCCGGACTGTTGGACTATGAAGATACAAGATTGAAGACTTTGTCCCGTGTCCGGATGGGACTCTCCTTGGCATGGAAGGCAAACTAGGCAATACGGATATGTAGATCTCCTCCCTTGTAACCGACCTTGTGTAACCCTAGCCCCCTCCAGTGTCTATATAAACCGGAGGGTTTAGTCCATAGGACAACATACAATCATACCATAGGCTAGCTTCTAGGTTTAGCCTCTGCGATCTCGTGGTAGATCAACTCTTGTAATACTCATATCATCAAGAACAATCAAGCAGGACGTAGGGTATTACCTCCATCAAGAGGGCCCGAACCTGGGTAAACATCGTGTCCCCTGCCTCCTATTACCATCCGCCTTAGACGCACAGTTTGGGACCCCCTACCCGAGATCCGCCGGTTTTGACACCGACATTGGTGCTTTCATTGAGAGTTCCACCATGTCGTCACCGTAAGGCTTGATGGCTCTTTCGATCATCAGTAGCGATGCGGTCCAGGGTGAGGTTTTCCTCCCCGGGCAGATCTTTGTATTCAGCGGCTTTGCACTGTGGGCCAATTCGCTTGGCCATCTGGAGCAGATCGAGAGCTACACCCCTGGCCATCAGGTCAGATTCAGAAACTTGAACTACACTGCCGACATCCACGGAGACTTGATCTTCGACGGATTCGAGCCCGTGTCAGGTGCGCAGCACAGTCACGACGAGCATGACGTAACTCTGCCGTCGGACAGTATTCGGGAGATCGCATCTACAACTGTTCCGACCATCAATCCGGAGCAAATCGCGCCATCCGAGAGCGGAGGGATAGACCCCGCCATGGAGGCCGCACTCTCAGTGACGATAGAGCCGGATACTGACTTCACCCCTTACGAGAGCCGTGTCGCCGAAGCACTGGATTCGTCTCCGGCCACGGACTCCGAGCCGCATGCATCCGCGTCCATCGAATCCGACTGGGCACCGATCATGGAGTTCACCTCCGCGGATATCTTTCAGCACGCACCTTTAGGCGATGTGCTAAATTCATTAAGGTCTCTCTCCTTGTCAGGAGAACCTTGGCCGAACTATGTCTGGCTAGAATGGGATGCGGACGACGAAGAAATTCGCTACCCACCCACCACCCACTTAGTAGCCACTGTCGGTGATTTAACCGACATGCTCGACTTCGACTCCGAAGACATCGACGGTATGGACGACGATGCAGGAGACGAACAGGAACCACCGCCACCTCATCATATGATATATATACATGGTGGACACCCCCAAAGAAGGCAATGGCGATGGGACAGCGGAAGATAACCCCTCTAAGAAGCAACCCAAGCGCCGACGTCAGCGGCGCCGCTCTAAGTCCCGCCACAGCAAAAGTAGTGATACCGGCACAGGAGATAATAACACTCCAGATAGTGCCGAAGACAACCACAATCCCCTCCAGCACGATGTAGAGTGGGAAGATGAACAGGCCAGCCCTCCAGAGCAGGCGGCAGATGGAGAACCAAAAGAGGACAATTACATGCCCCCCCTCCGAAGACGAGGTGAGCCTCGGCGACGAAGAATTTATTGTACCTGAGGATCCCGTCGAGCAGGAGCGCTTCAAGCGCCGGCTTATGGCCACAGCAAATAGCCTGAAGAAAAAGCAACAACAACTTCAAGCTGATCAAGACTTGCTAGCAGACAAATGGACCGAAGTCCTTGCGGCCGAGGAATACGAACTCGAGCGCCCCTCCAAGAGTTACCCAAAACGTAGGTTGCTACCTCACCTCGAGGAGGAAGCATTGAAACCTCCATCACAAGTGTACGATGCGGCTGACCAGCCACCGCGTGGCCGAGCCAGAGAGGCGTTTCTGCCTGAAGTTCAGCCTGCACCCCGCCGCCACTCAATCAAAAATACCAAGGCCCGGGGCAACACACGAGACGTATTGGACAGCAGAGGAAAACTTGCACCAAAGGTAAATCCGGTCGGGCCAAATATAGCAGACAAGACTCATATGAACTGCGTCGTGATATAGCCCGACACAGAGGCGCCGCACACCCCCTATGCTTCACTGGTGAAGTTATGGATCACGAATTCCCGGAGGGTTTTAAACTCGTAAATATCGAATCGTATGATGGTACAACAGATCCCGCTGTATGGATTGAGGATTTCCTCCTTCACATCCACATGGCTCGCGGTGACGATCTACATGCCATCAAGTACCTGCCACTCAAACTCAAAGGACCAGCTCAGCATTGGCTGAATAGATTGCCAGAGGACTCCATCGGCAGTTGGGAGGATTTGGAAGACGCATTCCTTGACAACTTCCAGGGCACTTATGTGCGACCACTAGATGCTGATGACTTGAGCCATATAACTCAGCAGCCAGGGGAATCGGCCAGGCAATTCTGTAGAGGCCCTAGCGGCATTCAAGCATAACATCCACGACGAGTGGCTTGCCCGCCACCTCGACCAGGAGAGGCCGAAGTCTATGGCAGCCCTCACGACACTCATGACCCACTTTTGCACGGGTGAGGATAGCCGGCTGGCTCGCAACAACAACACATCAAGGAATCCGGGCACTTCGAATACCAAAGATGCCAACGGCAGACCACATCGTAACAGACCAAAGCGCCGCAACAATGGCGATAACAACGATGATACGACAGTCAATGCCGGATTTAGAGGCTCTAGATCCGGTCAGCGCAAAAAGCCATTTAAAAGAAGTACTCCGGCTCCGTCCAGTTTGGATCGGATACTGGATCGCTCGTGTCAAATCCACGGCACCCCCGACAAGCCAACCAATCACACCAACAGAGAATGCTGGGTGTTCAAGTAGGCCGACAAGTTAAATGCCGAAAACATGGCCAAGGGGCTGCATAGTGATGACGAGGAGGAGCCCCGGCCGCCGAACACGGGAGGACAGAAGGGGTTCCCACCACAAGTGAAGACGGTGAACATGATATACGCAACCCACATTCCCAAGAGGGAGCGGAAGCGTGCACTAAGGGACATCTATGCGATGGAGCCCGTCGCCCTAAAGTTCAACCCATGGTCCACTTGTCCGATCACCTCTGATCGCAGGGACCACCCCACTAGTATCTGTCATGGAGGATCCGCCGCACTGGTCCTAGACCCCATCATCGACGGATTTCACCTCACTCGAGTCCTTATGGACGGCTGCAGCAGCCTGAACCTGCTCTATCAGGATACAGTGCAAAAAATGGGTATCGATCCCTCGAGGATCAAACCCACCAAAACCACCTTTAAGGGCGTCATCCCGGGTGTAGAGGCCCATTGCACAGGCTCAATCACACTGGAAGTGGTCTTCGGATCACCGAATAACTTCCGAAGCGAGGAGTTAATCTTCGATACCGTCCCGTTTCGCAGTGGCTATCACGCACTGCTCGGACGAACAGCATTTGCAAAATTTAATGCAGTACCGCATTACGCATACCTCAAGCTCAAGATGCCAAGACCTAGGGGTGTCATAACAGTAAATGGAAACACAGAACGCTCGCTCCGGATGGAAGAGCACACTACGGCCCTCGCAGCAGAAGCACAAAGCAGCCTTTTAAGGCAATCCACTAATTCGGCGTTACAGCCCCCGGACACCTTCAAGCGAGTCCGGAGTAAACTACAATAGGATCGCCTGGCACGTTCAGAGCTTGCCTAGCAATTCGGCCCCCGTCCCAGCCCCAGTCAAGCGACGAAATCCGTGCCATGTGTACCTAATTACGCATTGAAAATACCATGGACATAGGCGGGGGCATGATCAGGGCACGTCCCGCAATGCGGCTTAACCGCCCTAGGGGCTGTATACCTTTATCATTTCTTTTCTCTTTCAGGGCCTAACTCTCTGGATTCCCTTTCCTGCAGTACGATTGCCGGACACATTATGGGAAGGAACAATCAAGGCGGCAAGAAGCTAAGATGTACACGGGAACCCCCAGGTGGTCTCTAATAATAATTGATATACCCACTTTCTACTATCCATACACAGCTTGCCCTTGGATAGGACATTTCGAATAGTCCTACTTTCTACTTATTGCACTACTTGTACCAGTACGCTTCGACGTATTATTTAAATAACAATGCATAGCATTAGTCTATTATTGCATTATTTATCTTTTTTTTCTTATATGTCCATTTACGACAATCCGCACACGTATATTCGGGTACGGTTAGTACGCCAGGGGCTTTCGTTTACCCCATAATACGGCGCGAGAAGTCCGAACACTTTCGATAGTGCGGCACCCCGAACTTATAGCACTATATGCATCAGCTCCGAATCATGTCTTGGGTCAATAGTTGGGTTTGCCCGGCTCCCATGCTTTGGTACCTTACGTTCTGCTATATCAGCTAAGGTAGCGGTGGGATAACTACTGTGATTGTGTCCCGGTTCTTCCGGACGAGCACCTTAGTAGAGAAAGCCGAAAGCTGACTGTCGTGATAAGGCGAGAGACTGGTCGCTGTTTGAGAGGTCTCAAGTCCTTCAACACTTTTTCCGCTTCGGGCGAGGAGTCGGCCTTGCCCGGCTTAGGCATGTATAGCGCCCCAAATTCGGCCTTCCAAATACTAGGGGCTTCGCCAAGATTTAAAATTGTAGACTTCTATGGCTAAGTGAGAGTGATAAAGCCTTATAGTCCGATTGCCTGGTTTGTTGCGCTGAACACCTCCCTTCAAGGACCCAAAGTTGGGGTAAAGAGTGCTCAGGTTTATCCCGAACACCCCAGTACTAGTTACATGGGGGCAGAAGCTGACGACTAGCCAACTCTCAGATTTTATAAACGGCCGCACAGAAGGTAATATTTTAAATTAGAAAAGCGTTACATAGCGCACATGAACTTGTTTCACATTATAGGATCACATGAGCATGTTCATTAAAAAAATGCATCCCTGGCACATTCATCCGCCACAAGGCGGGAACCCTTCAGGACACTCTCATAATACATCTCGGGGCAGCGATGCTCCTTGCCCTCCGGCGGCCCCTCCTTCACCAGCTTCACGGCGTCCAGCTTCGCCCAGTGCACCTTCGCCCGGGCAAAAGCCCTGCACGCACCCTCGATGCAGATGGACCGCTTTATGACTTCAAGCCGTGGGCAGGCATCCAGAAGCCGCCTCACCAGACCGAAGTAGCTGCCGGACATGGGCTCGTCGGGCCACATCCAGACTATAAGGACCCTCATGGCCTATTCGGCCGCCTTGTGAAGCTCGACCAGTTGCTTCAGCTGGTCGCTCAAGGGCATTGGTGTTCGGTCCCAGTATACTGAGACCAGAACAACTTTTCCGTCAAGCTCCCCTCCTCAGCTCGGTAAAACTCCGTGACATCCAGTACACTGCGGGGAAGATCTGCGAACGCTCCTGGAGAGCTCCGAACTCGGGTAAGAAAAAGGAAAGTTTCCTTCACATGCTTACTTTGCATAATGAATGCCTTACCCGCTGCTATCTTCTTCATCGCATCAATCTCCCGCAGGGCCTTGTGGGCTTCAGCCCTTGGCGCTCCGGGCACTTTCAAGCGCCTGCGCGAGCTTGGACTCTCGCGTCTTCGAGTCAAGCTCCAAGGACTCGTGTTTTTTGGAGAGAACCTCGAGCTCTTGCTGCACCTCGCCCACTCGGGCTTCTTGCTTCTCCCGCTCGATGTGCTCCTTGGCCGCTTTGTCTTCGGCCTCGGACAACGCCTTCTTCAGGATCGCCACTTCGGTCGTGGCCCATGGCAAATTCATGATGATCCTATTATTTTACAACCGAACTTCTTTTCAAAGCGTAGACAAGGTATTGCTTACCTTTGCTCTCCTCGAGCTGGCTCTTGGTAAGGCCGAGCTCGTTCTCGGACCGCTCCAGGTCCAGCTTCAGTGCAGAGAACTCCGCAGTACGTGCGGCAGCGGCCAGCAGTGAAGCCTGCACATACACATAGACATATTCTGATTAGACTCCTGAGTCATCATGTGATCCTCTATTCGGCCTTTCTTCTCGAACGCCGAACAGAGCATCAGGGGCTACTATCTATGCGGTAATATTTTCTTATATTTTGATTGCTTACCTCAAAGCCTGTTAGGAAGCTGGCGCAAGCTTCGGTCAGTCCGTTTTTGGCGGACTAAACTTTCTCGATCACCGCACTCATGATAGTGCGGTGCTCTTCGTCGATGGAGGCGTTGTGAAGCGCTTCCAGCAAGTTGTCCGGTGCCTCTGGATGGACAGAGGAGACCGGCACGGGCGGCTGGCCCCCTTTAACGCGGGATCGCCTGCTGGAGTCCGGAACCATCGAAGATTCCGGCGCAGTGTTCGGCTAAGGGCCAAACTCGGAGCCCGTGGGAGTTTTGCTCCCTTTGTACCCAGGGTCCGGGAGTTCGCCTCGAGGCAACCCCAGGACCACCTCCCCTCGGCTCGGTGCCTTTCGAGACAACACCTCGACGTTGTCGGTAGGGTGAGGGATGGAGGCGGTCGGAAGAGAACCACTGCTCATATCTGACGAGTCCAATGAACCGCTCGACGAGGATACGTCGAGATGAGCTCGGGTCGGACTGCATAATCATGTTCGGCATGAGGAGAAGCAGTGCAATAAAACATACCATGAATTACTATGGTGTCCGGATACTTACAACTTCGCCAGGGGCTTGACCCTGGGTAGCCACTCATCGCCGCTGTAGGCAGCCATCGTGGAGCAGTCCGGAGGGAGGGTCCTTCCCTTCTTGGCCCCTTCGGCCTTCCCGGTTGGGTCGGCCTTCCTTTTCTTGTCTCCCCCGGCTGGGGGGGAGAGAACTTTCCTCCTCCTCCTCCTCCTCCTCCTCGTTTTCGTGGGAGGAGTGCGCGTCAGAGTCATCGGACGATGAGTTCGATACAACCTTGCGTCGGAGACCCTTTCGGGTCCCCGTGGCCTTCTTCTTGGTCTTCTTCACCGGCACCTCGTAAGGTGCCGGAGCCAGCATCTCCGTTAGGGGAGCATCTGCAGGATCTTCAAGCAGGGGGGCTGGGCAATCGAGCTGCTCCACTGTCTTTCTCCAGTCATGTTAATGGCATGGGAGCTTAGATCCCGCACATCATTGAACTAGGGCAAATAAATACCCTGTCAGATACAAAAACTTACCAGATTGGCATGGCGCTTTGTGCTGAGTCCGCGGTCCTTGGTGAGGGAAGGAGGTACCTCGGCGCCCTTGAACAACACCCTCCAGACGTCCTTGTGCGTCGTGTCGTAGAGCTCTCGCTATGTCTGGTGTTGGGCCGGGTCGAGCTCCCACAAATTGAATGCCCGTCGTTGATACGGGAGAATCCGGCGAAAGAGCATGACCTGGACCACCTTGACGAGCTTGATTTTCTTGCTCATCATGTTCCTCATGCAGGTTTGGAGTCCGGTCAGCTCTACCGAGGAACCCTAGGACAGGCCCTTCTCTTTCCAGGAAGTGAGCCGCGTGGGGATTCCGAATCGAAATTTGGGGGCCGCCACCCAGTTGGTGTCGCATGGCTCGGTGATGTAGAACCACCCCGATTGCCACCCCTTTATGGTCTCCACATAGGAGCCTTCGAGCCAGGTGACGTTAGGCATTTTTCCCACCATGGTGCCTCAGCACTCTGCTTGATGGCCGACCACCACCTTCGGTTTAACATTGAAGGTCTTCAGCCACAGGCCGAAGTGGGGCCTGATGCGGAGGAAGGCCTCGCACACAACGATAAACATCGAGATGTCGAGGATGAAATTGGGGGCCAGATCATGAAAATCTAGCCTGTAGTAGAACATGAGCCCGCGGACAAATGGGTGGAGGGGAAATCCCAGTCCGCGGACGAAGTGGGTAAGAAAAACTACCCTCTCATGGGGTTCGGGCATAGGGATGAGCTGCCCTGCATCTGGTAGCCGGTGCGGATATCCGCGGCCAGGTATCCGTCTTCCCGTAACTTTGTGATGTTCTCTTCTGTGACAGAGGAGACCATCCACTTGCCTCCCGCTCCGAACATGCTTGGAGTGGTTTGAGAAGAAAGACGCGAACTTGGGTGCTGGAGCTCGAGTGTGCGAGAAGGGGTAAGCAAGGAGGAAGAAGGCATCGGTAAAAAAGGGTGAATCTTTGTCCCTTTATGGGGGCGGAAGAGGCGATGCGCCTCCCCACTTGCCTGGTAAAATCGCTTATTCCACAAACGCTGTAATTGATGGCACGGTTGGGTTACCCACGTCCGTATTGATGAGAATCCCGTAATAAGGGGGACACGATCTCTGCTTTGACAAGACGTGTCAAGAAAACCGCCTCGCGATATTTGCGGTGCTGGTTGAGAAAAAGGTTCAAATAATGACCGGGCCATGACATGATGTCCTGTTGTCAAAACGTGTCAGCGGATTAGATTTGTGGAAATATTATTCTCTCTACGGTGATGTGTGGAACTTGTTTTGCATAGCCGGACACTATCTGTGGGTTCAAAATCTTCTATGGAGTATTCGGATGAGGAACCCGCCTTGCAATGCCGAAGACAAATCTGCGCGCCGCACTCATCGTCATTGAAGCCTAGTTCAGGGGCTACTGAGGGAGTCCTGAATTAGGGGGTCTCCGGACAGCCGGACTATATCCTTTGGCCGAACTGTTGGACTATGAAGATACAAGATTGAAGACTTCGTCCCGTGTCCGGATGGGACTCTCCTTGGCATGGAAGGCAATCTACGCAATACGGATATGTAGATCTCCTCCCTTGTAACCGACCTTGTGTAACCCTAGCCCCCTTCGGTGTCTATATAAACCGGAGGGTTTAGTCCGTAGGACAACATACAATCATACCATAGGCTAGCTTCTAGGGTTTAGCCTCTATGATCTCGTGGTAGATCAACTCTTGTAATACTCATATCATCAAGAACAATCAAGCAGGATGTAGGGTATTACCTCCATCAAGAGGGCCCGAACCTGGGTAAACATCGTGTCCCCTGCCTCCTGTTACCATCCGCCTTAGACGCACAGTTCGGCACTCCCTACCCAAGATCCGCCGGTTTGGACACCGACAATCTTGTTAAAATTTCAGCCCAATCGGAGTTACGGATCTCCGGGAATTTAAGAAACGGTGAAAGGAAAGAATCTGGGAATGCAGAAACAGAGAGAGACAGAGAGACAGATCCAATCTGGGAGGGGCTCTCGCCCCTCCCATGCCATGGAGACCAAGGACCAGAGGGGAAACCCTTCTCCCATCTAGGGAGGAGGTCAAGGAAGAAGAAGAAGGAGGGGGGGGGGTTCTCTCCCCCTCGCTTCCTGTGGCACCGGAGTGCCACCGGGGGCCATCATCATCACCGCAATCTTCACCAACAACTTCACCGCCATCATCACCAACTCTTCCCCCCTCTATGCAGCGGTGTAACCTCTCTCTTACACATTGTAATCTCTACTTAAACATGGTGCTCAATGCTATATATTATTTCCCAATGATGTATGGCTATCCTATGATGTTTGAGTAGATCCGTTTTGTCCTATGGGCTATTTGATGATCAAGATTGGTTTGAGTTGCATGTTTTATTATTGGTGCTGTCCTATGGTGCTCTCCGTGTCGCGCAAGCGTGAGGGATTCCCGCTGTAGGGTTTCCAATATGTTCATGATTTGCTTATGGTGGGTGGCGTGAGTGAAAGAAGCACAGACCCGAGTAAGTAGGTTGTTTGCGTATGGGATAAAGAGGACTTGATACTTTAATGTTATGGTTGGGTTTTACCTTAATGATCTTTAGTAGTTGCGGATGCTTTCTAGAGTTCCAATCATAAGTGCATATGATCCAAGTAGAGAAAGTATGTTAGCTTATGCCTCTCCCTCAAATAAAATTGCAATAATGATTACCGGTCTAGTTATCGATTGCCTAGGGACAAATAACTTTCTCGTAACAAAAAGCTCTTTACTAAAACTAACTTCATTGTGCCTTTACCTAAACAGCCCCTACTTTTTATTTACTTGCTCTTTATTATCTTGCAAACCTATCCAACAACACCTACAAAGTACTTCTAGTTTCATACTTGTTCTAGGTAAAGCGAACGTCAAGCGTGCGTAGAGTTGTATCGGTGGTCGATAGAACTTTAGGGAATATTTGTTCTGCCTTTAGCTCCTCGTTGGGTTCGACACTGTTACTTATCGAAAACTGTTGCGATCCCCTATACTTTTGGGTTATCAAGACCTTTTTCTGGCGCCGTTGCCGGGGAGCAATAGCGTGGGGTGAATATTCTCGTGTGTGCTTGTTTGCTTTATCACTAAGTAAATTTTATTTGTTGTTCTTAGTTGTTTTCTATCTTTAGTTATGGGTAGGAAACGCAAAATACCAAAAAAATTAGTTGTACCTACTGAACCAATGGTTGAAGAACCACTCAAAATCTATCACACTGCTGAAGCTTTTTACTTGGATCATCTTCGATCCCTATGTGCTCGTGCTAAAACCCAACTAGCTTAGTTGAGGGCAAATCTTTAGATGAGCATGCTTGTTATGTGCGACACCGAATATCTGAAAAGGGAAAATTTTACTGGGTCAAATTCATCGTTTGCAATGCTATGCTTGGAATTTATGCGGAATATATGATATTACTTGTTCTTCTGAAAACCCTAAGAAACACCTTCCCTGCCAATGTGAGTTTATTGATAATGGAATCGTATCTTCGTATGCTAAGGGTGTTTACAATTACTATGATGTTCAACAAATTGAAGAATTTGTTGCTTTCAAGGGTGCTTATGAAATTACTTCTTTGATTGAAAAGTATGATGCTACTCTTTACAAATCTGAAAATTTTGCCATACTTAAATATTGCTATGATAATTATGCTTCTAATGCCTATGTTGAACCATATATTGAGGACTACTCCACTGTCCAAGAAAAGACTAATATTTTGCAGGAGTCTATGGAAGAAGAAATTGATGAAACTGTGAGCTCATTGGATGAAAAAGATGAGGAGGAGAGCGAAGAACAAAAGGAGGAAGAGCGGATTAGCTACCCGTGCCCACCTTCTAATGAGAGTAACTCTTCAACTCATACATTGTTTAATTTCCCTTCGTGCTTACCGAAGGATGATTGCTATGATGATTGTTATGATCCCGTTGATTCTCTTGAAATATCCCTTTTTGATGATGCTTGCTGTGCTTGTGGCCAAGATGCCAATATGAATTATGCTTATGGAGATGAACTTGCTATAGTTCCTTACGTTAAACATGAAATTGCTGCTATTGCACCCACACATGATAGTCCTATTATCTTTTTGAATTCTCCCGACTACACTATATCGGAGAAGTTTGCCCTTATTAAGGATTATATTGATGGGTTGCCTTTTACCATTGCACATGATGATTTTGATGAATATAATATGCATGTGTTTGCTGCTCCTACTTGCAATTATTATGAGAGAGGAACTATATCTCCACCTCTCTATGTTTCCAATACGATAAAATTGCAAGAAACTGTTTATACTATGCATTGGCCTTTACTATGTGTGCATGAATTGTTCTTTTATGACATGCCGATGCATAGAAAGAGAGTTAGACTTCGTTGTTACATGATGTATGTTACTTTGTGCTCACTACTAAATTACAAATCATTGTTGATTAAAATTGGCTTTGATATACCTTGGGATCCAGGTGGATTCATTACTTGAGCACTTTATGCCTAGCTTAATGGTTTTAAAGAAAGTGCTGCCAGGGAGACAACCTGGAAGTTTTAGAGAGTCATTTATTTCTGTTGAGTGCTTTTTTATAGTTTAAAAAACAACAAAAATAAAGAGGGGAACCCAAAACTTTTTCAAAAAGGAAAGTAAAAGTGAGAAAGACAAGCATTGTTGAAGTGGGAGAGCTCCTTGAACTTTGTTCATGCTCACGGCAACCTTGTGAATCTTGATTACAGAAACTTTTCAACAGAAATAATTATCCCCTTGTACAATTCCATTGTATAATAAAAATAATGTGCCAAGGTTTGCCATTAGGATGTTTACATTTGCTTGATGGTTTGTACGGTGCAGGACAGAAACTTTGGCTGTAGTGCGCGATTTTACATTTTTAGTTGGAACGTCAAACGGTTCAGATTCATTTTTCACTGTCTTCCTATACAAATTTTTTATTTTTCCTAATTTTGGTAGAAACTTTCAAGTATCAGAAGTATGGTGAATGTTCAGATTATTACAGACTTTTTTCTGTTTTAGACAGATTCTGTTTTTGATGCATAGTTTGCTTGTTTTGATGAAACTATCAATTTAAATTAGTGGATTAAGCCATGAAAAAGTTATACTGCAGAAGACACAATGCAAAAACAAAATATGAATTGGTTTGCAACAATACTTAGAGTAGTGATTTTCTTTATTATACTAACGGATCTTACCGAGTTTTCTGTTGAAGTTTTGTGTGGATGAAGTGTTCGATGATCAAGAAGGTCTCGATGTGAGAAGAAGGAAGAGAGGCAAGAGCCCAAGCTTGGGGATGCCCGAGGCACCCCAAGGAAATATTCAAGGAGACTCAAGTGTCTAAGCTTGGGGATGCCCCAGAAGGCATCCCCTCTTTCTTCAACAAGTATCGGTATGTTTTCGAATTTGTTTCGATCATGTAATATGTGCACTCTTGGAGCATCTTTTGCATTTAGTTTTCATTTTTGTTTTATGCACCATGCTGGTATGAGATGGTCCTTGGTTGATTTATAGAATGCGCTATGCACTTCCCTTATATCTTTTGAGTATGGCTTTATAGAATGCTTCATGTGCTTCGCTTATATCATTTGAAGTTTGGATTGCCTGTTTCTCTTTACATAGAAAACCACCATTTGTAGAATTCTCTTTTGCTTCACTTATATTTGTTAGAGCGTGGGTGAGGGGAGTCCTGGATTAGGGGGTGCCTGGATAGCCGAACTATACCTTCGACCGGACTCCTGGACTATGAAGATACAAGATTGAAGACTTCGTCCCGTGTCCGGAAGGGACTTTCCTTGGCGTGGAAGGCAAGCTTGGCGATACGGATATGTAGATCTCCTACCATTGTAACCGACTCTGTGTAACCCTAGCCCTCTCCGGTGTCTATATAAACCGGAGGGTTTTAGTCCATAGGAGGAACAACAATCATACCATAGGCTAGCTTCTAGGGTTTAGCCTCTCTGATCTCGTGGTAGATCTACTCTTCTAATACCCATATCATCAATATTAATCAAGCAGGACGTAGGGTTTTACCTCCATCAAGAGGGCCCGAACCTGGGTAAAACATCGTGTCCCCTGCCTCCTGTTACCATCCGGCCTAGACGCACAGCTCGGGACCCCCTACCCGAGATCCGCTGGTTTTGACACCGACATTGGTGCTTTCATTGAGAGTTCCTCTGTGTCGTCACTTTTAGGCCCGATGGCTTCTCCGATCATCAACAGCGATGCGATCCAGGGTGAGACTTTTCTCCCCGGACAGATCTTCGTATTCGGCGGCTTTGCACTGTGGGACAATTCGCTTGGTCATCTGGAGCAGATCGAAAGCTACGCCTGTGGCCATCAGGTCAGATTTGGAAGTTTGAACTACACGGCCGACATCCGTGGAGATTTGATCTTCGACGGATTCGAGCCACAGCCGAGCGCGCCGCACTGTCACGATGGGCATGATTTAGCTCTTCCGCCGAACAGTGCCCTGGAAGCCGCACCTGTGTCCGCTCTGACCCCTAGCTCGGAGCCGATCACACCAATCGAGGATGGGTGGTTAGACACCGCCTCGGGGGCTGCAATCTCTACGGCGGTCGAGCCGAACACCAGCCCTATTCTCTACGAAGCCCGTGACTCCAAGGAGCCGGACTCCTCTCCAGACTCCGAGCCCTCCGCGCCTCGACCGATCGAACCTGATTGGGCGCCGATCATGGAGCTCACCGCCGTGGACATCTTTCAGCACTCGCCCTTCGGCGATATTCTAAATTCACTAAAGTCTCTCTCTTTGTTAGGAGAGCCCTGGCCGGACTATGGTCAGCAAGGTTGGGATGCGGATGATGAAGAAATTCAAAGCCCACCGACCACCCACTTCGTAGCCACTATCGATGATTTAACCGACATGCTCGACTTCGACTCCGAAGACATCAACAGTATGGACGCCGATGTAGGAGACGATCAAGAACCAGCGCCTATAGGGCACTGGAAAGCCACCTCGTCGTATGATATATACATGGTGGATACCCCAAAAGAAGGCAATGGCGATGGAACAGCGGAGGATGACCCCTCCAAGAAGCATCCTAAGCGCCGGCGTCAGCGGCGCCGCTCTAAATCCCGCCAAAACAAAAACGGTGATTCCGGCACGGGAGATAATAACACCCCGGACAGTGCCGAAGACAACCAACTCCAGCAAGATTCAACACAGGAGGACAGAGAAGCCAGCCCTCATGAGAGAGCGGCGGACAGAGAGGTCGAGGACGATAATTATATGCCTCCCTCCGAAGACGAGGTAAGCCTCGACGACGACGAATTTGTCGTGCCAGAGGATCCCGTCGAACAAGAGCGTTTCAAACACAGGCTTATGGACACGGCGAGTAGCCTCAAGAAAAAATAGCAACAGCTTAGAGCTGATCAAGATTTGCTAGCCAACAGATGGACTGAAGTCCTTGCGGCCGAAGAGTATGAACTCGAACGCCCCTCCAAGAGCTTCCCAAAGCGCAGGTTTCTACCCCAATTAGAGGAGGAAGCACCTAAACCTACATCACCAGCGCATGATGCGGCCGACCGGCCACCCCGTGGCCGCGACAGAGAGGCCTCTCGGCCCTCCACTCAAGCCACACCCTAGTGCCGCTCAAAAAATACCAAGGCATGGGAAAATGTGCCAGACCTGCGAGACATATTAGAGGACAAGGCAAGGCAAACAAGATCGATCTACGGATCACGTGGGTGCCCCACGGCACGAGACGGTACTCGTCACGCCGGATACAGTAAATCTGGTCGGGCTGAACACAGTAGACAAAGCTCGTTTGAGTTGCGTCGTGATATAGCCCAATACAGAGGCGCCGCACACCCACTATGCTTCACAGATGAAGTAATGGATCATCAAATCCCCGAGGGTTTCAAACCCGTGAACAACGAATCATACGATGGCACAACAGATCCTGCGGTATGGATCGAGGACTATCTCCTTCATATCCACATGGCCCGCGGTGATGACCTACACGCTATCAAATACCTCACACTCAAGCTTAAAGGACCAGCTCGGCATTGGCTTAACAGCTTGCCAGTAGAATCAATTGGTTGTTGGGAGGACCTGGAAGCCGCATTCCTCGACAATTTCCAGGGCACTTATGTGCGACCACCAGACGCCAATGACCTAAGCCACATAATTCAGCAGCCAGAGGAATCGGCCAGACAATTCTGGACACGGTTCCTAACCAAGAAAAATCAAATTGTCGACTGTCCGGACGCAGAGGCCCTAGCAGCCTTCAAGCATAACATCCGCGAGGAGTGGCTTGCACGGCACCTAGGACAGGAAAAGCCGAAATCTATGGCAGCCCTCACGACACTTATGACCCGCTTTTGCGCGGGAGAAGACAGCTGGCTAGCTCGCAGCAATAACATGACCAAGAGCCCTGGTATTCGGATACCAAGGACAGCAGTGGCAGGTCGCGTCGCAACAAGCAAAAGCGCTGCATTAACGGCGACAACGCTGAGGATACGACAGTTAATGCCGGATTCAGAGGCTCTAAACCCGGTCAGCGGAAAAAGCAATTCAAAAGAAATACTACGAGCCCGTCCAGTTTGGACCGAATACTCGACCTCTCATGCCAAATACATGGCACCCCCGAAAAACCAGCCAATCACACCAGCAGGGATTGTTGGGTGTTCAAGCAGGCAGGCAAGTTAAATGCCGAAAGCAGAGACAAGGGGCTGCATAGCGATGACAAGGAGGAGCCCCGGCCGCTGAACAACGGTGGACATAAAGGTTTTCCCCCACAAGTACAGACGGTGAACATGATATACGCAACCCACGTCCCCAAGAGGGAGCGGAAGCGTGTGCTAAGGGACGTATACGCGATGGCGCCACTCGCCCCAAAGTTCAACCCATGGTCTTCCTGCCCGATCACTTTTGATCGAAGGGACCACCCCACTAGCATCCGTCATGGCGGATTCACCGCATTGGTTCTAGACCCAATTATTGACGGATTTCACCTCACTAGAGTCCTTATGGACGGCGGCAGCAGCCTGAACCTGCTTTATCAGGATACGGTGCGGAAAATGGGCCCACCAGAACGACCTTTAAAGGCGTCATACCAGGTGTAGAAGCCAACTGTATAGGCTCAGTTACACTTGAAGTGGTCTTCGGATCTCCGGATAATTTCCGAAGCGAGGAGTTAATCTTCGACATAGTCCCGTTCCGCAGTGGCTATCACGCACTGCTCGGGCGAACCGCATTTGCCAAGTTCAATGCGCCGCACTATGCATACCTCAAGCTCAAGATGTCAGGCCCTCGAGGCATCATCACGGTCAATGGAAACACCGAACGCTCTCTCCGAACGGAGGAGCATACGGTGGCTATCGCAGCGGAAGTACAAAGCAGCCTCTCAAGGCAATTCTCCAGTCCGGCCATTAAACGTCTGGACACCGTCAAGCGCGCCTGGAGTAACCTACACCAAGACCGCCCGGCACGTTCAGAGCAAGCGTAACAATGCGGCCCCAACCCCAGCCCTCGCGAACTTGCGAAACCAGTGCTGCGCGTACATAACTACGCTCTGGAAATACCATGGGCACAGGGGGAGGGGCACCATCACGGCACACCCAAAACGCGGCTTAAACCGCACTAGGGGCTGCCGATTTCTTAATTTTCTCTTATTTTCAGGACTCCATTCTTCGGAAGGCTTGTCCGGCAGTACAATTACCGCAAAAACGATACAACCAGGGAAGCAGAAAGGTACGCCGCACTACGGAACTCTAAGGTTGTCTCTATGACGAGCAGTATACCTGTTCCGCATAATATTCCACAGCTCGCCCCTGGAAAGGACATATTTGATAGTCCCATCTTTTGCTTATCGCACTATTTGTATCGTCCTGCTTTGATCGCAGCCTTTTTTAAATAAACAATGCATAGCTTCCGTCTATTATTGCATTACTCTTTTTTACGAATGTATATTCATTAATGACATGTTGCACCCATACACTTTGGTACGGCCAATACGCCAGGGGCTTAAGTACCCCACAACATGGTGTAAGCAGTCCGAACACTTTCACAAGTGCGGCACCCCGAACTTATAGCATTATATGCATCGGCTCCGAATCATGTCTTGGGTCAATAGTTGGGTTTGCCCGGCTCCTATGTTTTGGTACCTTACGTTCCGTTATATCGGCTAAGGTAGCACTAGGAGAACTACTGCGATTGTGCCCCAGTTGAGCTGGGCTAAGTACCTCAGTAGAGAATGTTGGGTTTCATAGTAATTTCAAAAAAATTCCTACGCACACGCAAGATCATGGTGATGCATAGCAACAAGAGGGGGAGTATGATCTACATACCTAGTAGATCGACAACGGAAGCGTTTGGTTGATGTAGTCGTACGTCTCCACGATCCGACCGATCAAGCACCGAAACTACGGCACCTCCGAGTTCTAGCACACGTTCAGCTCGATGACGATCCCCGGACTCCGATCCAGCAAAGTGTCGGGAAAAAGTTCCGTCAGCACGACGGCGTGGTGACGATCTTGACGTACTACTGCTGCAGGGCTTCGCCTAAGCACCGCTACAATATTATCGAGAACTATGGTGGCTGGGGGCGCCGCACACGGCTAAGGAATAGATCACGTGGATCAACTTGTGTGTCTCTGGGGTGCCCCTGCCTTTGTATATAAAGGACTAAAGGGGGGAAGGCTGGCCGGCCAAGGAGGGCGCGCCAGGAGAGTCCTACTCCCTCTGGGAGTAGGATTCCCCTCCGCAATCCTAGTTGGAATAGGATTCGCGGAGGGGGGAAAGAGAGAGAGGAGCCGACCCCCTCTCCTTTTCCTATTCGGACTAAGGGAGGGGAGGGGCGCGCGGCCCATGTAGGGCTGCCTCTTCTCTTTTCCACTAAGGCCCATCATGGCCCATTTAGCTCCCGGGGGGTTCCGGTAACCTCCCGGTACTCCGGTAAAATCCCGATTTCACCCGAAACACTTCCGGTATCCAAACATAGGCTTCCAATATATCAATCTTTATGTCTCGACCATTTCGAGACTCCTCGTCATGTCCGTGATCACATCTTGGACTCCGAACAAACTTCGGTACATCAAAATGTATAAACTCATAATATAACTGTCATCGTAACCTTAAGCGTGCGGACCCTACGAGTTCGAGAACAATGTAGACATGACCGAGAAATGTCTCCGGTCAATAACCAATAGCGGAACCTGGATGCTCATATTTGCTCCTACATATTCTATGAAGATCTTTATCGGTCAGACCGCACAACAACATACGTTGTTCCCTTTGTCATCGGTATGTTACTTGCCCGAGATTCGATCGTCGGTATCTTAATACCTAGTTCAATCTCGTTACCGGCAAGTCTCTTTACTCATTCCGTAATACATCATCTCACAACTAACTCATTAGTTGCAATGCTTGCAAGGCTTATGTGATGTGCATTACCGAGAGGGCCCAGAGATACCTCTCCGACAACCGGAGTGACAAATCCTAATCTCGAAATACGCCAACCCAACATGTACCTTTGGGGACACCTGTAGAGCTCCTTTATAATCACCCAGTTACGTTGTGACGTTTGGTAGCACACAAAGTGTTCCTCCGGCAAACGGGAGTTGCATAATCTCATAGTCATAGGAACATGTATAAGTCATGAAGAAAGCAATAGCAACATACTAAACGATCGGGTGCTAAGCTAATGGAATGTGTCATGTCAATCACACCATTCTCCTAATGATGTGATCCCGTTAATCAAATAACAACTCTTTTGTTTATGGTTAGGAAACATAACCATCTTCGATTAACGAGCTAGTCAAGTAGAGGCATACTAGTGACACTATGTTTGTCTATGTATTCACACAAGTATTATGTTTCCGGTTAATACAATTCTAGCATGAATAATAAACATTTATCATGATATAAGGCAATAAATAATAGCTTTATTATTGCCTCTAGGGCATATTTCCTTCAGTCTCCCACTTGCACTGGAGTCAATAATCTAGTTCACATCGCCATGTGATTTAACAGCAATAGTTCACATCACCATGTGATTAACACCCATAGTTCACATCGATATGTGATCAACACCCAAAGGGTTTACTAGAGTCAGTAATCTAGTTCACATCGCTATGTGATTAACACCCAAAGAGTACTAAGGTGTGATCATTTTTTGCTTGTGAGATAATTTTAGTCAACGGGTCTATCACATTCAGATCCGTAAGTATTTTGCGAATTTCTATGTCAACAATGCTCTGCACGGAGCTACTCTAGCTTATTGCTCCCACTTTCAATATGTATCCAGATTGAGACTTAGAATCATCTGGATCAGTGTCAAAAACTTGCATCGACGTAACCCTTTACGACGAACCTCTTTGTCACGTCCATAATCGAGAAACATATGCTTATTTCACTAAGGATAATTCTGACCACTATCTAGTGATCTACTCCTAGATCACTATTGTACTCCCTTGCCAAATCAGTGCAGGGTATACAATAGATCTGGTACACAGTATGACATACTTTATAGAACCTATGGCCAAGGCATAGGGAATGACTTTCATTCTCTTTCTATCTTCTGCCGTGGTCGGGCTTTGAGTCTTACTCAACTTCACACCTTGTAATACAGGCAAGAACTCTTTCTTTGACTGCTCCATTTTGAACTACTTCAAAATCTTGTCAAGGTATGTACTCATTGAAAAAACTTATCAAGCGTCTTGATCTATCTCTATAGATCTTGATACTCAATATGTAAGCAGCTTTACCGAGGTCTTTCTTTGAAAAACTCCTTTCAAATATTCCTTTATGCTTTCCAGAAAATTATACATTATTTCCGATCAACAATATGTTGTTCACATATACTTATCAGAAATGTTGTTGTGCTCCCACTCACTTTCTTGTAAATACAGGCTTCACCGCAAGTCTGTATAAAACTATATGCTTTGATCAACTTATCAAAGCTTATATTCCAACTCCGAGATTCTTGCACCAGTCCATAGATGGATCGCTGGAGCTTGCATATTTAGTTAACACCTTTAGGATCGACAAAACCTTCTAGTTGCATCGTATACAACTCTTCTTTAGTAAATCCATTAAGGAATGTAGTTTTGTTTATCCATTTGCCAGATTTCATAAAATGCGGCAATTTCTAACATGATTCGGACAGACTTAAGCATAGATACGAGTGAGAAAATCTCATCGTAGTCAACACCTTGAACTTGTCGAAAACCTTTTGCGACAATTCTAGCTTTGTAGATAGTAACACTACTATCAGCGTCCGTCTTCCTCTTGAAGATCCATTTATTTTCTATGGCTTGCCGCTCATCGGGCAAATCCATCAAAGTCCATACTTTGTTCTCATACATGGATCATATCTCAGATTTCATGGCCTCAAACCATTTCGCGGAATCTGGGCTCATCATCGCTTCCTCATAGTTCGCAAGTTCGTCATGGTCTAGTAACATGACTTCCAGAACAGGATTACCGTACCACCTGGTGCGGATCTCACTCTGGTTTACCTACGAGATTTGGTAGTAACTTGATCTGAAGTTACATGATCATCATGATTAGCTTCCTCACTAATTGGTGTAGTAGTCACAGGAACAGATTTCTGTGATGAACTACTTTCCAATAAGGGAGCAGGTACATTTACCTCATCAAGTTCTACTTTCCTCCCACTTACTTCTTTCGAGAGAAACTCCTTCTCTAGAAAAACTCCGAATTTAGCAACAAAAGTCTTGCCTTCGGATTTGTGATAGAAGGTGTACCCAACAGTCTCCTTTGGGTATCCTATGAAGACATATTTCTCCGATTTGGGTTTGAGCTTATTAGGATGAAACTTTTTCATATAAGCATCACAACCCCAAACTTTAAGAAACGACAACTTTGGTTTCTTGCCAAACCACAGTTCAGATTGTGTCATCTCAACGGACTTAGATGGTGCCCTATTTAACGTGAATGCAGCTGTCTCTAATGCATAACCCCAAAACGATAGTGGTAGATCGGTAAGAGACATCATAGATCGCACCATATCTAATAAAGTACGGTCATGACATTCGGACACACCATTACACTATGGTGTTCCAGGTGGCGTGAGTAGTGAAACTATTTCACATTGTTTTAATTGAAGACCAAACTCGTAACTCAAATATTTTACCTCTGTGATCATATCATAGAAACTTTTATTTTCTTGTCACGATGATTTTCCACTTCACTCTGAAATTCTTTGAACTTTTCAAATATTTCAGACTTGTGTTTCATTAAGTAGATATACCCATATCTGCTCAAATCATCTGTGAAGGTCAGAAAATAATGATACCCGCCGCGAGCCTCAACACTCATCGGATCTCATACATCAGTATGTATTATTTCCAATAAGTCAGTTGCTCACTCCATAGTTCCGGAGAACGGAGTTTTAGTCATCTTGCCCATGAGGCATGGTTCACAAGCATCAACTGATTCATAATCAAGTGATTCCAAAAACCCATTAGCATGGAGTTTCTTCATGCGCTTTACACCAATATGACCTAAACGGCAGTGCCACAAATAAGTTGCACTATCATTATTAACTTTGCATCTTTTGGTTTCAATATTATGATTATGTGTATCACTATGATCGAGATCCAACGAACTATTTTCATTGGGTGTGTAACCATATAAGGTTTTATTCATGTAAGCAGAACAACAATTTATTCTCTTACTTAAATGAATAACCGTATTACAATAAACATGATCAAATCATATTCATTCTCAACGCAAACACCAAATAACACTTATTCAGGTTCAACACTAATCCCGAAAGTATAGGGAGTGTGCGATGATGATCATATCAATCTTGGAACCACTTCCAACACACATCGTCACTTCACCCTTAACTAGTCTCTGTTTATTCTGCAACTCCCGTTTCGAGTTACTAATCTTAGCAACTGAACTAGTATCAAATACTGAGGGGTTGCTATAAACACTAGTAAAGTACACATCAATAACATGTATATCAAATATACTTATGTTCACTTTGCCATCCTTCTTATCTGCCAATCACTTGGGGTAGTTCCGCTTCCAGTGACCAGTCCCTTTGTAGTACAAACACTTAGTCTCGGGCTTAGGACCAGACTTGGGCTTCTTCACTTGAGCAGCAACTTGCTTGCTGTTCTTCTTGAAGTTCCCCTTCTTCCCTCTGCCCTTTTCTTGAAACTAGTGGTCTTGTCTACCATCAACACTTGATGTTTTTCTCAATTTCTACCTTCGTCAATTTCCGCATTACGAAGAGCTTGGGAATCGTTTCTGTTATCCCTTGCATATCATAGTTCATCACGAAGTTCTACTAACTTGGTGATGGTGACTAGAGAATTCTGTCAATCACTATCTTATCTGGAAGATTAACTCCCACTTAATTCAAGCGATTGTAGTACTCAGACAATCTGAGCACATGCTCACTAGTTGAGCGATTCTCCTCCATCTTTTGGCTATAGAACTTGTTGGAGACTTCATATCTCTCAACTCGGTATTTGCTTGAAATATTAACTTCAACTCCTGGAACATCTCATATGCTCCATGACGTTCAAAACGTCTTTGAAGTCCCGATTCTAAGCCATTAAGCATGGTGCACTAAACTATCAAGTAGTTATCATATTGAGCTAGCCAAACGTTCATAATGTCTGCATCTGCTCCTGCAATAGGTCCGTCACCTAGCGGTGCATCAAGGACATAATTCTTCTGTGCAGCAATGAGGATAAACCTCAGATCACGGATCCAATCCGCATCATTGCTACTAACATCTTTCAACACAATTTTTCTCTAGGAACATATCAAAATAAACACAGGGAAGCAACAACGCGAGCTATTGATCTACAACATAATTTGCAAAATACTACTAGGACTAAGTTCATAATAAATTTAAGTTCAATTAATCATATTACTTAAGAACTCCCACTTAGATAGACATCCCTCTAATCCTCTAAGTGATCACGTGATCCAAATCAACTAAACCATGTCCGATCATCACGTGAGATGGATTAGTTTCAATGGTGAACATCACTATGTTGATCATATCTACTATATGATTCACGCTCGACCTTTCGGTCTCCATGTTCCGAGGCCATATCTGTATATGCTTGGCTCGTCAAGTATAACCTGAGTATTCCGCGTGTGCAACTGTTTTGCACCCGTTGTATTTGAACGTAGAGCCTATCACACCCGATCATCACGTGGTGTCTCAGCATGAAGAACTTTCGCAATGGTGCATACTCAGGGAGAACACTTCTTGATAATTAGTGAGAGATCGTCTTAAAATGCTACCGTCAAACTAAGCAAAATAAGATGTATAAAAGATAAACATCATATGCAATTAAAATATGTGACATGATATGGCCATCATCATCTTGTGCCTTTGATCTCAATCTCCAAAGTACTGTCATGATCTCTATCGTCACAGGCATGACACCATGATCTCCATCATCTTGATCTATATCAATGTGTCGTCACACGGTCGTCTCGCCAACTATTGCTCTTGCAACTATTGCTATCGCATAGCGATAAAGTAAAGCAATTATTTGGCGCTTGCATCTTATGCAATAAAGAGACAACCATAAGGCTTTTGCCAGTTGCCGATAACTTTAACAAAACATGATCATCTCATACAACAACTTATATCTCATCACATTTTGACCATATCACATCACAACATGCCTTGCAAAAATAAGTTAGACGTCCTCTACTTTGTTGTTGCAAGTTTTACGTGGCTGCTACGGGCTTAAGCAAGAACCAGTCTTACCTACGCATCAAAACCACAACGATAGTTTGTCAAGTTGGTGTTGTTTTAACCTTCGCAAGGACCGGGCGTAGCCACACTCGGTTCAACTAAAGTTGGAGAAACTGTCACCCGCTAGCCACCTTTGTGCAAAGAACGCCGGGAGAACCGGTCTCGCCTAAGCGTACGCGTAATGTCGGTCCGGGCCGCTTCGTCCAACAATACCGCCGAACCAAAGTATGACATGCTGGTAAGCAGTATGACTTATATCGCCCACAACTCACTTGTGTTCTACTCGTGCATATAACATCAACATATAAAACCTAGGCTCTGATACCACTGTTGGGTTTCGTAGTAATTTCAAAAAAATTCCTACGCACACGCAAGATCATGGTGATGCATAGCAACGAGAGGGGGCGTATGATCTACATACCTAGTAGATCGACAACGGAAGCGTTTGGTTGATGTAGTCGTACGTCTCCATGATCCGACCGATCAAGCACCGAAACTACGGCACCTCCGAGTTCTAGCACACGTTCAGCTCGATGACGATCCCCGGACTCCGATCCAGCAAAGTGTCGGGGAAGAGTTCCGTCAGCACGACGGCGTGGTGACGATCTTGACGTACTACTGCTGCAGGGCTTCGCCTAAGCACCGCTACAATATTATCGAGGACTATGGTGGCTGGGGGCGCCGCACACGGCTAAGGAATAGATCACGTGGATCAACTTGTGTGTCTCTGGGGTGCCCCTACCTCTGTATATAAAGGACTAAAGGGGGGAAGGCTGGCCGGTCAAGGAGGGCGCGCCAGGAGAGTCCTACTCCCTCTGGGAGTAGGATTCCCCTCCCCAATCCTAGTTGGAATAGGATTCGCGGAGGGGGGAAAAGAGAGAGAGGGGCCGGCCCCCTCTCCTTGTCCTATTCGGACTAAGGGAGGGGAGGGGCGCGCGGCCCATGTAGGGCTGCCTCTTCTCTTTTCCACTAAGGCCCATCATGGCCCATTTAGCTCCCGGGGGGTTCCGGTAACCTCCCGGTACTCCGGTAAAATCCCGATTTCACCCGGAACACTTCCGGTATCCAAACATAGGCTTACAATATATCAATATTTATGTCTCGACCATTTTGAGACTCCTCGTCATTTCCGTGATCACATCCTGGACTCCGAACAAACTTCGGTACATCAAAATGTATAAACTCATAATATAACTGTCACCGTAACCTTAAGCGTGCGGACCCTACGGGTTCGAGAACAATGTAGACATGACCGAGACATGTCTTCGGTCAATAACCAATAGCGGAACCTGGATGCTCATATTGGCTCCTACATATTCTACGAAGATCTTTATCGGTCAGACCGCACAACAACATACGTTGTTCCCTTTGTCATCGGTATGTTACTTGCCCGAGATTCGATCGTCGGTATCTTCATACCTAGTTCAATCTCGTTATCGGCAAGTCTCTTTACTCGTTCCGTAATACATCATCTCACAACTAACTCATTAGTTGCAATGCTTGCAAGGCTTATGTGATGTGCATTACCGAGAGGGCCCAGAGATACCTCTCCGACAATCAGAGTGACAAATCCTAATCTCGAAATACGCCAACCCAACATGTACCTTTGGAGACACCTGTAGAGCTCCTTTATAATCACCCAGTTACGTTGTGACGTTTGGTAGCACACAAAGTGTTCCTCCGGCAAACGGGAGTTGCATAATCTGATAGTCATAGGAACATGTATAAGTCATGAAGAAAGCAATAGCAACATACTAAACGATCGGGTGCTAAGCTAATGGAATGGGTCATGTCAATCACATCATTCTCCTAATGATGTGATCCCATTAATCAAATAACAACTCTTTTGTTTATGGTTAGGAAACATAACCATCTTCGATTAACGAGCTAGTCAAGTAGAGGCATACTAGTGACACTCTGTTTGTCTATGTATTCACATAAGTATTATGTTTCCGGTTAATACAATTCTAGCATGAATAATAAACATTTATCATGATATGAGGAAATAAATAATAGCTTTATTATTGCCTCTAGGGCATATTTCCTTGAGAGAAAGCTAAAACTGACCGTCATGATGAGGCGAGAGTTGGTCGCTGTTCGAGAGGTTTTCGAGTCCCTAAAGACTTATGCCGCTTAGAGCGAGGAGTCGGCTTTGTCCGGCCTAGGCGTGGATAGCGCCCCGAACTCGGTCTTCCGAACACTAGGGGCTTCGCCGAAATTTAAAATTATAGAATTCTATGGCTAAGTGAGAGTGTTCAAGCATTATAGTCCGATTGCCTTGTTCGTTGCGTTGAGCGCCTCCCTCGAAGGACCCAAGAATGGGAAAAAGAGCGCTCATGTTTATCCCGAACACCCCAGCACTTGTGCCATGGGGGCAGAAGCCGACGACTCGCCATCTCTCAAATTTGATAAACGGCCACACAGAAGGTAATATTTTAAATTCAAAAGGCATTGCTTAGCGCACATGAACAAGTTTTCAGCGCACAGGACAAAACGAGCAAGTTTACTGAAAAATTACATTCATGGAACATTCATCCGCCACAAGGCGGGCACCCTTCAGAACGCCCTCATAATACATCTCAGGCTTGCGATGCTCCTTGCCCGGCGGTGGCCCATCCTTCACAAGCTTCTCAGCATCCAGCTTGCCCCAGTGCACCTTCGCACAGGCAAGCGCCCTACGGGCACCCTCGATGCATACGGAGCGCTTGTTGACTTCGAGCCTTGGACAGACCTCCACCAGCCGCCTCACCAGCCCGAAGTAGCTCCCAGGCATGGCCTCTCTAGGCCATAGCTGGACCATGAGGCCCTTCATGGCCTGTTCGGCCACCTTATGGAGCTTGACCAGCTGTTTTAGCTGGTCGCTTAAGGGCACCGGGTGTTCGGCCTCAGCATACTAAGACCAGAACACCTTCTCCGTCGAGCTTCCCTCCTCGGCTCGGTAGAAGGCGGCGGCATCTGACACGCTACGGGGCAAGTCTGCAAATGCTCCTGGAGAGCTCCGGATTCGGGTAAGTGACAAGTAATTCACTTTTACGTGCTTGCTTTGCATAAAGAATGTCTTACCCGCCGCTATCTTTTTTATTGCCTCAACCTCTTGTAGGGCCTTCTGGGCTTCGGCCTTGGCAGACTTGGCATCTTCAATGGCCGCCGCGAGCTCAGACTCTCGCATCTTCGAGTCAAGCTCCAAACTGTCATGTTTTTTCATGAGAGCCTGGAGCTCTTGCTGCACCTCGCCAACCTGCGTCTCATGCTTCTCCCGCTCGATGCGCTCCGTGGCCGCCCTCTTTTCGTCCTCGGATAGCACTTGCTTAAGGGTCGCCACCTCAGTTGTGGCCCCTACAATAGCCGCGTTAATCCTGTCACTTTTTGCAATTGCACCTTTCACATATTTCAATAAGGTATTCCTTACCTTCCTTCTCCTCGAGCCGCTGCTTGGCTAGGCCGAGCTCTTGCTCGGACCGCTCGAGGTTCTGCTTCAGCGTATCCACCTCCGCAGTCAGTGCGGCGGAGACCAGCAGCGAAGCCTGCATACGCATATTGACTTGTTTATGTTAGACTCTTGCGAATGTTATTAGATCCTCTATTCGGCTTTTCTTTCCGAACGCCGAACAGAGCATCAGGGGCTACTGTCTATGCGGTAATATTTTTACATATTCTTTACTTACCTCAAAGCCTGTTAGAAGGCTGGCACATGCTTCAGTCAGTCCGCTCTTGGCGGACTGAACCTTCTGGATCACCGCACTCATAATACTGCGGTGCTCCTTGTCGATGGAGGCACCGTTAAGCGTCTCCAGCAATTTGCTCGGTGCCTCTGGTTGGACGGAGGTCACCGGCTCGTTAGGCTTGCTCCTCTTGGAAGGAGGCTGCCTACCGGAGTCCGGAACCGTTGAAGGTTCCGGCGCGGTGTCCGGCTCAAGGCCGGACTTGGAGCCCTTGGGGGTTCTATCCCCTTTACGCCTGGAGTCTGGGAGGTTGCCTTGCGGCGCCTCCAGGACCACCTCCTCCTGGCTTGGAACCGGTTGGGACGCCATCTCGGCGCCGTCCGTAGGGTGGGGGGAGGAAGCCGTCGGAAGCGAATTCACATCCGACGAATCCAGGGAGCCGCTCGACGACTCGTCGAGCCCGGCCTTCGGCGGACTGCACAATCATGTTTGACGTAAGGAAAAGCTGTGCAATGGGGGAGTACTATGAATCACTCTGGTATACGGATACTTACGATCTTGCCAGGGGCATGGCCCTGTGCGGCCACTCCTATTCACTGTCGTCGGTGTTGGTGGAGTAGTCCGGAGGAGGGGTCTTCCCCCTCTTGGACCCTTCGGCCTCCCCGGTTGGGGCGGACTTCCTTTTCTTCCCTCCCCTCGCTGGAGGGGGAGAGGTCTCTTCTTCCTCCTCCTCGTCTTCATGGGAGGAGTGCGCCTTGGAGTCGTCGGATGATGAATCCGACACCTCCTGGCGCCGGGCACTCTTTCGAGTCCCCGTGGCCTTCTTCTTGGCCTTCTTCTCCGGCACCACGTAGGGTGCCGGAGCCAGCAGCTTCGCCAAGCGAGCGTCCGCTGGGCCTTCGGGCAAAGGAGCCGGATAGTTGATCTGTCCGGACGTCTCCTGCTAATCCTGTCAAAGGTAAGGGAGCTTAGATCCCGCATGGAATCAAACTATGAAAATCTAATACCCTGTAAAAGGTAAAAACAGCTTACCAGACGAGCGTGACGCTGCATTCTCAATCCGCGATCCTCGATAGCGGATGCGGGGGCCTCGGCGCCCTTGAAAAGCACCTTCCAGGCATCTTCGTATGTCGTGTCGAAGAGCCTGCTCAAAGTTCGGTGCCACGCCGGGTCAAACTCCCACAGGCTGAAAGCCCGTTGTTGACACGGGAGGATCCGGCGGATGAGCATAACCTGGACTACGTTGACAAGTTTGAGCTTCCTGTCCACCAGGGTTTGGACGCATGTTTGGAGTCCAATCAGCTCTCCTTTTTTACCCCATGACAGGCCCGTCTCTTTCCAGGAGGCGAGCCGCATAGGGGGTCCGGATTGGAACTCGGGGGCTGCGACCCATTCATGATCGCGCGGCTCGGTGATGTAAAACCACCCCGACTGCCACCCCTTTAGGGGTTCCACGAAGGAGCCCTCGAACCATA
This sequence comes from Triticum dicoccoides, assembly GCF_002162155.2. Taxonomy (NCBI): domain Eukaryota; kingdom Viridiplantae; phylum Streptophyta; class Magnoliopsida; order Poales; family Poaceae; genus Triticum; species Triticum dicoccoides. The sequence goes on from NC_041390.1 coordinate 611,737,308, forward strand.
GGACGTTGGGCATCTTGCCCACCATGGCGCCTCCGCATTCCGCTTGGGTGCCGCGCACCACCTTCGGCTTGACATTGAAAGTCTTGAGCCATAAGCCGAAATGGGGGCGGATGCGGAAGAAAGCCTCGCACACGACGATAAACACCGAGATGTTGAGGACAAAGTTCGGGGCCACATCATGGAAATCCAGGCCATAGTAGAAGATGAGCCCCCGGACAAATGGGTGGAGAGGGAAGCCCAGTCCGCAGAGGAAATGGGGGAGGAACACCACCCTCTCATGGGGCCTAGGGGTGGGGATGAGCTGCCCCTCTTCGGGAAGCCGGTGCGCAATGTCGTTAGACAAGTATCCGGCCTTCCTCAGTCTTTTGATGTGTCCTTCCGTGACGGAGGAGACCATCCACTTGCCTCCCGCTCCGGACATGGCTGGAGAAGGTTGAGGTGGGGTGTGCGGACTTGGGCGCTGGAGCTCGAGTGCACGGAAATGGATAGGCAAAGGAGGAAGAAGGCGTGGATGAAAAGGTGGATCCTTATCCCCTTATATGGGCGGACGCGACTATGCGCCCCCACCAGCCTGGTAAAACTCGCTTATCTCCCAAGCGTCGTAGTCAATGGCGCGGTTGGGTTACCCACACCCGTATTGATGAGAATCCCGAAATAAGGGGACACGATCTCTGCTTTAACAAGACGTGCCAAGGAAACTGCCTCGCTAAACGCGCTGAGGTGGGACAGTAAAACGATTTGACTAAAGACTTGGCCGTGGTGTGATGTCACGCTATGGAATACGTCAGCAGATTAGATTTGTGTAAATATTATTCTCTCTATGGCAATATGTGGAAACTTATTTTGCAGAGCTGGACACTACCTTTGTGTTCAAAATCTTCTATGAAGTATTTGGAGGAGGAACCCGCCTTGCAATGCCGAAGACAATCTGCGCGCCAGACTCGTCGTCATTGAAGCCTGGTTCAGGGGCTACTGAGGGAGTCCTGGATTAGGGGGTGTCCGGATAGCCGGACTATACCTTCGGCCGGACTCCTGGACTATGAAGATACAAGATTGAAGACTTCGTCCCGTGTCCGGAAGGGACTTTCCTTGGCGTGGAAGGCAAGCTTGGCGATACGGATATGTAGATCTCCTACCATTGTAACCGACTCTGTGTAACCCTAGCCCTCTCCGGTGTCTATATAAACTAGAGGGTTTTAGTCCATAGGAGGAACAACAATCATACCATAGGCTAGCTTCTAGGGTTTAGCCTCTCTGATCTCGTGGTAGATCTACTCTTCTAATACCCATATCATCAATATTAATCAAGCGGGATGTAGGGTTTTACCTCCATCAAGAGGGCCCGAACCTGGGTAAAACATCGTGTCCCCTGCCTCCTGTTACCATCCGGCCTAGACGCACAGTTCGGGACCCCCTACCCGAGATCCGCCGGTTTTGACACTGACTATGGGCATATCTTTTGTAGAAAGAATTAAACCCTCTTGCTTCACTTATATCTATTTAGAGAGATGACATGAATTGGTCATTCACATGGTTAGTCATAAAATCCTACATAAAACTTGTAGATCACTGAATATGATATGTTTGATTCCTTGCAATAGTTTTGCGATATAAAGATGGTGATATTAGATTCTTGCTAGTGGGTAGTTGTGGATTAGTAGAAATACTTGTGTTGAGGTTTGTGATTCCCGTAGCATGCACGTATGGTGAACCGTGATGTAATGAAGTCGGAGCATGAGGTATTTATTGATTGTATTCCTTATGAGTGGCGGTCGGGGACGAGCGATGGTCTTTTCCTACCAATCTATCCCCCTAGGGGCATGCGTAGTAGTACTTTGCTTCGAGGGCTAATAAACTTTTGCAATAAGTATGTGAGTTCTTTATGACTAATGTAGAGTCCATGGATTATACGCACTCTCTGCCTTCCATCATTGCTAGCCTCTCTAGTATCGCGCAACTTTCGCCGGTACCATAAACCCACCATATACCTTCTTCAAAACAGCCACCATACCTACCTATTATGTCATTTCCATAGCCATTCCGAGATATATTGCCATGCAACCTCCATCATCATCATATACATGACTTGAGCATTCATTGTCATATTGCTTTGGATGATCGTAAGATAGCTAGCATGATATTTTTATGGCTTGTCCATTTTTTGATGTCATTGCTATGCTAGATCATTGCACATCCCGGTACACCGCCGGAGGCATTCATATAGAGTCATATCTTTGTTCTAGATATCGAGTTGTAATATTGAGTTGTAAGTAAATAAAAGTGTGATGATCATCATTAATAGAGCATTGTCCCAAAAAAAGAAAGGCCAAAAAAAGGAAAGGCCAAATAAAAAAGAAAGGCAAAAAAATAAAAAATAAGGCCAAATAAAAAAATCAAAAAATAAAAAATAAAAGGGCAATGTTACTATCCTTTTACTACACTTGTGCTTCAAAGTAGCACCATGTTCTTCATATAGAGAGTCTCTTGAGTTATCACTTTCATATACTAGTGGGAATTTTCATTATAGAACTTGGCTTGTATATTCCGATGATGGGCTTCCTCAAATGCCCGAGGTCTTCATGAGCAAGCAAGTTGGTTGCACACCCACTTAGTTTTCAGTCTGAGCTTTAATACACTTATAGCTCTTAGTGAATCCATTGCATGGCAATCCCTACTCACTCACATTGATATCTATTGATGGGCATCTCCATATCCCATTGATATGCCTAGTTGATGTGAGACTATCTTCTCCTTTTTGTCTTCTCCATAACCACCATTCTATTCCACCTATAGTGCTATATCCATGGCTCACGCTCATGTATTGCGTTAGGGTTGAAAATGCTGAAGCGAGTTAAAAAGTATGAACCAATTGCTCGGCTTGTCATCGGGGTTGTGCATGATGTGAATATTTTGTGTGGTGAAGATGGAGCATAGCCAGACTATATGATTTTGTAGGGATAGCTTTCTTTGGACTTGTTATTTTTAAAAAACATGATTGCTTTATTAGTGGGCTTGAAGTATTATTATTTTTATGTCAAATGATAGACTATTTCTGTGAATCACTTGTGTCTTAATATTCATGCCATTATTAGATATGTGATCAAGATTATGCTAGGTAGCATTCCAGATCAAAAATTATTATTTTTTATCATTTACCTACTCGAGGACGAGCAGGAATTAAGCTTGGGGATGCTGATACGTCTCCGTCGTATCTATAATTTTTGATTGTTCCATGCCAATATTCTACAACTTTCATATACTTTTGACAACTTTTTATACTATTTTTGGGACTAACATATTGATCTAGTGCCCAGTGCCAGTTCCTGTTTGTTGCATGTTTTTTGTTTCGCAGAATATCCATATCAAACGGAGTCCAAAGGGGATAAAAACTGACGGATATTTTTTGGAATATATATGATTTTTGGAAATAAAAATCCACGCGAGACGGTGCCCGAGGGGGCCACGAGGCAGGGGGGCGCCCCAGGGGGGCACGTGCGCCCTGACCCTTGTGGACACCTCGTAAGGTGGTTGGTGCCCTTCTTTTGCCGCAAGAAAGCTAATATCCGGATAGAGATTGTGTTAAAATTTCAGCCCAATCGGAGTTACAGATCTCTGGGAATATAAGAAACGGTGAAAGGGAAGAATCTGGGAACGCAGAAACAGAGAGAGACAGAGAGACAGATCCAATCTCGGAGGGTCTCTCGCCCCTCCCATGCCATGGAGACCAAGGACCAGAGGGGAAACCCTTCTACCATCTAGGGAGGAGATGAAGGATGAAGAAGAAGGATGGGGACTCTCTCCCCCTCGCTTCCGGTGGCACCGGAGTGCCACCGGGGGCCATCATCATCACCGCAATCTTCACCAACAACTTCACCGCCATCATCACCAACTCTTCCCCCCTCTATGCAGCAGTGTAACCTCTCTCTTACCCGCTGTAATCTCTACTTAAATATGATGCTCAACGCTATATATTATTTCCAAATGATGTATGGCTATCCTATGATGTTTGAGTAGATCCGTTTTGTCCTATGGACTATTTGATGATCAAGATTGGTTTGAGTTGCATGTTTTATTATTGGTGCTATCCTATGGTGCTCTCCGTGTCGCGCAAGCATGAGGGATCCCCACTATAGGGTGTTGCAATACGTTCATGATTTGCTTATAGTGGGTTGTGTGAGTGACTGAAACACAAACCCGAGTAAGGGGGTTGTTGCGTATGGGATAAAGAGGACTTGATGCTTTAATGCTATGGTTGTGTTTTACCTTAATGATCTTTAGTAGTTGCGGATGCTTGCTAGAGTTCCAATCATAAGTGCATATGATCCAAGTAGAGAAAGTTTGTTAGATTATGCCTCTTCCTCATATAAAATTGCAATAATGATTACCGGTCTAGTTATCGATTGCCTAGGGACTAATAACTTTCTCGTAACAACAAGCTCTCTACTAAACCCAACTTAGTTGTGTCTTTATCTAAACAGCCCCTACTTTTTATTTACGTAATCATTATTATCTTGCAAACCTATCCAACAACACCTATAAAGTACTTCTAGTTTCATACTTGTTCTACGTAAAGCGAACGTCAAGCGTGCGTAGAGTTGTATCGGTGGTCGATAGAACTTGAGGGAATATTTGTTCTGCCTTTAGCTCCTCGTTGGGTTCGACACTCTTACTTATCGAAAACTGTTGTGATCCCCTATACTTGTGGGTTATCAGGCATCCCCAAGATTAGGGTCTTATAACCTCTGATTCTCCTCATATCGACATCTCACACAAAACTTGAAAACTTCAATCAAACAAAACTTAACGGAACTTCGTGAGATAGGTTAGTATGAGAAAGAGCAAACCATTTCACTTTGGTACTGTCAAAGACAAGATTCATAATTGTTTCCACACAATTCCTATTGTATCATATCATTTCCACAATTTATATTGAGATATATAAGCCATAGAAACTCGAAAACAACCAAACTATGCATTGAAAACAGAATCTGTCAAAAACAGAATAGTCTGTAGTAATTTGTACTCCAACCATACTTATGCTACTCCAAAAATTCTAAAAAATAGGAAAATCTTCTATTAATCTTCTTCAAAAAGAATCAGAATTTTATCATGCTTCTGTTAAAAATGATAATTGTTTTCCTGAGCACAAAATTTTCTGTTTTTCAGCAAGATCAAATCAACTATCATCGTAAGCCATCCCAAAGGTCTTACTTGGCCCTTTATTGAAACAAAAGCAATAAAACATGATTACTATAGTAGCCTAATCATGTGAACACACAAATACAGTAGGTAAAAGTGTTGAGCTGTCTCCCAACAAGTGCTTTTCTTTAATGCCTTTTAGAAAGGCATGATGATTTCAATGATGCTCGCATAAAAGTTAAGAATTGAAACATAAAGAGAGCATCATGAAGCATATGACTAGCACATTTAGGTCTAACCCACTTCCTATGCATAGGGATTTTGTGAGCAAACAACTTATGGGAACAAGAATCAACTAGCATAGGAAGGCAAAACAAGTGCAACTTCGAAACAATCAACACATAGAGAAGAAACTTGATATTATTGAGATATGTAAGAGCATAAGTTCCTTCCTCATAATAATTTCCAGAAACATCATGAATGGATTCAAAAATATAACTATCACATATATCACTCTTTTCATGATGCACAATCATAGAAGATTTATCACTCTTTATGGCATACATGTCATCATAATAATCATCATAGATAGCAACTTTATTGTCATAGTCAATTGAAACCTCCTCCAAAATAGTGGATGTATCACTAAATAAAGTCATGACATCTCCAAATCCACTTTCATCAATATTGTAATAAGATTCAACACCCTCCAAAATAGTGGGATCACTACTACCTAGAGTTGACACTCTTCCAAACCCACTTTTATCAATGTAATCATCATAAATAGGAGGCATGCTATCATCGTAATAAATTTTCTTATCGAGAGTAGAAGGAATCAAAGGATCATATTCATTAAGCAAAGCATCCCCAAGCTTAGGACAAGCATTATTTCCAGCAAATAAATCTTCAAACATATCATACTCATTAAGCAAAGCATCCCCAAGCTTGTGGTTTTGCATATCATCACAATCATTCTTATCAATAGCATGAATGGCACCAATAGTATAGCAAACATTATTATCATATTCTTCCAAGCAAGTGCTAAAAAGATTTTCAAGATCATAAGGGATATCATTGTCTTCCCAATCATAATCATTACAACAAGTAGTAGGTATCACAAAATCATACTCAATATCATCATCCTCCATCAACATATTTGATTCACTTTCATGAGGCACAATGGTGATGGGAGGAACATTATTTGGGAGAGATACCTTTTTACCTTTATTATTTCTTCTTTTCTTCTTCTTCACCACATCATGTGTGGGTTTAATTAATTTTTTAAAGCTTCTTGTTGAAGAGATTGATTGGATGGGAAGCTCCTCCTCGTTACCTGATTCATCATAATAAACAGTAGGAGGGTATTGGGAAATATTTTCCCTTTCATTAGTACTCTCTTCATATTCCATTTGTTTTCTTATCTTTAGGTAGTTGGCAATATAAGGATTCTCAATGCAATTTGTCGCACAAAACATATAAATTTCCTCTAGATCAAAATCAAGAAATCTCTCGAGATTAAATTTTGGAAAACCCTTAGTTATACGTTTCATTTCTTCATACCCCAAAACAAGACTAAGCTCTTTATGATGCTCAAGGGTAATCAAGTTATCACAATTTTTGGACACGATTTGATCATGAAAGAATTTGCGTTGGAGATTTAAATGACCATGTTCATTGCAAAGTTCACAAGGATGACAAAAAAATTACATCTTTCAGCACAATCATCTAGCCTCTATTGCAACTTTCTTGTTTATAAATATTTATCCTTCTTACAAAATCTATCTTCCCTTTTTGGTGTGCAACTACACTCCCAATACACTCCGCAAAAATTGATATGCTTATAAGAAACATTTTTGTCATGACTTGTGCAATAAACATTAGCATTTTGGATATTCATAGAATTTATACTAACAACATTGCAATCATGCTCATCATTCAAATATTTTGTGCTAAACATTTTAATGACTTCTTCTTCTAACAATTGAGCAGAATTTTCCAAACCATCATTTTGAAGAAAGATATTATAAAGATGATCAATAATATGATGCAACCTGAATTTCATTTTTTATGCAGTTTTATTTTATAAACCAAACTACTGATAAAACAAGAAACTAAAAGATTCAATTTTAAGATCTAAAGATATACCTTCAAGCATTCACCTCGCCGGCAACGGCATGAGAAGCTTGATGTCTACTATGCAACTTTATTCTTGTAGGCACGTGTTGGGCCTCCAAGAGCAGAGTTTTGTAGGACAGTAGCAATTTTCCCTCAAGTGGATTACCTAACGTTTATCAATCCATGAGAGGTGTAGGATGAAGATGGTCTCTCTCAAACGACCCTGCAACCAAATACAAGAAATCTCTTGTGTCCCCAACACACCCAATACAATGGCAAATTATATAGGTGCACTAGTTCGGCGAAGAGATGGTGATAAAAGTGTAATATTGAAGGTAGAAATATATCTTTAAAATCTGCATAAATAAAACAGCAAGGTAGCAAATAGTAAACGGGCACAAAAATGGTATTACAATGCTTAAAAACAAGGCCTAGGGTCCGTACTTTCACTAGTGCAATCTCTCAACAATGCTAATATAATTGGATCGTATAACCGTCCCTCAACGTGGAACGAAGAATCACTCCAAAGTTCCTATCTAGCGGAGAACATAAGACGGATTTTTTTTGTAGGGTACGAAACCACCTCAAAGCTATTCTTTCCGATCAATCTATCCTAGAGTTCGTACTAAAATTACACGAAGCTATACTTTCGAGTCGATCTAACCAAGAGTTAGTACTAAAATAACAGCAAAGCAAATTCAGATTCATAATATTCATTCCAACACAAAGAACTTCAAAGAATGCCCCACGATTTCTACCAGAGAAACAAAAGACAAGAACATGCATCAACCCCTATGCGTAGATTACCCCAATGTCACCTCGGAATCCACGAGTTGAGTGCCAAAACATATATCAAGTGAATTAATACGATACCCCATTGTCACCACGAGTATTCATATGCAAGACATATATCAAGTGCTCTCAAATCCATAAAATTATTCAATCCGATAACAACGAAATCTCAAAGGGAAAAACTCAATTCATCATAACATGATAGAGAGGGGAAAACACCATATGATCTGACTATATTAACAAAGACCACGATGCATTAAGATCGTGACATCTCAAGAACACGAGAGAGAGAGAGAGAGAGAGAGAGATTAAACACATAGCTACCGGTACAAACCCTCAACCCCGAGGGTGGACTACTCCCTCCTCATCGTGGTGGCCGTCGGGATGATGAAGATGGCCACCAGTGATGATTCCCCCTCTGGCAGGGTGTTGGAAAGGGTCTAGATTGGTTTTCGTTGGCTACAGAGGCCTACGGCAGCGAACTTCTGATCTAGGTTAACCCCCAAGGGTTTTGAAATATTTGGAATTTTCTAGGGTAAAGAGGGGGTGCAGGAGGCCACCGAGGTGGGCACAACCCACCTTGGCGCGCTTGGGCCCAGGCGCGCCCTGGTGGGTTGTGCCCCCCCTCGAGGCACCCCCCAGGTGCTGCTCTGCCCCATCGGGAGTCTTCTAGTCCATAAAAAATCCACAAAAAGTTTCGTGGTGTTTGGACTCCGTTTGATATTGATTTCCTGCGATGTAAAAAACAAGCAAAAAATAGCAACTGGCACTGGGCACTGGGTCAATAGGTTAGTGAAAGTGCAACTATCCCTAGGTGGTTTTGGTAATTCCTAACAACATATAGCTCATTGAGCTAATGCTACTTCAAGATTAATATCTCAGGAAAGCTCAATGATTGGCATGGCATGGATGAGAAAAGTGGACCCCTCAAAATGCTAAGGACAAAGGATTGGCTCAAGCTCAAAGCTCAAGACTCTACATTTTTGTATTTTAGTGATCCAAGATCACATTGAGTCTGTAGGAAAAGCCAATACTATCAAGGAGGGATGAGGTGTTGCTTAATGAGCCTCTTGCTCAAAATGCTTAGTGATATGCTCCAAAACCCTCAACTACTTTCTCACATCCACATATGACCTAAACCAAAAGTCAAACTCAGCCCACCGATTATTTCTATCCGGCACCACCGAGTTTCAAATGTCATAGCCACTGCCACAAACCCTAGGCAAATTGGTCTCACCGATAGGGATCTCGGTCTCACCGAGATGGGATTGTAATCTCTCTGTTTCCCTTCGTAACATTTCGGTCTCACCGAGATGAGTGATCGGTCCTACCGAGATTGAAATGTAAACTCTCTGTTTTCCCTTCGTAACGTTTCGGTCTCACCAAAATGAGCGACCGGTCCCACCGAGTTTACCTGACCAACTCTCTGGTTAGCTTATTACCAAAATCGGTCTCACCGAGTTTGTGTAATCGTACTCACTGAGATTACGTTATGCCCTAACCCTAATCACATCGGTCCTACCGAGTTGCATGTTGGTCCCATCGAAAACCCTAATGGTCGCTAGCTTTGCTGAATCGGTCCGACCGAGTTTAACTATTCGGTCCCACCGAGTTTGGAAAGTTATGTGTAACGGTTAGATTTTGTGTGGAGGCTATATATACCCCTCCACCTCCTCTTCATTCGTGGAGAGAGCCATCAGAACAAACCTACACTTCCAACCTATATTTTCTGAGAGAGAACCACCTACACTTGTGTTGAGACCAAGATATTCCAGTCCTACCATATGAATCTTGATCTCTAGCCTTCCCAAGTTGCTTTCCACTCAAATCTTATTTCCACAAAATCCAAATCCTGTGAGAGAGACTTGAGTGTTGGGGAGTCTATCATTTGAAGCACAAGAGCAAGGAGTTCATCATCAACACACCATTTGTTACTTCTTGGAGAATGGTGTCTCCTAGATTGGCTAGGTGTCCCTTGGGAGCCTCCGACAAGACTGTGGATTTGAACCGAGGAGTTTGTAAGGGCAAGGAGATCGCCTACTTCGTGAAGATCTACCGCTAGTGAGGCAAGTCCTTCATGGGCGATGGCCATGGTGGGATAGACAAGGTTGCTTCTTCATGGACCCTTGATACGTCTCCAACGTATCTATAATTTTTGATTGCTTCATGCTATATTATCTACTGCTTTGCACATTATTGGGCTTTATTATCCACTTTTATATTATTTTTGGGACTAACCTATTAACCGGAGGCCCAGCCCAGAATTGCTATTTTTTGCCTGTTTTAGGGTTTCGAAGAAAAGGAATATCAAACGGAGTCCAAACGGAATGAAACCTTCGGGAACGTGATTTTCTCAATGAACAAGACCCGGGAGACTTGGACCCTATGTCAAGAAAGAAAAGATGAGGCCACGTGGTAGGGGGCGCGCCTACCCCCCCACCCCAGGCGCGCCCTCCACCCTCGTGGGCCCCCTGTTGCTCCACCGACGTACTCCTTCCTCCTATATATATCCATGTACCCCCAAACGATCAGAACATGAGCCAAAACCCTAATTCCACCGCTGTAACTTTATGTATCCACGAGATCCCATCTTGGGGTCTGTTCCGGAGCTCTGTCGGAGGGGGCATCGATCACGGAGGGCTTCTACATCAACACCATAGCCTCTCCGATGAAGTGTGAGTAGTTTACCTCAGACCTATGGGTCCATAGTTAGTAGCTAGATGGCTTCTTCTCTCTTTTTGGATCTCAATACAATGTTCTCCCCCTCTCTTGTGGAGATCTATTCGATGGAATCTTCTTTTTGCGGTGTGTTTGTTGAGACCGATGAATTGTGGGTTTATGATCAAGTCTATCTATGAACAATATTTGAATCTGTCCCTCTACATCATGTCATCTTGCTTAAGATGGGGTTTTCTTCATATTGCATGAGTCTATCCCTCTACATCATGTCATCTTGCTTAAGGTGTTACTCTATCTTTAACTTAATACTCTAGATGCATGCTGGATAGTGGTCGATGAGTGGAGTAATAGTAGTAGATGCAGGCAGGAGTCGGTCTACTTGTCTCGGACGTGATGCCTATATACATGATCATACCTAGATATTCTCATAACTATGCTCAATTCTGTCAATTGCTCAACAGTAATTTGTTCGCCCACCCTAGAATACTTATGGTCTTGAGAGAAGCCACTAGTGAAATCTATGGCCCCCGGGTCTATCTTTATCATATTAATCTCCTACTACTTAGTTATTTCCTTTGCTATTTACTTTGCCTTTATTTTACTTTGCATCTTTATCATAAAAATACCAAAAATATTATCTTATCATATCTATCAGATCTCACTCTCATAAGTGGCCCTACAGGGATTGACAACCCCTATTTGCGTTGGTTGCGAGGATTTATTTGTTTTGTGTAGGTGCGAGGGACTCGCGCGTAGCCTCCTACTGGATTGATACCTTGGTTCTCAAAAACTAAGGGAAATACTTACGCTACTTTGCTGCATCATCCCTTCCTCTTCGGGGAAAACCAACGCAGTGCTCAAGAGGTAGCAACCCTTCATGGGTGGAGCCCTCCGTGGACTCGCGCAACCGTTACCCTTCGTGGGTTGAAGTCTCCATCAATGTGGATGCACGATAGCACCACCTATCGGAACCACAACAAAACATCCATGTCTCCAATTGCGTTTGAATCCTCCAAACCCTTCCCTTTACATTCTTGCAAGTTGCATGCTTTACTTTCCGCTGCTCATATACTCTTTGCATGCTTGCTTGAATTGTGTTAAGATTTCTTGACTTGTTCAAAGTTGCTAAAATCTACCAAGAACTAAAATTGGGAAAAGGCTAGATTTTTATTTGGTCAAGTAGTCTAATCACCCCCCCCTCTAGACATACTTTCCATCCTACAAGTGGTATCAGAGCTTTGGTCTCCATTTGCCTTGATTTTCATAGCTTTTGGAAGTCATAGCCTTGGTTTCACAACCTAGGAGAGTATGGCGTATAGCGAGGGAAATTACCACCGTAGAGGTCCTTACTTTGATGGTACTAATTTTGCTAGTTGGAAGCATAAGATGAAAATGCATATTCTTGGACATAACCCCGCCATTTGGGCTATTGTGTGTGTTGGCTTGCAAGGTGAATTCTTTGATGGGAGAGAACCAAATCGTGAAGCTACCGTGGAAGAGTTGAAGATGCTGCAATTCAATGCTCAAGCTTGTGATATCCTCTTCAACGGATTGTGCCCCGAAGAATTCAACAAAATCAGCCGTCTTGAGAATGCAAAGGAAATTTGGGATACTTTGATTGATATGCACGAAGGTACCGACTCCGTCAAGGAATCCAAGTTGGATGTGCTTCAAAGTCAACTTGACAAGTTCAAAATGAAGGATGGTGAAGGTGTCGCTGAAATGTACCCTAGGCTTGCTCTTATCACAAATGAGATTGCCGGCTTTGGAAGTGAAGAGATGACCGACAAATTCATCATCAAGAAGATCCTAAGAGCCTGGGATGGAAAATACGATACCGTATGCACATTGATCCAAATGATGCCAAATTACAAAGATCTCAAGCCAACGGAAGTCATTAGAAGAATTGTTGCTCATGAGATGTCACTCAAGGATAAGGAGGAGCTCCATAACAAGTCAAGTGGTGCTTACAAAGCCTCATGTGAAGCTCCCACATCATCAAGTGAGAAACAAACCTTCAATGAAGAATTGAGCCTAATGGTGAAGAACTTCAACAAGTTCTACAAGAATAGAAGCAAAGAGAGAAGTTCCAAGTCAAGGTCCTACAATGACAAAAGATCTTCTAGACGAGAGCGAAACTGCTACAATTGTGGAAGACCCAGACACTACTCCAATGAGTGTACGGCTCCCCACAAGAGACGAGAAGATTCTCCCAAGACAAGAGGTAGAAGAGAAGAATCACCATCGAGGGAGAGAAGGAGTAGGGATGATCGTTATGAACGAAGACCCTCTCGGAGAAGCAAGGATTCCAAAGGAAGGACAAGGCATCAAGGAGCTACACAAAACGAAGACATCAAGCTCATGTTGGTGAATGGGTATCCGGCTCCGACTCCGACAGTCACTCCAAGAGAAGCTATCACTCCGACTCCGAATATACTCAAGATGAAGGTGTTGCCAGTCTAGCACTTGTGTCAACCAACTCCTATGACATATTTGATTCACCAAATGAAGGAATTGGAAGATGCTTCATGGCCAAAGGTCCAAAGGTATCACACCCCGAGTATGTTGATTTCAATAGTGACGAAGATGACTTGTTAGGTGATGATGATTTACCTATTGACAACTCTAGTGATGAATACTATGATGAAACGTCAATTAATCATGCTAATCAAGATGAAACGAATGACAATGATAAGGAGAAGATTGAGTCTCTAACTAAAGAACTAAACACTCTTAAGTTAGCTCATGAAACTATCTTAGGAGATCATCAAGAACTTTTAAGGACTCATGAGAAATTGCATTTTGAGAAGCTCAATCTTGAGCAAGAGCATGAGTTCTTAAAGGCAATCAATGATGATCTTCGCAACAAAAGTTCTTACATTGCCAAGCATTTACTCTTATCCACTTATATGCCTCAAGTCAAGTCTAGTAACAAGAACAAGAAGGATTCTTCTTCTTGTAGTAACAATAATCAAGCTAAATCCTATATTGTTGCTTCTAGTAGTTCTCTTGATTCCACTAATGATTATCTTAGCCAAGTTACACTTGAGCAAGAAAATAGCTTATTGAAGGGAATCATAGAGAAAGGTGTTTACAAGAGCCTTGCCGGGAGTAAGCAATTCGAGGAAATTGTACGCAAGCAAGGAAGGCACCGGAAGAATCAAGGTATTGGTTTTGAACGAAAGTTCAATGCCAATGGAGTTGAATGGTAAGAAGATCAATACCCCAAGACGAAGTTTGTTCCTCAACAAGAGAAGTGTGATCCTACTTCTTTCAAGGGGACACAAGCTCAAGATGATCTTCCACCACAAGACCACAAGGAAAAAGGCAAGGACAAGCTTCAAGAGGAAATTGATGCATTTGAAGAACTCCTAAGGCCTTGGTCAAGTGGGTTCCCAAGACTACATCAAGTTCCACTTCATCAAGTACAACTACAACTCCGAGGATTCCCAACAAGATGGTGTGGATCCCGAAGAAGAAGAACTAGAGAGTTCTTGAGGGTGACTCCGCCAACATACTTCACTCTTATCATTTTGGCAAGAACAAGTGCAATCAACTTCCACATCTTGCACTAGTTCAAGGAGTCACAAACCCTCTTGTTGGTAAGACAAGGGACAAGGTAACCTAATGCTCTCATAGACATCATCTTGTGTGTGCATCACTCTATGTCTATGGATATCCTTGTTTGTTCCTTGTGGGACTAACCCGTGTAGGTATTGAAAGTGCAACTCACTCCAAAGGATAGCTCCAAATGATCTATATCAACTTAGAGCATCCACATCTTCAACACCTACATGAAGTCATCATCGACAAAACCCAAGGTTAGTTCATCCCTCTTAGGGGGTATATCACATCTAGGGGGAGCTTTGCTCTAACAATTGAGTTAAAGCAACTCCAATGGTGTGAACACAACAACGCTTTATGTAAAAGTGGTAACCCCACTTGTGCTTAAACGATGAGTATGACCTATGATCAAATGTTCTCATTTGACTCCTAAGTCAATATACTCATATATAGATGACCTATTCATCGCCAATTGCTTGATAGATGCTAGAATTGTTTGTGCATGCTTTGCCACATATTTCATTTGTCATTTTATTGTGTGAGCATGTTGGTTGCATAATTTACTCATTCAAGGACATCCACTTGTTGTTTTGATTGATTGGTTTCCTTTTCTTTTGGCCAAGTGGATGGACAAGAATGCCTAAGAACCTTCTCTATCTATCTATGCTTTTCTCGTCTCAAATTCTATTCATGCTGCATCACAAAGTTTGATCAAGTCAGATTCGAACCACTCTGTGTGAGGAGCACTCGGAGTCCCCGATTTGTCATAGACTTAAAAATCCAAAACTTCTTTGTGCGTTTCGGTCTGACCGATTCATCCATTTCGGTCATACCGAGATCACTAAGTCGATATAGGTTTTCAATCTCGGTGCAACCGATTTGAACTTTTCGGTCACATCGAGTTTCAGTAACTGCTTGCAGTTATGAATCTCGGTGCCACCGAGTTGTTCCACTCGGTCACACCGACAGGGTCAGGCTATATATATCCATGGGTCAAATTTTGCAAAAACTTTCTGAACCTCCTAGCCCGCGCTTAGCCTGCTCTGCCTCCCTGGGTCTCTGGATCATCCTCCTCGTCGCTAGCCGCCTCCTGTCGCTGGTCTCCGCCGCCGTCAACGGGATCGTCTCCGCCGCCGTCAACGGGATCGTCTCCGCCGTTGCCGTCGTAGCAAGTTCATCGCCGAACTAGGGTATGGACTTGAACTTTGTGTTGTTCTAACTCCGATTCTCTAGCACATTGCTTTGCCATGTACCTTGCCACGATTGAGATCAATCTATCCATCGGAAACACTCCGTAGTTTAGTCATGAATTGAAAATTTAGGGTTAGGTTTCCGCCGAAACCATCTTGGACCGACCGAGTTGATGAAATCGGTTCCACCGATTTGGCTCAGGCCATTGCACATGTGATTCTCGGTCAGACCAAGAATTGCAAATCGGCGTGACCGAGTTCAGCACTTTGTGAAACCCTAGCAGTCTCGGTGCCACCGAACTGTGACTCGATGAGACCGAGTTCACTAGTTTAGGTTCCAAAAGCTGCTTCGGTATCACCTAGTTTGCAAATCGGTAGATCCAAAATGCTTTTTGTGGAAAACTAAAACTAAGTTTCTAATTCATTCTTTTGCAAAAACCTCTGTACTTTGTGATGCTCATCCACTGTACCTCATCTATAATCTATTCACAGGGATTGCTGTCAGTGTTTGCATCATGTCAGATCAAAGTGATAGTCAGAACAAGTCAGAGGAGCAGGTTCACTTGAGTGAGGGCACTAGTCCATCTAGCAGCTCAGATGATGGAAGCAGGAGCACACTTGGCAATCTGCCAAAGGCTGCCACCAGGACAAGCAAGAAAAGAACCTCAGAGTCATATGATGAGGACTATGTGGCTGAGGAAGAAGAAACCACCTCAAAGAGGAAAGTGCTCAAAAAGGAATATGGAACAGCTGCTGCCACCAAGCCAGGGATGAAGCAAAAGGTTCCTGCCAAGAGAGCTCCAATGTCTAAAGCCAGAGCATCCACTCAAGAGACTTTGGGATCTGCACCCAAAGAGCAGGTTGTGGCAGAACAGAAAAGGAAATAAAGGTTCAAGAAGACCACTGCCAGAGTGCTTGGGAGATCTTCAATCATGAAAGACTCTGAAGAAGAGGAAGAGGAAGAGGATGCTGCACCAGCACCTAAAGTTTAGAAGCTTATGGGAGATGCCATAAGATCAGGGGCCGCTTCATCTAAGCCCAAAGAAACTTCTAAGCCAGCTGCTCCAAAACCCAAAACTGCACCCAAGAGGAGCACCAGGAACATCCCAGCAGCAGAGAAGAACAAGGCCCCAATGCCTGAAGCTGCAATGGAAGAAGAAGATGATTCTGTTGTCTTGAGGAAATTGAAGCCAAAAATTCCAGATCACAATGATGCCCATCTAGTAGCTGAGAACAGTTGTGGAGAGAGTCAGATCCATATGCCACCAGGAGAAGGACAGTTGTGGACTACAGGTTCCATACAAAGGAACAACATGACTTCTATGAGACCATCTTGCTTGACAAGAAGCCAATAGTGTGTGACATGAGATGGGTTGATTGGAAATTCATTGAGGAAAATGGGGATCACTTCCCTGGTGTATATGACAGCTTCAAGGCTTGTGGAGTTGATGAGTTTGTGGCTCAGAAGCTCACAAAATGGAATGATGAGCTCATCATGCAGTTCTACTCTACAGCTCACTTCTACCCAGATGGAAGGATTGTCTGGATGTCTGAAGGCACTAGGTACCAGTCAACAGTTGCAGAATGGACTAAGTTGATCAATGCCCCAGAAGAACATGAAGATGACCTCGATGTCTATGCCAACAAGAAGAATGATCACAACACCATGGCACACATGTACAAGGAGATCCCAGATGCTACTCTTGAGACACACAAGTTTGTATCTGTACATTACCTTCTGTCAGGCTTGCCAACTATCAACTAGATCCTCAGGCACACTCTCTTGCCAAAGTCAGGTGATCACAAGATGATCAGAGGCCATGCAATTAACTTGCTTCACATCTTTGATGTCCCACAGGAGTTCAAAGTCATGAGCCTAATAGTGGAAACCATAAAGAGGACAACTGCTGATCAGAAGAGGAGTTGTGGATATGCCCCACAGATTCAGGAGCTGATTAACTCCAAGATGGGCACTGGCACATATCTGCTGGACAAGGAGTACATACCCATCTACCCGGACTTTAAGGACAACACTGTGGTGATGGATGAAAATGAACCATCTTCTGTGCATGCACAAGCCAAGAAGGAGAAGACAAGGGCTGAAAAGGCTGCAAGGATGCCAACTACTGAAGAGGCATCTCAGTATCTTCTGAAGAGCAAGCAAGATCAGCTTGGCTACTTGATTGCCTCCACTCTGACGATTGAGAAGGGACTGGCCACACTGACTCAAAACCAGGAGAGCTTGGAGAGGATCATGGAGCAGAAGTTCTATGACTTAGATGTGAAGGTCACTGAGATCCAGTTAGTCGTTGAGAAACTTCAGGATGAAGTGGAGGAGAAGAAGGGCAAGACAACCACTGATGCTTTTTCTAGAGTGCCCAGAGGTCAGAGGTCTGCTGCAGTGCCTATTCCAGACACCAGAGCTACTTCATCTGCACCAGCTACAGCTTCAGTGCCACCGGCTCCAGCATCTACTCCACTAGCTCCATCTACATCGACTGATGCCTTCGTTCTTGGACTTCTGTCTCCACCACCACCTGAAGATCAAGCCTGAGTGTCGATCTAGCACTATGCATTTTTATGAACTTTTTGGTAACTTGTTGCCAAAGGGGGAGAAGATGTATAGATCATAGGCTTTGAGAGAGAGCGTTGCTTTTTATTCTCTCTTTTTTGTTTGGTGGTTAAACTTCGTTTATTTGCTTGGTTGAGATACTTTATACTTTGTGCTTGCTTAGATGATCATGTGTTTGATCATATGCTACCTTAATGCTTGTTGGATGACATTATCCTTTTATATGTTCATTCATTTTGCTTGGTGATGAGTGCATGTATTTTAATTATTATCATTTTGAGTGCTCCACCAAGATGTATGTGACATGGAAGAGTAACCCATGATCCTAACTCTTTGTGCATTTGCAGTCCAAAGCAAATCTTAAACTATGCACAAATTTAGGGGGAGCTCTTGCTTTTCACATACTTCTCAAAGCGACAATGTCTTTCACTCTTATTATCATTTGTCGAAGCTTTGATCTATATGTTGTCATCAATTACCAAAAAGGGGGAGATTGAAAGTGCAACTATCCCTGAGTGGTTTTGGTAATTCCTAACAACATATAGCTCATTGAGCTAATGCTACTTCAAGATTAATATCTCAGGAAAGCTCAATGATTGGCATAGCATGGATGAGAAAAGTGGACCCCTCAAAATGCTAAGGATTAAGGATTGGCTCAAGATCAAAGCTCAAAACTCTACATTTTCTATTTTAGTGATCCAAGATCACATTGAGTCTATAGGAAAAGCCAATACTATCAAGGAGGGATGAGGTGTTGCTTAATGAGGCTCTTGCTCAAAATGCTTAGTGATATGATCCAAAACCCTCAACTACTTTCTCACATCCACATATGACCTAAACCAAAAGTCAAACTCGGCCCCACCGATTCTTTCTATCCGGCGCCATCGAGTTTCAAATGTCATAGCCACTGCCACAAACCCTAGGAAAATCGGACTCACCGATAGGGATCTCGGTCTCACCGAGATGGGATTGTAATCTCTCTGTTTCCCTTCTTAATATTTCGATCTCACCGAGATGAGCAATCGGTCCCACCGAGATTGCAATGTAAACTCTCTGTTTTCCCTTCGTGACGTTTCGGTCTCACCGAAATGAGCGATCGGTCCCACCGAGTTTACCTGACCAACTCTCTGGTTAGCTTATTACCAAAATCGGTATCACCGAGTTTGTGTAATCGGTCTCACCGAGATTACGTTATGCCCTAACCCTAATCACATCGGTCCTACCGAGTTGCATGTTGGTCCCACCGAAAACCCTAACGGTCACTAGCATTGTGAACCGGTCCGACCGAGTTTAACCATTCGGTCCCACCGAGTTTGGAAAGTTATGTGTAACGCTTAGATTTTGTGTGGAGGCTGTATATACCCCTCCACCTCCTCTTTATTCGTGGAGAGAGCCATCAGAACAAACCTACACTTCCAACCTATATTTTCTGAGAGAGAACCACCTACACTTGTGTTGAGACCAAGATATTCCAGTCCTACCATATGAATCTTGATCTCTAGCCTTCCCAAGTTGCTTTCCACTCAAATCTTCTTTCCACCAAATCCAAATCCTGTGAGAGAGACTTGAGTGTTGGGGAGACTAGCATTTGAAGCACAAGAGCAAGGAGTTCATCATCAACACACCATTTGTTACTTCTTGGAGAGTGGTGTCTCCTAGATTGGCTAGGTGTCACTTGGGAGCCTCCGACAAGATTGTGGAGTTGAACCAAGGAGTTTGTAAGGGCAAGGAGATCGCCTACTTCGTGAAGATCTACCGCTAGTGAGGCAAGTCCTTCGTGGGCGATGGCCATGGTGGATAGACAAGGTTGCTTCTTCGTGGAACCTTCATGGGTGGAGCCCTCCGTGGACTCGCGCAACCATTACCCTTCCTGGGTTGAAGTCTCCATCAACATGCATGTATGATAGCACCACCTATCGGAACCACGACAAAACGTCTGTGTCTCCAATTGCATTTGAATCCTCCAAACCCTTCCCTTTACATTCTTGCAAGTTGCATGCTTTACTTTCCGCTGCTCATATACTCTTTGCATGCTTGCTTGAATTGTGTTAAGATTTCTTGACTTGTTCAAAGTTGCTAAAATCTGCCAAGAACTAAGATTGGGAAAAGGCTAGATTTTTATTTGGTTAAGTAGTCTAATCAACCCCCCCCCCTCTAGACATACTTTCGATCCTACGGTTAGTCCCAAAAAATGATATAAAGTTGCTATTAAATGATTGAAAAACATCCAAGACTGATAATATATTGGCATGAATACTTCATAAATTATAGATACGTTGGAGACGTATCATTCCTACCTATTCTATGAAGATCTTTATCGGTCAAACCGCAATGACAACATACGCAATTCTATTTGTCATCGGTATGTCACTTGCCCGAGATTCGATCGTCGGTATCTTCATACCTAGTTCAATCTCGTTATCGGCAATTCTCTTTACTTGTTTCATAATACATCATACCGCAACTAACTCTTTAGTCACATTGCTTGCAAGGCTTATTATGATGTGCATTACCGAGAGGGCCCAGAGATACCTCTCTGATACTCGGAGTGAAAAATCCTAATCTCGATCTATGCCAACCCAACAAACACCTTCGGAGATACCTGTAGAGCATCTTTATAATCACCCAGTTACGTTGTGATGTTTGATAGCACACAAGGTATTCCTCCGGTATCCGGGAGTTGCATAATCTCATAGTTGAAGGAATATGTATTTGACATGAAGAAAGCAATAGCAATAAAACTGAATGATCAACATGCTAAGCTAACGGATGGGTCTTGCCCATCACATCATTCTCCTAATGATGTGATCCCGTTCATCAAATGACAACACATGTCTATGGTTAGGAAACTTAACCATCTTTGATTAAGGAGCTAGTCTAGTAGAGGCTTACTAGGGACACGGTGTTTTGTCTATGTATCCACACATGCATCAAATTTCCGATTAATACAATTCTAGCATGAATAATAAACATTTATCATGATATAAGGAAATATAAAATAACAACTTTATTATTGCCTCTAGGGCATATTTCCTTCAGTCTCCCACTTGCACTAGAGTCAATAATCTAGTTCACATCGCCATGTGATTTAACACCAATAGTTCACATCTTTATGTGACCAACACTCAAAGGGTTTACTAGAGTCAATAATATAGTTCACATCACTATGTGATTAACACCCAAAGAGTACTAAGGTGTGATCATGTTTTGCTTGTGAGAGAAGTTTTATTCAACGGGTCTGCCACATTCAGATCCGTATGTATTTTACAAATTTCTATGTCTACAATGCTCTGCATGGAGCTTCTTTAGCTAATTGATCCCACGTTCAATACGTATCTAGATTGAGCCTTAGAGTCATCTAGGTCAGTGTCAAAGCTTGCATTGACATAACTCTTTACGACGAACACTTTATCACCTCCATAACCGAGAAACATTTCCTTAGTCCTCTTAGGTAACTAAGGATAATTTTGACCATTATTCAGTGATATACTCCTGGATCACTATTGTACCCCCTTGCCAAACTCTTGGTAAGGTACACAATATGTCTGGTACACAGCATGGCATACTTTGTAGAACCTATGGCTAAGGCATAGGGAATGACTTTCTTTCTCTCTCTATCTTCTGCCGTGGTCAAGCTTTGAGTCTTACTCAACTTCACAACTTGTAACAAAGGCAAGAACCCTTTCTTTGGCTGGTTCATTTTGAACTTCTTCAAAATCTTGTCAAGGTATGTCCTTTTGAAAGTCCTATTAAGTGTCTCAATCTATCTCTATAGATCTTGATGCCCAAAATATAAGTAGCTTCACCGAGGTCTTTTATTAAAAAACTCTTATTCAATTATCCTTTTATGCTATCTAGAAATTCTACATCATTTCCAATCAACAATATGTTATCCACATATAATATTAGAAACGCTATAGATCTCCCACTCACTTTCTTGTAAATACAGGCTTCGCCATAAGTCTGTATAAAACCATATGCTTTGATCACCACATCAAAGCGTATATTCCAACTCCGAGATGCTTGCACCAGTCCATAGATGGATCGCTGGAGTTTGCACACTTTGTTAGCACCTTTAGGATCTACAAAACCTTATGGTTACATCATATACAACTCTTCTTTGAGACATCCATTCAGGAATGCAGTTTTGACATCCATTTGCCAGATTTCATAAAATGCGTCAATTGCTAACATGATTCGGACAGACTTAAGCATCGGTATGGGTGAGAAAGTCTTATCGCAGTCAACCCCTTGAATTTGTCGAAAAACCATTTTGCAACAAGTCGAGCTTTGTAGATAGTAACCCTACCATCAGCGTCCGTCTTCCTCTTGAAGATCCATTTATTCTCAATGTCTTGCCGATCATCGGGCAAGTCCACCAAAGTCCACACTTTGTTCCCATAAATGGATCATATCTCAGATTTCATGCCCTCAAGCCATTTATCGGAATCTAGGCTCATCATCGCTTCCTCATAGTTCGTAGGTTTGTCATGGTCTAGTAACATGACTTCTAGAACATGATTATTGATACGTCTCCAATGTATCTATAATTTTTTATTGTTCCATGCTATTATATTATCCATCTAGGATGTTTTATATGCATTTATATGGTATTTTATTGTAGCGACTAGACCTCAAACAGTCTGATCTTTGTGCATCAGTGTCATCCCTAGATCGGTAATGCTGACACGCACAATACTTGAGGATTTATAACAGAGTAGCAACCACACCCTTATTACATCGAATGTCTCAAAAGAGAACTTATTACAATAAATATGGCTTAAGGCCATCTAATACGATAACAGTGGAAGGCTTGGAAGATAAAGTGAGTCCATCAACTCCAACGACATCACTGAGTGAAAGACCACGACCTAAGGCTCCTTACTCGTCGTCTAAAAATTCTGCAACATGATACGTTGCAGCCCGAAACGAGTCAGCACATGGAATATGATGGCAATGTAACATAAGAGATTAATGTACAGAATAATGCTGTCACTACATGCATATATGGCTGGTGGAGGTTGTATGGTTAATATGTTTTGCGGAAAGCCAATTTTCCCCTACTGCAAAGGAATATATTTTATTTAACTACAAAGTTTGTTGAAAAGCATTGAGAATGGTAAACCCCATCTCAATCCCAAATAAAAGTAATTAATAACCCAACCAATTTTATATTAAGAGTAATGAGATCCACATGATAATCCAAGAACCAGATACTCAAGATGTCCATAACCGGGGACACGGCTAACCACGATTAGTTTGTACACTCTGCAGAGGTTTGTGCACTTTTCCCCACAAGACTCGATCTCCTCCGTTGGATTTCTCGCACTACATAATGTTTGAGAAACGGATGACCGAGACATAGTCTTTCCGAAGAGGTCCCCTTAATCGATAGATAGGCTTGTACACCTACAATCCCCTACATCTGCTAGCCCATCATGCAAAGGTTTCCCACAACTTACTCAACTATGCCAGAGCCCATAATGGCATGTGGTTGCACACGGAACTTTCTAGCATGAATAATCTTATGATCGCTTTGAGCCTGGGTGGCAGTCCATAGGAGAATCACACGGTACCCCGAGATTTCCAAAAATACAGGCAATCACTGGGTTCCCCAGGTGCCTCAATCCACCCAGATGTGTATTAAAGTTTCCACCTTAAGTTAACCATTAATTAACAACTCACATCTGTCATGGATATGCTCAAACCCAAACCACGTCTGCAAGCATAGCATAGCAATATAAGCAACATAGAAGTAACTCCCATAGGTTTGATAATAAACAGGTGAATAGGTACTACCTCATCTACTTCCCAAAACCCACAATTTATTCAGATCCTAACCATGCAATTATTTGAGGATTGATCTAATGCAATAAAACTGGGTAGTAAAGGAGTATGATCAAAGTGTTACTTGCCTTGCTGATGATCCGTGAAACCTAGAGACTCGTAGTAGCACGCTTCGCACATCGAGTACTCTATCGCAATCAAACAAGCATACAATAAGCAATCAAGCAAAGATGCATGGGTAAAACTCAAATAAGAAGATCTAACCAGAAAGTTCAACTTAAGAACTCTAATTTACAAAAAGAATCAAATCAAATGAAGCAACTAAACTCAAATTGTGGAAGAAACAAGCTATGGGAAAACTTGTTGTTCGACAAATCTCTCGGAGAAAGAGAGGTGCACTCCTCTCTGTATATATGTAGCTAGTAGCATCGGATAGATATACGAAAACTTGTTGTTCGACAAATCTCTCGGAGAAAGAGAGGTGCACTCCTCTTTGTATATGTTCATGACGATCTTGTGTAATTAATGGTTCCTTCATTTGCTTACTAGCTAGCGTGTCGAGTTCTCTCTATACGTATAATAGCTAGCGTCGACCAAGCACAGAGATAAGAGAGGTCACTTCTCTCTATTAGCTAGGTAACACAATATAAGAAACCCCTAAATTAACCCACCAAAACCCCCTAACCCCCCCCACCCCATTCAAAATAAAAATAAAAACCCCTGCTCCTGCCAGCTGCTGACGGCTGGATTCCTTTTGGTCTTGGTTGATGTTACCAACCGGGACCAAAGGTGCTCCTGCCTGGGCATGTTTTCTACTAGTGTGACTTCCTCCCATTTCATATCCACGAACCACGTCCGGACATAAAAGTAGACATATACCGAAGGAATTTGTGGATCGTGGGGTGGTTTATTCCCTCGCATGTTTTGTTGTTGTTGGCTTTCTCTTTCTGCAAAGATTGCAAATTGATTCAAAAATAGAAAGCGAACCACGTACCTCCTCATGCCGCGCATTGTTTTTATAGGGGTTATTTAGGCTCCTTTCAAAAATTCTAAACATGGAAGATGCTATACCTACATAAATAGTTTTATGTGATTAACATAATGATGTGCGTAGCAGTTTTCTATTGGATGAATTAGGGGAGTGGGGGCCCACCCACTTGAAATCAGAGGGGTGGAGAGGTTTGTTAGGAAGGTAACGTAGGAGGAGAATGTAAGTCTAGGTAGGTGTAGCATTATTATTCTAAACATGCCCTCCACATATATACAATATCCGATGCTACTAGCTACATATATCTATTCGAAGATAAAATAATTAAAATCAAACGATCCTCTTTTCAAAATTCGAGAAAAACTCAAATATGAAAATAACGAAATTCCCAACTCTCTCCGTGGGTCCTTGAGTTGCGTGGAATTTCTAGGATCAAGCCGAAATGAAATAAAATAATGATATGCAATGATGACCTAATGTATAACATTCCAAATTGAAAATTTGGGATGTTACATTTATATGATTTTTGGGACTAACCTATTAACCTAGAGCCCAGTGCCAGTTTCTGTTTTTTTTCTTGTTTTTGAGTTTTACAGAAAAGGAATACCAAACAGAGTCCAATTGACGTGCCAATTTTTGATGATTTTTTATGGACCAAAAGATGCCCCCGGAGTAAAAGAGTTGGGCCAGAAGAGTCCCGGGCCGTCCACGAGGGAGGGGGCGCGCCCTCCC